>NC_137638.1:30083991-30611491 GCF_963383615.2 Lipophrys pholis
AAAAACAGATTCTTTTCCAACACGTTGCTGTGATTAAATACAAAATTAGCTGTTTCTCGTGGAGGGATTGTTCGTGGTCGACTTTCTTTCTATTAGCGGTGATGGAAACGAGACAACTGTCTTGTGAAGTGACAGTAGTTAAAAAACACAGAATCGTTGCTGTAGATAGAAATAGAGTCAACAAGAGATGGAACATACAGAGACAATGCAGTCTCGCATGAACTATAAAGTGCACATAAAGCAGCATCAGCAGCAGAGGAGGTTTTCCTCCTCTCTCTCGCTCTCTCTCGTGTCCCCTAAAGCCACCTCGGGTCTGAAACGTGACTGCAGTCCTATTTATAGCAACATGACTCTCTTCCTGGGAAGTTGCCAAAACACTTGATGGCTTATCAGTGTGTCTCACTCCTGTGAATTTGGCCTCGTCAGATTTTAACACCCTTTTAAAGCTTGTTTTAAAGTCACTCCGATGAATTCTGCTGATTCCTGCTTCGGGGAGGCGGAGCAGAAACAAACAGAGTCATGAAGCCGTCGCAGCATCTGAACATCTGCATCACGGATGCTTCAGGGTTTGTTTGTTATGATGCAGGAGAAAGAAAATGTTCACTGTCATCATCCGAGTGTGACGACCAAGAGCAAACCCAGCGATGTGGTTTTCCTCCCATTACACTGTCTGCTGGAGTTTTACTTTAAACCTCAGGAAGCAGAGGGAAATGTCTCCTCTGAAGCCATAAGTGTTTATGGCTTCAGAGTTTATGACCACAGCACCAGAAAAACTGGAACACCTGCAAGTCAGTAACACTGCATGCAAACCCGAGATTTGATCAAAAATAGAAACATGGAAAAGCATGTAAACAAGTAAATAGTTTTTAAGTCGATTGGCAACACGACATCAAATCAATCCAGAGAGCGTTTTCCAATATGAGTCTGTAAAAAAACTTTACAAGCAAATAATGTGACAACATGCTGTTTGTTTAACATCTTCACACTCTCAGGTGACAAACAATACAAACAATCATGATGCTGTGCTGGAAATCCCTGCACACGTTAAAAAACACTTCTGAAAACCATTACTGGTGTAAAAGTCCTTGCCGGTGTATCCTTCCAAAAGATATTTCAACTCTGTGGACGTTTTAGAAAATTATTGCCAGTGAACTACTCTAAAAACCGCTGCCTGAGAACACTTCAGAAAACCAATGTCTGTGAACAACACTTGAAAAATTCTGAAAAAACGTCTGAAAAATATCGACGACAACATACCTGAAAACAAAGTCTGTGAACTACCCCTCAACAAATCACTGTCTGGAAAACCAGAAAACCATTGTCTGCGAACACAGATGCCACCTTAAACTTCTCAGTGACTGATTGTGTATATTCACACTGTCTAAGGCAGAATTGTATGAAATCATCTTCACCTTACAGGATCTTCAGTCTTCACCCTGTCCACACCAGCCAAAATTTACTTTTTTCTCCCTCTCATTCTTCAAAAGTTCCCCGTCCACACAGGAAACATCTGCGACACCACGGAAACTACTCAAAATGATGTAGTACATAACCCAGGCCTGTAGGTGGCGCTGTAACGCTGCCACAGAAATACATTAAAAACGGAGAAGATGACACGAAGCATGCAAAAACTGTAAATCCGACAAATCAAAAAGCACCAGAAGCTTCTGCAGCTCTATCTGGAGCATGTCGTCCGCCATTGTTGTAAAGTGACATCTTTACAAGGTGGGGCGATGACATCATCAATTTCAGCAAATAAGCATCTTACCCATTCGCATGTCAAAGGTGTCAAATTTACCCACACGTTTAAAAAAAACAAAAACGTTTTCAAGCTTCTAAAACAACGCGCCGTGTGGATGATCGGCCAAAAGCGATGCGGTTAAATGAATCGACATTGTCGTGTGGACAGGGCCTTAGAGGCAAGAGTCAGCTGTAAGAGCAATCTGTCATGTGTGTGTGGTTTCATTACAAAAACAACCAACAGCACCACTAGTGGCCTGGCATGCTAACTGCATCATTTTCAGAACGTTGACATGTAGACGAGAAACTTTTCTAAAACAAAAACGCACAAATGATGCATTTTCAGTTGAAGTGTTGTGGAGGACAAAGAGGAGGTGCAGGTAGAACAGGAGGAGGAGATGGAGGAGGAAGATGGGGAGTGCTACAGCTGAAATGGTGGTCTCGTTCTCATTCTTTGTCTTCTCCTCTCTTGCTCTCCAATTAGCATTCATCTTAATTAGCATGCGCGCTGCGTCTGGACGGTTCTTGCTGCTCCTCCTGAACAATGCTCCCTGATTGGCAGGAAAAAAAACACAGCGTCTCTTTGTCCTTCTTCCTCTCGCTTTGACTCTGACAGTCTGCTTAACCACCTTCTCCTCTCTCTCTCTCTCTCTCTCTCTCTCTCTCTCTCTCTCTCTCTCTCTCTCTCTCTCTCTCTCTCTCTCTCTCTCTCTCTCTCTCTCTCTGCTTCTTCTGGCTTCCATCTTTGAATTCCTCCCCATCTTCATCCTCCATCCCTGCGGTCATTTAAAAATACAGACTCAGCCTCTTTCGACACCTCCGTCTCAGTCTTTCATCCCTCCATCCATCTGACAGCCTGTCAGGGCTCAGACTCGCCACTGAATCTATTTCCCTGCTTTTTCTGCATTCTTATCATTTCATCAAAATGTGCGGTATCTCTCTATCTGCTCGCTGCAGTCTGCACGTCTTTTTCAGGATATAATAACCCACCAGGACTCTTTCATACACCGAGTCTGTTTATCTGCACAAACCTGGAAGCCTGATTCTTTGATGTTAATAACTCCACCGAGGGAGCAGGGAGGGTGTTTTCACTTCGGTTTGTTTTCTAGTCAGCAGGATATCGCACAGAAATGAGTGAAGAGAAAGAAAACGTATGAGAGACATTTTAATGAAATCTGGTGAGAAGTTCAGTTGAGGGACAAAACCCAGGAATCATATTCCCGAAGGCCTTTAAGCAGCCTTCAAAAGGATGAAATAAAAACTCATCTGAGAGATTAAAGGTTGCCTGAATACGTACTCATACCATCACACACGATTTCTATGATTAAACCTGTTTAATTCAGTCTTGTAACTGAATATTAAACCAAACCAAACCACAAGACTTCAGTAGATTTCCCAGCTTACAAGTTTTTTTTAAACCAAATACTCTGTGTTGTCATGGTAGGAGACTTCAATGTTCATGTTGACGTAGAAAATGATAGTTTCAGTGCAGCTTTAAATCTACACTTGACTCTCTAGGTTTCTCTCAGGTAGTAGACGGGCCTACCCATAAACATCTACATACCCTAGACCTTATTCTAACTTATGGTTTGAATATAGAGCATCTGACCATCTCTCCTCACAATGATTTCCTGTCAGATCACTTCTTAATAACCTTTGACTTTGTTCTAAATAGTTATAACCCTCCGGCTAAAGCCGTGTTAACCAGGTCTCTCTCTGATAACATAGTAACTAAATTCAAGGAAAGAATTCCCTCTGCTATAGATTCAGTAGTGAATCTTCCTGACCCGTATACTGTTGCTAGCTCAGACATTGAATACCTAACAAACAGTCTGACAGATATGCTAAAAACAACGCTAGACGACATAGCTCCTCAAAAAATGGAAATTAAAAAACAGGAAAAGTCATCCCCATGTTTTAACTCATCAACCCGTGAGCTTAAACAACGCTCCCGTAGATTAGAAAGAACTTGGCGTTCAACAAAAACAGACAGATTATATAGCCTGGAAGGATAGCTTCAAAACTTATAAGAAAGCTCTGAGTAGAAGTAGAACTAATTACTACTCATCCTTAATAGAGGAAAACAAAAACAACCCTCGGTTTCTTTTCAGTACTGTAGCCAAACTGACCAAGAACCAAAATAGCGTCGAGCCCACCATTCCTATCAATATATGTAGTGAGGACTTCATGAAGTTCTTTCAAAATAAAATTACAACGCTTAGGGATAACATCCATCAAACCCTACCGTCCGTTAGCCCCATAACAGAGGAACTGGTTAAACCAAACAGTCATCTGGAATGCTTTCAGCAAATACAACTAGCCCAACTAAATTCCCTTATTTCTTCTGCTAAACCAACTACTAGCCTGTTGGACCCAATTCCTACTAGAATTCTGAAAGAGGCACTGCCACTAATCAATATTTCTATACTCGCAATTATTAACCAGTCTCTAACAATAGGCTATGTGCCACAATCCTTTAAACTAGCAGTTATTAAACCTCTCATTAAGAAGCCAAACTTAGACACAAGCCTTCTCTCAAACTACAGGCTGATCTCCAACCTTCCTTTCCTGTCAAAGGTTCTGGAGAAAGTAGTCGCTAAACAACTCAACGATTATCTGCAGGAGAATAATCTGTTAGAGGACTTTCAGTCCGGCTTCAGAATGAACCACAGTACAGAGACTGCACTGCTAAAAGTTACTAATGACCTTCTAACGGCCTCAGATAGAGCTCTTCTATCTGTTTTAGTTCTTCTGGACCTTAGTGCCGCATTTGATACTGTCGATCATAATATACTTTTAAGGAGATTAGAAGATGCCGTCGGCATTAAAAACTTAGCCTTAAACTGGTTTAAATCATATTTATCTGACAGGTTTCAATGTGTTCATGTAAATAACAAATCTTCAATGCATGAACGGGTCCTGTGTGGAGTACCACAAGGCTCCGTCCTCGGACCGATATTGTTTAATCTCTATATGTTACCACTCGGAAATATTATTAGGAAACACAACATTAACTTTCATTGTTATGCAGATGATACTCAGCTATATTCATCAATTAAAGCCAATCAGGCCGACCAACTTGTTAAACTAGAGTCCTGCCTCAGGGACGTTAAGTCCTGGATGTCTATCAACTTCTTAATGCTCAACACATCCAAGACTGAGGTTCTAATCGTAGGTCCTAAAAAGCTCAGGGATAACTTTTCAGATAGTCTGATTACCTTAGATAATATTACTTTAACTTCTAACAGTGATATTAGGAACCTGGGTGTTATTTTTGATCAGGATCTGTCCTTTATGTCCCATGTTAAACATGTCTCCAGGACAGCCTTCTTCCATCTAAGGAATATTGCAAGAATGAGAAACTTCTTGTCCTTCAAAGATGCAGAAAAAATTATTCATGCCTTTGTGACTTCAAGATTAGATTATTGTAACTCCCTAATGTCAGGATGTCCAAACTCCTCTGTTAGGATCTTCCAGCTAGTGCAGAACGCTGCTGCAGGTTTACTAACCAGAACTGGAAGAAGAGAGCACATCTCCCCAGTCTTAGCATCCTTACACTGGCTTCCAATTAAATCTAGAATAGAATTCAAGATCCTTCTGATCACATATAAAACTCTTCATCAGAAGGCTCCGTCCTATATCGAGAAACTTCTAGAAGAGTATCACCCTCCACGAGCCCTTGGCTCTGAGGATGCAGGACTGTTGGTAATCCCTAAAGTCCTTCAAAGTAAAACAGGAGGCAGGAGTTTCAGCCATATGGCTCCTTTACTCTGGAATCAACTACCAGCCTCGGTCCGAAGGGCCCACACCATTAGTTTATTTAAGAGTAGACTAAAAACCTTCCTCTTTGATAAAGCTTATCATTAGGAATCAGATAGGAGCACTAAGTTGAGCTGCTATAGGCCTAGACTGCTGAGGGGATTTCCTCTCTCCCGTTTAAGGGAGGAACTCTACATTTGGAGGTTCTGTTTCTTGTCTTTCTTTCTTTCTCTCTGTGTAACAACATTACTGGAGCCACCAGATACTGCCGCCGTCTGTTTTTCTCCCTGACAGGAGGAGAGCAGGATCCAGGGGATCAGACCCAAGACTCACAGAGTGGAGTTACGACGGTCCTACTCCCCAACCCCACCACAGCACCGTGACCCCACCGCAACGGCACGGCCCTTAAACTCCAGACTGAGATTGGTTCATCATCAGACCAACGCTCATCATAGACTTTTCTTAGTATTTGTACTTATCTCGCACACACACACACACACACACACACATGCATCAGACAACAATACGCTCTAAACCAGAGGTCTCCAACCCTGGTCCTCGAGGACCCCTGTCCTGCATGTTTTAGTTCCCCCTGCTTCAGCACACCTGAATCTCATGATGATGTCATCACCAAGGTTGTGAAAAGCCCAATAACGAGCCCCTCATTGTAACAGATGTGATGCAACTGGGAGGAGCTAAACCTGCAGGACAGGGGCCCTCCAGGACCGAGGCTGGAGATGTCTTTTCTAAACAATAACAATGTGAGAACACAAACATTCTAGTGGACAGACGACCAAGTTGGATTGCTATTACAGTGACTGTCAAAATAAAACTACCAAGTCCAGGAGAATATGTAGAGTTGTTTTTGTTGTTTTGTTGTTATTGTCCATCTTCTCGCACATTTGCAGAACAACTATTTAGCATTTCCAGAAAGTGTTGTTTTCTCC
This sequence comes from Lipophrys pholis, assembly GCF_963383615.2. Lineage (NCBI taxonomy): Eukaryota > Metazoa > Chordata > Actinopteri > Blenniiformes > Blenniidae > Lipophrys > Lipophrys pholis. Next base: position 30,090,438 of record NC_137638.1, read on the forward strand.
CGTCTACACAACGACGGAGCCCAAGCTTTTTTGAAAAGTTCCATCTTGGGAGCCGTTTAAGAATAGTTGCATTTTCATTGTCTGAGCGCTGCTGTTGTGTAAACGGACACAAACAATGTGGCAGAAGTTTTGTGTTTTAAATTGTAATCATTGCTGTGTAAACAGGATGCAAGGAAAGACAATAAAATACATGTAACAAGAACAAAATAGAGATTAAAAGTTGTTAAATTGGCTGTTTATAAAACCGTAACTGTTCATCACTTTCAACACAAGATCCTGTATAAAGGGCAAAACTGCATTGCTGCACTTTTTGCAGGTGTCAACAAAGAATAACACATGATTGATATTTAAATGAGGGTTTTAACTTCCTCAGAATCACTGGTATAGAAGTTGGATGGACATGGTGATAAACGTGTTTGAACACTTTGACTGTTTCTCTGTCATTTTGATCCAATAAGGTTTGAATCAGGAGCCTTCTGACTCTCCACAGTGCTTCTGTTTCCTGCTTTATTTTTGTCCAGGCTGGGTGGGTAAGTTACAGTTAATTAATACAAATGCCTCTCTGCCAACCTGGACAGTGAGCTTGAGCGCGGCGGCGGCGGCTGCAGAGCGATGGGACTGCTTGATTAGCAGCCTGCAGGAAGGTATTACACCTCTACCGAGAGGCTGCAGAGCCCACTGCTGTCCTTGTTAACGGCCTATCAAAGTGCAGTGGCGTGTAAATCATTGGCGTCTGATCCGGAGCCCACTGCTCCCTTGATATCATTGGGTATTGCTGGACACAATTCTGGTTCTATTTCTCCGTCAGGATTCATGCAGTGTGATGCCAAATCACATCTCCTGACTATCTCCAATGTGTGGAAAAGAAAATCACAGTTGATATTGTTTATTTTTCTTTTTTATAACAAAGAATTTGAAAAAAACAGGAATGAAAAAGTAGTTGAATAAATTGCTGTGTTTCAATCCCTCAGTGGATTCAGTCTTTTGAGTGGTATAAAACTGCTAAAGTAAGCTTGTGGCTGAATGAAGGCAGATTCTGGAAGTTAATAATCTCAGAGAGCTACACTGAACACAATCTGTGCTCCATCATTTTTATCAATAGTTTACAAACTTGGTCTTGTGGTGCGTCTCAGACTTAATCCTCTCTGATTACCAAAACATCCCAGTGAAGACAAACACTGGTGGGCAGGAAAACTCCCTCCAGGATTCTAGAGACACTGATCTTGTTGTTATTTGACATGAGGAAATCTATTTTTGAAAATCTGTGAGCAGACAAAGACTTGGACCCCACAAACAGCTCCCACACACAAGGGCCCCATTTTCATGTGAAAACAGAAAAGGTAAGTAGATTTGTGGGTGCTCAGAGCCACTGAAAGAAAGCACAACTTTTTGAAAAAAACACCCCCAAAAACTCAAGCTCCATCGCCGTTTAAATGGTGGAAACACTGCAACTGCACATGCATGCCACGGCCATAGCAAATAGTTGTTCCGCACATGCTCAGTGGATGGACAATAAGAACAATGTTTTCTCCCGCATGTTGTGACTTCCAGTCCACATTCTCTTGGACTTGGTAGTCTTATTTTGACTGTCACCGGAATAACAATCCAACTTGTCCGTGTTCTCCCGTTGTTAATGATTATAGCGTATTGTTCTCTGCTGCATGTACAGGTACAGCTCGAAAAATCAGAATCTCATGAAAATGTTCAAAATCTTTCAGAAAGTCAAACCCAGATATGACATAGACTCATGACACATAGAGTGAAATCGTTCAAGCCTTTATTTCTTGAAATGTTGATGATTACAGCTTACAGATCATGAAAACCCAAAGTTCTGTGTCTCAGAAAATGAGAATATTGTCGAAAAGTTCAGTTTTGGAAAGTCCTGGTGTCTCACCCTCATCAGCTAATGAAGTCAAAACCCCTGCAAAGGTTTCCTGAGCCTTTAAATGGTCCCAGAAGACAGTCATTGACACAGTCCACGAGGAGGCTCAGCCATTAAAGGTCTTTGCTAAAGACGCTGGTTGTTCACAGAGTGCTGGATCCAAGCATGTTCAGAGAAGGTGGAGTGGAAGAAGAAAGTGTGGGAGGAAAAGGTGGAGCAGCAAAAGGGATGACCGCAGTCTGTCCAGCACAATGCAGGACAAGGACGGACTGAGGCTGGAGTCAGTGCATCAAGAGCCACGAGGCCCTGACCAATCCTAGACATGGGATCCTAATGTGGCTTCCTGGGGTCAAGACACTCCTGAACAAGAGACCAGGTCAGAAGCGTCTCACCTGGGCTGTGGAGGAAAAGAACTGGACTGTTGCTCAGTGGTCCAAAGTCCTTGTTTCACATGAAAGAACATTTTGCATCTCATTTGAAACTCCAGGTCCCAGAGTGTGGAGGAAGAGTGGAGAGGCTCAGAATCCACCTTGCTTGAAGTCCAGTGTGAAGTTTCCTCAGTCTGTGATGATTTGAGCTGCCATGTCCTCTGCTGCTGTCCCTCCACTGGGTTTTCTGAAGTCCACAGTCAGCGCAGCATCCAGCAGGAAACTTTAGAGCACTTCATGCTTCCTTCTGCTGACGAGCTTTATGAGATGCTGAGTTCATTTCCCAGCAGGACTTGGCACCTGCCCACACTGCCAAAGGTACCAGAAGCTGCTTCAATGACCCTGGTGTTACTGTTCTGGATTGGCCAGCAGACTGGCCTGAGTTGAACCCCAGAGACAATCTCTGGCTCTTGTCAAGAGGACGGTGAGAGACACCAGACCAACAATGCAGATGACCTGAAGGCTGCTATCAAAGCTACCTGGGCTTCATTCCACCTGAGCAGTGCCACAGGTTGATGGCCTCCAGGCTAAGACGCCTTACATTTCTGTTTAAAATAGCCTTTTTTTCTTGATCTTATGTAATATTCAAATTTTCTGAGACACTGAACTTTGGGTTTTCACTCTCTGTAAGCCATAATCATCAACATTTCATCAACAAGAAATAAAGGCTTTAAATATTTCACTCTGTGTGTCATGAGCCTATATCATAACTGGGTTTGACTTTCTGAAATATTCAACATTTTCATGATATTCAAATTTTTTGAGATGTACCTGTATTTGTGTTTGTATTTTCCTTACAAAAACAACCAACAGCATCAACTAGTGGCCTGCCATTCTAACTACATTGTTTTCAGAACACTGCTGTGTAAATGCGAACATTTTCTGAAATGAAAAAAAAAAAACAATGTGTAAACGAGGCCGAAGCAAGGAAACGTTTGAGTGATTCTGGAAAATTAATGTAGATTTACAATAAGCAATTTGGAGGATGGGAAAAAACTGAAGTGAGTTACTTTACAGCCCTTCGAGAGAAGTTGTGAGAAATGGCTGAAGTCATAATGTTCCTGTAATGTTTGGGATAGAGCTTTACTTTAGTTTAGCTGCATGAGGGCCTTCATTTAGGTATTTTATTGGTATTTCAACCAACTAACTACATGATTTTCAGAAAGTTGCCACGTAAACATGAAACTTTTCTGAAAGGAAAACTCAAAAACGATGCATTTTCATTTGACACGTTGTCGTGTAAACGGTGCCTAAATTGGACTTTTTAAAATGTTTTGTTTGAGAACATTTCCAGAACCTTCCTCACCTTCCTCCGTCTCGTGCCAAACGATTCCCTCCAGGTTGACGCTGGTTCCGGGCTGGCAGGGGCCCAAGCAGGCCGGGTCACCCTCCATTGGCCCCGGCGTGAAGCCGTCCTGGGTGTTGGTGCCGATGGACCTGGTCCTGACTGCCAGCTGCTTGGGGCTGGAGGTGGGCAGGGCCGGCGGGGAGAAGGAAGGGGCTGTGGGCAGCGAGGACCCGGGGGCCCCGGGGTAGCCCGGCACCGGCAGAGCCGGGACGGTGAACATGGGCTCCATCTGCACAGGAAGAGAAAAAGATTCATCCAAGATCAGATCAGATAAATTCCACTTTTTCAAACTGTCGCTCAGATTTATGACTGTAAATGTATTATTTTTCATTACTGAAGTGAATTTATCTTTGAATGATGGACAACGCTGCATAATGGAGGCAGGAGTGGCAGCGTTTTAGAAGAGGAGACATTTTGTTAGAATCTCAGACCATTCATTATCAGCAGTCTGCTGTTGCTATCTTCCTAATATTGAATGGCAGCTAATCATCTCTCAAATGTATCCAGACAGTTCCATTCCTTTTTTCCCCCACTCCGTTGCTACAATTAATCTCCATGTCTCCGTCCTGACTTCACCCTCGCCACTCAATCCCTCATGGATGTTTGCACAAAGGGAGCTGCTCTTTGAAATTAGCTCCCACTTCGGCAAAGAGAAACTTCACACAAATCTGGAAAAAGTACCGAAAAGCAATGCTGGGGCTCATCCCGGGTGAGGAAGAAAACAAAAACAACAACTTAAGGAAAAGGATGTGCTGCTCCAAAATCATGTTCAGCAATATGCAGATTCATCCCTCACAATGTTTCCATTACACAATTGATGATTCAAACACATTTGATTGATAAAGTACAGAATTTGCAAATGCAGGATTGGAATCTGCTGAAAACCGCTTCATTTATTTCACTACTGAGATGACTGGTGTTGCTCCTGAATTATTGTTGTTGGGTAAAAATCTCTGATTAAATGATGGTTGACATTGTGCAGTCGAACTTGATGTTGTACAAACAGTAAGTCGTTGATCTCTGTGTTGCACAGTCTGTCAGGTAACAGACTAACACACAACACACCACACAACGATTTCAAGCGAAAATGTAAAACTGTTGTTTTGATTTGGGTTTCCGGCTACAAGAAAAGGTTGCTCGGAGCCACTGAAAATGCAACTTTTTGGAAATGGCTCCCAAGGTGGAACTTTCAAAAACGCTTAGACTCTGTGTCCTTGTTGCTCCGTGTCCTTGTTGACGGCGCAAATGCTGCTACTGTGCATGCACACCACCACTGTGGAAAATAGTTGTTTTGCAAATGCACGAGTAGATGGACAATAAGAACAACGTTTCCTCCGGGGTGTCATGAATTCCAGTCCAGATTCTCCTGGACTTAGTAGTTTTATTTTGACAGTCCCCGTAATAACAATCCAACTTGGTCGTCTGTCCACTAGAATGTCCGTGTTCTCCCATTGTTATCGTTTAAAACGGATTGTTATAAGAATGAAAATAACTTTATTTATACAGCACTTTTCAGAACACATGTTGCACAAAGTGCTTTACAGTAAAACACAAACAACAAAGTCAGGCAATACAGAGGAGACAAGCAATCAAATAGACAGACCAGCAGTCATCAAAAAGATGGAAAATTATAGACAAAAAGTATTATTATTGGCGACAAAACACCACTGGCCTCGGTGGCTTAAAGAGAGAGCATATAAAAGATAAAAGGGGCAGAATGTTATTAAAAATGGAGCTTTCAATAAAAAAGTGATTCTATAAAAGTGGGTTTTTAAAAGAGATTTAAAAGAAGTCAATGATTCTGGAAGTCTTACCTCCTCGATCAGGTCATTCCACAGTCGGGGTTCCCTGGTGGAGAAGCACCGTCACCCTTAGATTTAAGTTTTGACTTTGGGATGATCAGAAGGGATCCACCCGAGGATCTAAGGCTGCGAGCAGACTTGTATTGAGTCAGCAGGTCAGTAATATCACTGGGCGCCGGACCATGAAGAGCTTTAAAAGTAATCAGCAAAATCTTAAAATCAATTCTAAAACAGACAGGGAGCCAGTGGAGGGAAGCCAGGACAGGTGTGATGTGTTGTCGCCTGTTATAACCAGTAAGAAGCCTCGCTGCTGCATCTTGGATAAGTTGGAGGCGATGGAGGAGCTTTGAGGGGAGACCAGATAGAAGGGAGTTGCAGTAGTCGACACCGGTGAAGATGAGAGAATAAATACATTTTTCCAAGTCAAAGCGAGAGATCAGTTGGATTTGGAGGAAACAGGACTGAATAACCATTTTGATGTTCAGGACAAAACTGAAGTCAGGATCAAATAAAACCCCAAGATTTCTGGCAAGTGGCTTCACATTGGAGGATAATGGACCAAGGTTGTTGGCAAACAGACTATTGTGTGGGTTTGGGGGGTTGAAGAGAATTATAATTTGACTGATTTAATTGGAGAAGGTTTTGAGCCATCCAACGGTTAATGTCATTAAGACAGTTAAAAACAGCAGCTCGGCCTCCCACATCAGCAGATCTCAGAGGAAGGTATATCTGTGTGTCATCTGCATAAAAATTATACGACACTTTATGTTGTTTGGGAGTAAATAAATGGGAAACAAAATTGGACCTAAAATGGAGCCTTGCGGTACACCACAGGTAATGGGAGCTGAAGAAGAAGAATGGTTACCTATGGTGACAGAGAAAGTTCTATCTGAAAGATAAGAGTAAAACCAATCAAGTGCAGTGTCCCTGATACCAACCCATGTCTTGAGGCATTCCATTAAAATTGTGTGCTCTACAGTGTCAAAGGCTGCACTCAAATCTAAAAGAATTAAAATAGCACTCTCACCTCTGTCGGCGGCCAGGAGGAGGTCATTTGTGACCTTGAGGAGTGCAGTTCCTGTGCTATGTAGAGCTCTATATGTAGAGCTCTAAATGTAGAGCTCGAAAACCAGACTGGTAATTCTCAAAGATGTTATGTCGGTACATAAAAGCTAAAAGATGATTTGAAAGTACTGTTTCTAAAACTTTATATAAAAATAAAAGTTTAGAATTTGGTCTGAAGTTGTTCCTATTAGAAGATTGGGTGTCTTTAAAAGTGGTTTGGCCACGGCATGTTTAAAAGCAGAGGGAAAGTGACCAGTGCAGAGTGAGCTATGATGATTAGTAAAATACTGGACCCAACCGAGTTAGAAACATCTTTGAGAAATTTGGTGGGAATCGCACCAAGACCGCACGTGGTTGATTTCATTTTCATTATCAGGTCACAGAGATAAGACAGTGAAATTGGATTAAAATTAATAAAATGGTTAAGAACATGGTTAAGAAGGATAGAGTGTAAAACAAGGTCAGGGGGTGTAATTGATTCTCTAATGTCATTTATTTTATTCGTGAACATTTTTTAAAAGTCTTCACACAATTCCTGAGAAGGATCAGTAAAAACACGGGGGGGGGGGGGGGGGGGTGATAAGAGAGTTAATAGTTGTAAAAAGAAATCTGGGGATAGAGTGATTGGTTAAAATTAACTGTGAGAAAAAGGCAGCTCTTGCTTTTTTAACTGTCTGTTGATAAGTAGTTAAAGCATCTTTCAAGATGTGATAAAACACAAATAAGCCAGATTTCTTCGATTTACTTTCCTTTTTTCTACAGTCTGGCTTCAGTTGTCATGTGGAGTCATTAAGCCAGGGCAGTGGGCTACTAGTGGTGACTCTGGATTTAAATGGTGTCAGAAGGTCTAAGGTGGAATAGCAGTTATGATTAAAAATGGAGACCAGCTCATCTCTGTTAAGATTAAGATTAAAAGTAGTTAAGGAGGCAGCAGTAAAGAGCTCAGCAAATGTGTCAGCAGACATGAGGTTAAAAACACGGCGATGGACTGGTGTGCTGTGACAGACAGGTAAAAGAAATACAACCACACTAAATAAAACAAATTTATGATGAGACACACAGAAATCCTTGCTGTCAACGACGTCGGAGCTCAGACTGCTGTGTAAAACCAGGTCAAGGGTGTGGCCTCGAGAACGAGTTGGCCCAAGGTAAAGAATAAGAGATTTTAAAGAGTCTTTTGGTTCCATAAAATCAAAAGCCAAAGATTGAGAAGGTTCAGCAGACATAAAAGTTAAACTCACCAAGAATAAGGACTTTGTCATATTTGGACTTAAAAAAGGATAAAAACTCAGAGAATTCCTGGATAAAAACACTGTTAGGCTTGCTGGTCTATAGATGATTAAAATCAGAGAAGGGACTTTTGTTTAAATCGTAAAACCAGGGTATTCAAAGGATGTAAAACTGTTATGTGAGATGGGAGTACATTTAAAATCTTTTTTGGAGAGAACAGCCGCCATTGCTAATGACGGGTCAGAGCAGTAGGGGGCGCTGGACAAAGCAGCAGTGACATGGAGAGGAGACTCATTCAGCAAAGAAGGACAGTCGGGGGCGTGTCTGTGGGAGGGAAACAGTCAGTCACGTGAGGACTGAACAGCATGTTGCAGGTTGAACGCTAGCACATGGCTCCCTAGCCTGCTGGGGTGAAGTCCATCAGGAAGAAAGAAGGAGGGGCGGTTCCAAAACAAATTAAAATTGTCAAAAAAAACCTACATTGTGGGATTTACAGGCAGACCGAAGGAAAGTGTTCAGACTTCCAAAATTGTGCTGAAACATGCCACGCCTTGGCCGAGTGGGGGGATGGGACCAGAAATAAATACTGATTTTCCACAGTCACTTAAGAAGTTTTAAAACTCGTTAAAGTCCATCTTGGTCATCTCCGGCTGCGAACGGGCCGTATCGTTACAACCCAAGTCAACTATAACGCTAAAGAAGGAGGGTGGGAGTGACTGTAATGTCTCCGGGAGGATATCAGGGACCATGGCTCCTGGAAAGCAGCGAGTGAGAGCACTGAAGAATCAGACGTTTCTTATGATGGAATCTCCTATTATTAATGCTGTTGGAGAGAAGAGAGGATGAGGAGACGAGGATGGATGAGGAGATGACCGGGCAGGTTGGTGTTGGGATGGGACAGTGGCGGCGTTGGGGGAGGGGCGGAAGAGGCTGCCAGAGCGTCTCCTCACGTCGAGCTTAAGTTTTCTGACGGGGAGAGGGCCGATGATGTAGTTTTCCAGGGGGGTCGGAAGCTGCTCCAGCGCTGTTATCCACCGGCAACAAAGATGTTACGACAGCCGCGACCGGAGCTGTAGTCGGAGGGAGGTCGGTGTGAGGAGCTGCCGGGGCGGGGGCAGCGGGAGCATCAGCCGGGTGGCCCGTGATGTCATCATCAGCCAGAGGAGGGTAGAGGTTGGATATGCTCACACCATAAGGTGAGGCCGCTTCACCTGAGCGTCTCCTAAGGCTGCGGGTCACCACCTCCGACCATGACCGGTGATGGCTGGGGGTCGAACAGGAGGAAGACCGTAGGCAGGCGGTGGGGTCCCACAAAACTGTATCCTGGATGGAGGCGTTGAGAGAGGCAATGTGTTTGGACTGCCCTGCAGCAACCTCCATGAAGTTCGACAACATGGAGTCCTTCTTCTCCAGTTCATGGGAGACCATCATGTGTCCTCCTTAAGGTTAGTGATGGTTTTATTTGCCATTTGAAGTAAGACAGAGTTGTCAGTGTTAAAAGTTACTTCAAACACGTTTGGCTCACCAGCTGGTGTAAAGTTGTTGTCTGATGCATGTGTGTGTGGTTTAGAAAAACAACCAACAGTCAACTCGTGGCCTGGCATGCTATGTGCATTGGTTCAGTTTTTCTGCCGTTGCCGTGGGAATGGACATCATTTTCAGAATGTTGCCATGTAAATGCAAAATGTTTTTGAAACGAAAACGTAAACACAGTGTGGTTTCACTTGTAAACGAGGTCTTATATGAAGCTGAGCAGTGTTTTTCAGAGAAACTGTGTTAAGAAGAACTAGGCAGAGAAATAAGCTGAGGACATAATACCTCCAGCACAATCAGTACAATCAGTACAATAAGAGGGCGCTGAGTACAGTCTCAGGTGTGAAAACACCAACTTAGAATGAATAATGGAGAAAGACTTCCAGACAAAATGGAATGTAGAGTTTTAATGGCAGGTCGAATCTCTCTGAAAGGTTTCCAACCATGGCAGGTTTATTATTCCTCACAGACTGTTTCCAGTTAGTCACAATGTAATCACCAGCAAATCAAGTTCTCACAAAAACAAGGTTTCCAAATGTGTGTGATGTTAACTGCCATCATCGCCATGGCTACTTGTAATAAAATCCACATCACTTGTGCCTTGAAGAGCTCCACTCTTATCTCCACCACTTAACAGCTCTGCCAAGAGAGTAGCAGCATTCAGCAATGAAGGATTTCCCCCCCTGATATTATGACTCAATAAAGATTATGGGCCTGACAGACCTGAGTGATTTAACGACTCAAAGGAACTATTTGGTCGTGCCTGCGTGGAAGTGCCGTGGAAAGCGACTGAGATTTATCAAACAGGACTCGGCTGTGACATTCAGCTTCACAGATAAAGGGGAAGTTGTTTTATTAAAAGAATCAATCAGTTTCTCACAGGTCGCTCAAATCTGACAAAACTCAATTGCTACGACACTTACAGGAGCTTGAACTTACGCCAAGGTTATAGTTTCAGCACTGAGAGATAGGACTGGCTTGCAGATTTGAAACCAGGAGGAAATCTTTCAGCTGTATCAGTGAATTTTTCTCAAAGTATCCTTAACGATTTGTAGAAACAGAAGAATAAGAAAGCATCCGATCTGCTATAACAGGGCATTGTCATTAGTATACAGGTACAGCTCAAAAAATCTGAATCTCATGAAAATGTTCAAAATCTTTCAGAAAGTCAAACCCAGATATGACATAGACTCATGACACATAGAGTGAAATAGTTCAAGCCTTTATTTCTTGAAATGTTGATGATTACAGCTTACAGATCATGAAAACCCAAAGTTCTGTGTCTCAGAAAATGAGAATATTGTCGAAAAGTTCAGTTTTGGAAAGTCCTGGTGTCTCACCCTCATCAGCTAATGAAGTCAAAACCCCTGCAAAGGTTTCCTGAGCCTTTAAATGGTCCCAGAAGACAGTCATTGACACCGTCCACAAGGAGGCTCAGCCATTAAAGGTCTTTGCTAAAGACGCTGGTTGTTCACAGAGTGCTGGATCCAAGCATGTTCAGAGAAGGTGGAGTGGAAGAAGAAAGTGTGGGAGGAAAAGGTGCAGCAGCAAAAGGGATGACCGCAGTCTGTCCAGCACAATGCTGGACAAGGACGGACTGAGGCTGGAGTCAGTGCATCAAGAGCCACGAGGCCCTGACCAATCCTAGACATGGGATCCTAATGTGGCTTCCTGGGGTCAAGACACTCCTGAACAAGAGACCAGGTCAGAAGCGTCTCACCTGGGCTGTGGAGGAAAAGAACTGGACTGTTGCTCAGTGGTCCAAAGTCCTTGTTTCACATGAAAGAACATTTTGCATCTCATTTGGAAGTCCAGGTCCCAGAGTGTGGAGGAAGAGTGAACTCCAGGTCCCAGAGTGTGGAGGAAGAGTGAACTCCAGGTCCCAAAGGGTGGAGGAAGAGTGGAGAGGCTCAGAATCTACCTTGATTGAAGTCCAGAGTGAAGTTTCCTCAGTCTGTGATGATTTGTGCTGCCATGTCCTCTGCTGCTGTCCCTCCACTCCACTTTTCTGGAGTCCACAGTCAACGCAGTGTCTAATTTTCTGAGACACTGAACTTTGGATTTTCATCTTGAGTGGGCCGGACTGGTAAAATAGTGTCATAAAAACCTTAAAGTTGAAACATTAAAGTGTTTCTTTGGTGTGGTGCTGAGTATACGTTGTGAAGATGTCTATATTTTTCAAAATCTGAAACAATTACTGCATAACATAAGGACAGTCTCAACATGAAGCCAATTTTAATGAAACCTTCTGGTGTAAAATGCAATGGAAAAAACCTGCGTATGTTTGGCCTTCACTGATCTTTCTTTGTGATTGGGAGAAAACTCAGCCGCACATCAGGTCTGGATGTATTTTTTTCCAAGTTCTCTGCGGTTTCAGGTTATTTTGAGCAGCTTTCTTCCTGAGCTGATAAAACGTTCACAAACAATATAAATGTATTAGGCAAAATACCAATTAAACAACAGACATCCTTTGTGCTTTACAAAAAGCCTTTGTTTTTTTAACTCCCACACAGCTGCTGGCAAAGCCCACTAAGGATGACTTCAACCAAATCACAAAACAAATTACGACTGGTCATCCACGATGAGTTCTGCTCCGCACTTTTCCCTGAATCAGAGCGCCGTAATCAGTTAAGACGCAGAGTCACTGTCACGCACAAGCAGAAGAACCAGGAAAACATAAGACGACTCCTTTCTGACTGCAACACCTCAGCCACTGCCTCAAGTTTAAATCTTATTAACAAACAGAAAGCAACCCGAAAGCAGAAGATTTAAAACAATATGACTGAAGTGAAAAGAATCACGCTGTGTCACCCCAGTGCTGAGCTGCAACCGCTTTTTTTAAAAGGATGAGTGCATGTACGAGTATTAACCTTTAGCGACTTGCCAATACCGAGCACTGATAGGAGTACTAATCAAATACCATAAAGCCTAATTTCTACTATTCCATATGCAAACAGAGGCTATACTGTGAACAAACTCCACAAAGACTCTGCGTCCTTCAAAGGGACATTTCAAGGTGAGAAATGTTCCATTTATAGAAAAGACATTTTGAATAGTGGATCCACTAAAATCGGAGTGTCCCGAGGGCTGCCTTTCACTTCAGCTGAGAAATGTTGAGTTTCCAAAGTGTCCACTTGGTGAAATAACCAGGGTTCCAATAAAGAATTTTCACAATCTTCGACCGCTAAATCGGACCTTTTTCCGGGCTACTGCGGAGGCTAGCTGTTCTGTGGCTCCAGCCAGGATAGCGCTGGTAAACGCCAGATCGCTGGTGAACAAGACCTTCGTTCTAAAGGATTTTATTGTGTCTCACGGACTGGATTTCTTCTGCGTAACGGAGACGTGGATCGGTGTTGGTGAGACTAATGCCTTCGCTGAACTTCTGCCTGTTGACTTTACCTACCTGTCTACGCCGAGATCAACGGGGCGTGGAGGTGGAGTAGCGACTGTCTTTAAGACTTGCTTTAAATGTACACAGTTCGCTTCGAAAGTTTCTACATCTAGCTTTGAGATAAACGCATTCGTTTTGTCCTCTGATTTTCCCGTGTTGTGCGCCGTTGTGTACAGGCCACCCAAATACAACAAAGACTTCATAAGTGATTTTTCCAATTTCTTAGCTGAAATAATGCCCAAATTCGATCGCATACTGATTGTGGGTGACTTTAATATTCATGTATGCTGCACTGAGAAACCTATGGTGAAAGACTTCTTGGATCTTATTGAAAGTTTTAACTTTGTGCAGTCTGTTTCTGGACCCACACAAGATCATGGTCACACATTGGACCTTGTTTTAACATACGGTCTTTCAGTGTGTAATTTGGAGGTGTGTGATGCAGTGTTTTCAGACCACCTGCCCATTATTTTTGATGTGCCTCTTTTGTGCGACGTCAACCTGCGCGCTCCTGTGCGCCTCTGTCGTGTAATTAACTCTTCCACTGCTGCTCAGTTCTCCACGGCTTTTCACCAGTCACTGTTGGCAAACGATCGTTCTTTTCTCGATTATGATATTGATGAGTTTTCCATACTTTTTGACTCAACTTGCCTATCAATTGTTGACACTGTGGCTCCGCTTAAACCAAGGCGTGCCAAACCTAAATCTGAGCCGTGGCTCAATGAGTCGACTCGTGCTGCTCGAAGTGAGTGTAGGAGAGCTGAGCGAAGATGGAAAAGGGATAAGTTGCAGGTTTCCATTCAACTGTTAAAAGACAGCTTACATACCTATCAGAAAAGTGTCAAATCTGCCAAGGCTATGTACTTTGCTGATATGGTTACGTCGAACAGAAACAACCCTCGGGTTCTTTTTAATATGGTGAATGCTGCTCTTAATGTTCCTCAATCCAATGGCCTAGAGGCAACACCTGAAGTGTGTGAAAACTTCTTGAACTTTTTTATAAATAAGGTTGTGAGCACTAGGGCTCTTATCAGCCCTCCCTCTGTAGGCATGTCTAACCATGTTTCTTGCTCAGCTTTATTCTGTCAGTTTGAGCCTGTCACACTCGCTAACTTGGAAAAGGTGGTCAGTCAAATGAAGCCCGCTGGTTCACCGTTTGATCCTATTTCCCCACGCCTGTTCAAAGATGTGTTTTCCACAATAGCACCCTTTGCTTTGCATTGTGTTAATGGTTGCTTGGCGAATGGGGCAGTGCCTGCAAGTTTCAAACACGCTGTTGTTCAGCCATTAACTAAAAAGCCGGGCCTAAATTCTAACGACCCTTCTAATTTCCGCCCCATTTCCAAGCTCCCATTTTTTTCCAAAATTTTGGAGAAAATTGTTTTCATTCAGATGAAGTCATTCTTGGATGAACATGAGATCCCAGAGGTTTTTCAGTCTGGTTTTAAGAACCTCCACAGTACTGAGTCCGCTTTATTAAGGGTTTTTAATGACATTTTAATGTTGAATGATTCTGGCCATACTGTGGCTCTGGTGCTGTTGGACCTAACTGCTGCGTTCGATACAGTCGACCATGAAATCCTCCTGTATCGCCTTGAAAATCTGGTTGGCATTCGGGGATGTGCCTTAAAATGGTTCAGATCCTATTTAACAGGGAGGAGTTTCTGTGTTAAAGTTGGGGATTGTGTTTCCTCCACAGCCCCCCTGTCGTATGGAGTACCGCAAGGGTCCATCCTTGGTCCTCTCCTGTTTTCACTGTACCTGCTCCCGCTAGGATCTGTTCTCCGTAGATTTGGGGTGTCATTTCACTTGTATGCTGATGACAGCCAAATCTATGTGCCCCTGAAGCGTGAGAATGCTTTCAGTGCCACTCAACTTTTGGAGTGTATTGAAGCAATCAAATCCTGGATGTCTGCTAACTTTTTACATTTTAATGACAGAAAGACTGAAGTCCTCCTAGTGGGGCCGAGCACTTCTGGTACTGCCGCCCCAGTGAACCTAGGATCGCTGACACAGTTTGTCAAACCAACTGTTTCTAATCTGGGGGTAAAGATGGATCAACATTTTAAATTTGACAAACAGATCAGTGCTGTGGTGAAGGCGAGTTTTTTCCACCTGAGGCAACTCGCAAAGATAAAATCCTCACTTTCAAAACATCATTTTGAAATACTGATTCATGCTTTTGTCACAACCCGGCTGGACTATTGCAACGCCCTGTACACCGGCATCAGCCAGTCCTTACTGACCCGCCTGCAGCTGGTTCAGAACGCTGCAGCGCGCCTCTTGACTGGCTCACAAAAATATGATCATATTTCACCCGTCCTCTCTTCTCTGCACTGGCTCCCAGTGCAATTTAGAATTGATTTTAAAATTCTGTTATTTGTTTTTAAATGTCTTAATGACCTTGCCCCTCGTTACCTGTCCGACCTGCTCGTGTCGTACTCCCCAACACGTTCACTCAGGTCAGCTGATCAAGCGTTGCTTTCGGTCCCCCAGACGCATCGCAAACTCAGAGGAGACCGAGCGTTTTCTGTGGTTGGTCCCAAACTGTGGAATGAGCTTCCTCTGTTCATTAGACAGGCTGACTCCCTTCATGTTTTTAAATCACATCTTAAAACACGCATGTTCTCTTTGGCTTTTAACCAGTGTTGAAGTTGACTTTTACTGCTATAAGTGTATTCTGTGCTGCCACTGTATTGTTGTATTTATAATTGTATTTTTATATTGTTGTACAGCACTTTGGTCAACTGAGTTGTTTTTAATAGTGCTTTATAAATACATTGGATTGGATTGGATTGAAAGAAAAGACTCTGAGGAAAACCGAGAGTTTCACTTATTTACTCCCACTGACCTTACTGATACCTTCAGCTTTGACAGAAACATTCAACACAAAGTCAACTTGGGTGCCCTTACTGGTGAAAACAGTTAAAAAACTGATCAAATGACTGAAGGAGTAAAAATGACTAAAGCAGCTAAGAGAGCGAAACATTTTAAACCTACTTTGACTCAGGATCCGTTTTCAAGGCAATGATTTCATGTGAAAACGCAAAACTTTTGTAGCAGTTTTGTTGTGCTACTGTGAATGCTCACCCTGGCCATAGAAACTCATTGTTCTGCACATTCTCAGTCGCTGGACAATAAGAACAACGTTTCCTCCAGAGTGTCATGACTTTCACTCCATATTCTCCTGGACTTGGTACTTTTATTTTGACAGTCACCATAATAACAACCCAACTTGGTTGTCCGCCCACTAGAATGTCTGTGTTCTCCCATTGTTAATGTTTATACTATATGATTTAAAAAGGCCACAATCAACAACCTGATCAGGTCTGTGTGAAGGAGATGTGCTGCACTGCATGAGGGGGAATGGTGGCCACACCCGATACTGACTGGCTTTATGATCCCCCTGGACACCCCAATACAATAAAACTACACATTTTAGAGTGTCTTTACTTTTATTGTGTCCAGCGTGAGACAGTCCTGTGCAATAATCCTGCTGTCTAATCAGCATCTTGATGTGCCACGTGATTATCTCAGCAAAGGAGAAGTGCTCACTAACACAGATTTAAACAAATTAGTGAACAATATTTGAGACAAATAGGCTTTTGTGTACGTAGAAACAGCCTTAGGTCTTTGAGTTCAGCTCATGAAGGATGTGAATATAAACAAAAGTGGTGCGTATATATTTTTGTTCAGGGGATTTTACGCTTCGCTTACACGGCAACATTTCAAGTGAAAACGCATTTTTTTCGCGTCAGAAAACATTCATATTTACATGTCAACGTCAGAAACACTGAAAATGTAGTTATCAGCCAGGCCACGAGGTGGCGCTGTTTGTTGTTTTTGCATGAAACGGTGACTATCAGCTATAAAACTACCAAGTCTCAGGAGAATATAGACTGTGAGTCACGACACTCTGGAGGAAACACTGATCATATTGTCCACCTACTGAGCACGTGCAGAAGAACTATTTACAACAGCCGTGGTGCTCAGTTCCAGTGTTTCCACCGTTCACAAGGAGACGGGCCCTCAGTGTTTTCAGAAAGTGTCGGTTCCCCCCGTTTACATGACGTCAGAGTCAGAGCCAGAGCGTTTTCCA
The DNA here is from genome assembly GCF_963383615.2 of Lipophrys pholis. Lineage (NCBI taxonomy): Eukaryota > Metazoa > Chordata > Actinopteri > Blenniiformes > Blenniidae > Lipophrys > Lipophrys pholis. The sequence goes on from NC_137638.1 coordinate 30,107,216, forward strand.
AAGGTTCAACCTTGAGAGCCGTTCTCAAAAAGTTGTTTCAGTGGCTCCAAGCGCTGTTGCTGTGTGAACGGTCACCAAAACGCAAGGAAAGGTTTGCGTTTTCACTTGGACCCTCAATGAAACAAAGACACTGCGACTTCACATGAAACTTACTCTGTGAGGGACTTAGTGAATCTAGAACAGCTTATCAGTCTAAACCTAACCTACCTTCCTCTCAGATGTCTCACCCTAACTGAGGAGTTTGATGGCCACTTTCAAAATGATATGATGTCAAACCAAACCACTGCTGGAACCAAGCAGTGGTCTAAAGGGTCATTTTAATGTGAAAACCTTTGGACGGGGAATGATTTGAACTGAAATCAGGAGCTGTGCCGGGACATTATCATGTAGTTTTGTTGCGAACTGAACAGTAATTCTGCAGATCTTAATTCTTCTTCCATCCTTCCCCATCGCTGATCTTAAATGGTTCATTTTGTTACTTAGGCTTTTCATCACTTTCTGTTCTCTGCCTTTCGCCTTTATTTCCTCCTCTATATGGCTTTCTTTCTTCATGCCTTCCTTTTATTTTCTTTTACCTTTTCTTCTGTCTTTGTTCAGATCTCACCCAAATACACAAATACAAGTGTGAATAACAGCCATCTTTTTTCTACTTTTCTCCTCTCTATTGCCTTCCTCATTTCCGCTCTTTTTACTGTCCATACACACACACACACACACACACACACACACACACACACACACACACACACACACACACACACACACACACACACACACACACACACACACACACACACACAGGATGACAAGCTCTAATGACATTTACACCAAGCAAGTGAAAAACAATGGACATTACTCACAGCTATAATGACTCCGGCAGCTGCTGCAAAATATCCAAGCTGATTCCTTTCCTGCTTTGCTGCACAATCAACCATTACCAATAATTATGTCAGTCCAAGTCTGCATGAATTAATCTCCCCCGAGTTGCAGCGTTTTCATTATGATCTAATTATAAAGCTCATGAACTGAATCGGCCGTCCGAGGCTTTCGGGTGACAGCTGACGTGAGCACAGAGGAGACTCATCAGGTTACTGTGAGGACATCTGAAAGTGAGAAGACATCAGAGCTGGCTGGCCAATCAGCCTAACTGCCAATAAATGTTACTTACAACTCAGTAAACAGCGTATGCCTAGGAGGCATTACCCCTTTGAAATGACGTTTCAGTACACAATCACTTCAGAAGCGACTGTGAGAAGCATCAACCTCTCGTCCTCTAAACTGCAGGAAATGTGACCGTCGGCATCTTATAACAAGGAGAAAAAGAAAGTTTTTACATGTAAGACTTCGAATTTCATTTCGATTGTCAGAGATGTTTTTCGCCATCATTCAACTTCAGTGCAATGTTTTGTAAAATCTGTTTGGATGGGTCCAGAGAAGGAAATACAGATTAACACAATTTTATTCAGAAAGGTGGACTGGTTTTTAAATGGGAGCAACTGAGGCGCCATTTCAAGTGACAACACATGGTTTTTGATGTAGTTAGCATGCCGGGCCATGAGTTGGCGCTGTTTGTTTTTGTAACAAAAGCACACACACATGCGTGCAGAGAGCAATACGTTCTAAACATTAACGACAGTCGGGACGCCTTTCCACCTGGCATTACTAGGCGTTTCGGGTGATTTGATCCTATGTGGTAAGCTCTGACGCAGACTGTCTACACTTGTCCGTACCGTACGTTGTCCATACTGAGCTCGTATCGGCTCCAGCGCCACACTGTGGTCAGTGTCCTGAATTATGTTTGTGGTTGTGGGGGTGTGTACGTGGGTGTGGCCGAGCACTGATGCAGCAGACAGAGTGGGAGGCGGCTCAGGGCAGCGCTGAGAGGAGAGCCGACACACCTGATGCACATCAATGTTTAATTGCGTCTCTCCTCCCTGACAGTAGCAGCTGGGAAGATTTTAAAAGGGGGAGAAGCTCCAGAAGGAGGCCGGAGCCTGGACAGGCAACATTCACATGCTGTGTTTAAAATAAAAGAACTCAAAAGCCGACACTGCCTCTGCATCTGTGTGAAGTAGACCCTGTACAAGAGAGACTTGTTACAGAGGTTTAATCCACTAAAACTCACCTGCTTAAGCTTTATGATGCTAATCCAAGACTGTAAATGGCCTGGCATGCTAATTACATCATTTTATGACGTTGCTGTGTAAACGTGAGAAGTTCCCGAAAGGAAAACTTGAAACGCTGTGTAAACGGGGCCTCGGATAAATTCCCATCGAGAAACATACCGCTGTAAAGCGAAAACTTTAAATGCGTGCATGAATCTCAGCCTGCAGGAAGTTTGATCATCAAGTTTGCTACAGACATGCAGAATCCGTGCAAAACAACACAATTAGGTCTGCATTTTATGTGTAAAAATAACTTTTAGGTTTCCCTCAACCTTCCTCAACTCACTTTGGAGTTTTCTGCTGACTGTTCATTCCTTTGTTCAAACATCACAGACTGCTGAAAATAGAAATGCAGTTAACAAATGGACAGTTGGGAGAGCAGTTGGTAGACATTATAGATCTCAATATATGTATCGTCAAATCTGTCATATTTCACATGACTGAGCCTCATATGAAATGACATTATGATGTTTAGAGGAATTGTCCTTGAAGGGAAATCTAAATGTCCAACCAGCAGCATTAAACACGTCTCCAGAACAATCTGTGATGTTACAGGTCTGATGCATTAAAAACCGCCTGGATCTTCTCAGGGTTTTAACAGATACAAGACGCTTTCTGCCGGAAACAGTCCCCTGAGTCTAGGAAAGGAAAGCTGCCATTAGATAAAAAGTGAAAGAAGGAGAAGACGAAGATGAAGAGGACAGTGTGTTTTTTTAGGTAATGACAGGCGAGGAGAGACGAGCTTATGATGGCGCGTTGTTTCCTGCAGCCGCGTGAATGCAGAGGAAAACCTGCCAGGCCTGCAGAGTAGAGCTGGAGCATGTGGGCGTACCATTATGCCGTGAAGCCTTTTCACTCCTCTGGCCCGATGCTTTGATAGCTAATATACTCTTGGTCCTGCCTCCACATGAGCTCCAGCAGCTCTGACACCTCTCTTTACGCTGCCATTTGCTGCCTGCTCATCCACTTGTTCTTCCTCTTATCTATTTAAGCTTCTGTCCAGTGCAGTTAAATGGAGAATCATTTCACTTTGTCCTGAAAATGTCAATATTCTCAGCCAATATTGGCATTTAGTAAGAATCCCCCAGTTTTGATTGATTTTCATGGGGATCGATGATCATCATAAAACCTGCCTAATGACTGGATCGACGTCGTTACATTTTGCCTGCATTTTAATCACCAACCGGGGAATTCCATGGATAAAAGTAGACTGTAACAACAATTTTGCATCCAGAACCATTTCTGCACTATGACTCCTGATGGAGATGCACCCAGCTGTGCACAATGAGTGACAGTTTTAGCTCTCAGATCGGACTGACAACAATTCTGTCTCCTCAAAGTTAAGACATTTTCAAAAGACTGACGATAATCACACACACGTCAAGCTGTTTGCTGTTTTTGCAAATCATTGTTGTGGCATGCAGTCTGAATGGAGGCTTGATATCATCCATGAATCGCCATGTACATCCCAGGAAAATAATTTTCCTCACTTTTCTGGATCATCAAGTGTTGTATGTGGTGCTTCACAGCAGCTCCTCGGATTCATTCCAGGTAATTTTGCACGTTCTTCCTGTGCCAGCATTCATTTCTTTGGGTAAATAATACCATAGTTTAACAGAGTGACTAGAAATTACACCGAGGTGTGATTGTTTTTAAACTGGAGATCTGTCCGGGTCGTACCTGGGGATGTCCTGATCACATCTGCAGGATGTGATCATAGAGTTTTTTTAATGGATTTGCAATCTCAATAATTACATCTCCTGTAAATTGGACACCTTCTGCAATCTGCTGTAAACATCCACATAACAACGCACCATAGCAACATCAGCACCGCAGCAGCTAAAATGTGATCGTGTGGAAATATCTCAAAGGAGAAAGTGAAATCTGTCTAAATGCCACTTGCATTATCTACAAAACCAGGAATTCAAGATTCAATGCAACTGTTTTGATATGACAACTAAAAAGTGAACATGCATCAGGGTTTTTGGTCTGAGTGCAGTGTGGCCGTGCCAAAGCCATCAAATGCTCCATGTATCCCAGAGGTTTGAGCTGAGAAGGCTCCTGTAGTCCCATGAGTAGCAGGAGTTCCGTACACACCAGTCTCACAGAGCTGGAAAAGAGGACATCTAAAAGTGACCAAACGTGACAAAGAAGATGAATCAGTATTATTGAAATAAAACTAGGGATGCATCGGCACCGATACCAGTATTGGGTATCGGGTCCAACACTGCATGGAATATTCGGACTCAAAAAAATCAGCAACATGGTACAAAAGAGAGGACGAGAGATGGCTGCCGCTTGAAATTCTTAAATATTAATGAGAAGGACACAAATAAGACAGACGGTAAATTAACTTCTGCCAAAAAATGGAGAGGAGGCAAAAGCAACTTGACAACCAGAAACATTCGGACCAGCACTCAGCCCGAAGCCGCTCATTAGTTTAGCTGCTCAACAAGTAACTTCAAGTAGTGCTACATGCTACATGCTACATGCTACATGCTAAAGAGTTTTGGGGCGTACACCCTAGCAATGCTACATGCGACACATGATTGAAGAATGACTGACATACCCAGTAACAGCGATCTGGAGTGTGTGGTAGCACACAGCAAGATTGGTACTTCAGTCTACTGCATATGGTTTGTGTACGAGTATGAATTAGACTTAATGGTATTTAATGTCCCCCCCAATATTGGAGACTTTGTTCCCCCCCAATAATCATACGGTGGAGAAAAATATTTGACATTGAAATTTTTAACTCGCGTTCTTTTATTTTGACAGTGCAGCACAGGACTTCTTAAGAAAACGGTCTGTAGAGAACGCTGCAAGGTATATGGCTCATTTATTACGTCACGTTGTTCGTTTCCATTCATATTTAGGAACAAAATGGGAAGAATGAAGTCTTAATCCTGGGATGTCATTAGTTATTTATTTAACTGCTAACTTTGTCAGTGTTCCTGAGGATAGGATCATCAACACTGGACTAAATAGTTTGTCATCTTACTTCAGTACAACGCCACAGAAGAAAAGACTGAAACTGCAACAAGAGCTGTTGTTTTTTTTAAGAATAATGTCAGTGTGAGTACACAAGAAGAACACCCAATCTCTCCAACAATTTATCAACATGTATGACTTTACATTAGATATTATGTGTAAAATGTCTCATCAGGAGAATGATAGAACTTAGAGCAGTGAAGCAGGTGGAGAGACTGAGGAAGCTCAGTTCAGCTCATAAATTGATGAGTGAAATGTGGATTAGCTCCTAATACTTTTGAAACATAAACTATTTTATGATGAGATGAACTGTAATCCATCCAGGGAAGAGACAGGAGAGGAGGTGGAGCTTCGGGGTGAGGTAAGGTTTAAAAACCATATATTGATCATAATAGATCCAGAAAAAAGAACAGGTGAGGACTGATGTCAAGTTGATTTGTATTTAAAGATACATTTTCAATAATTATTTCATTATTTCATAGTACTATAAAGGTTTAGGTTAGTGTTTGATTAGCTGATCAGCAGCTATACCCCACCCGTGATGTCATCCAGGGGTTAAGGTAAAGTCAATAGATAAGGAGACAGGAGGGACGTACCCGAGTGTCAGTGAGGCACTAAGCTTGTCTATTAGATGTGAAAAGTATCACTTTGATTTAGTTTTGATGGCCAGACTTTTGCACTGAACCACGTGTTATTGGAAAAGTACAAATCTTGTTTATTTATTAGACTTTATTTTCATTGTCCAAATTTGCTGTATTGAGTTTCAAACTGAGTCTATTATACTATCTAATGTTTTACTTAAGATTTTAGTAAAAGGCATAACATTAAGAAGTATAATTATATAATGTTAAAACTTATCATTTTTGTATTTTAATCATCTGACATTCAAAAGTGAATAACTTTTCTCACATTATTCGTCTTGTTTCGTCAGAAAGTTGTTACTGAAAGAAGCAGTTCAATTGCCAGACAACCAGTAAATGTTTTTTTACCACAATAAAATGGATTTTCACCAAAATAAACATATTAAAACGTGTGTGTTACTAAATTTGTCTTTGTTCTCCTGAAATATTTAGCTTGTTAGTCAGTGTACAGTCTTGTGATGACAGAATCATTTTAAGTCTCCAAACATTTTGTTGTGGAGAAAGAGAAGAAGCAGTTGTTCTGAGTGGTTTGCAATGTAGTTAATTTTTTACATTTCTGCTTAAACTATTTACGGATATGTCAGGTTTCCAACGGTGTCCCCCCCCCCCCACACACACACACAATTTTAAACTCATTCCTACGCCCTTGAGTACATGTATCAGTACTCGGTATCAGCAACTACCTAAAATTACTCTTATTTGTATTTTCTGTAAAAAATAAAAATAAAAAAAGCTGCATCACTGAATTCCCCCCAAAAACCCAAATCTAAATAACGATCATTTCATGTAAAAGAAAATGAAACTGCCAGAGATCACTTCAAACCCTTGAGCATTGAAAAAGAGTTTGCAAATGAGGATTCAGTGATTTAAACCTGACATCTCTGACATGAAGTCTCTACTCTTCTCTTTTCTTTCATCCAGTCAGTATTTAAAGAGTTGTCTGAAGCCTTATGAAGAAAAGTTAAGAGTGTGTTTGAAAAAGATCCGTTCTTTTCAGATGAGAGAAATGAGATCAGAGCAGCGGTGAAGTGAGGTGGTGAAAATCTTCTGGTTTGGGGTGTTTCACCGCCTCAGACACCGAAGAGGCACAGTCACTGACTCTGGTCTGAATTCTGCATCATTTTAGTAAAAGCTGAAGTTGAAACACAAGTGGATATTTAAAGATGGTCCAAAACATCTCAAAAACGGTGTAATTCATCAAACAGATAATAATATAGAATCTACAGCAGATTACTTGAAGGAGACCAGGGCATCTGGCTTCACATGTAAACATGTTGCCTTCAAAGTTTAGAAACCAACAGACTGATGATGAAAATCTCAGCTTTTACAATGAATGGAGAGATAAACATAGACCAGGAAATCCCATGTTTGATCTGTTCTGATGACTGCTGTTGGTTCACCATGTGGAGACAATTCAACACAACAGACACCAGGTTTGCATGCTTGCCAGTAGAAAGTGAAAACATTCAATCAAAGCTGCCAGTAAAGCAGTGCTATCTCCTTTGGAAGCTGAGCTCCTCAACAGAAAACAACCACATCTGTCCTTGTGCCATGATAACTCACTGAAAACAAAAAGATTGAAACAGTGGAGAAACTGAAACCAGCTGCTGTTGATGGAAGGAAGAAACGGTGATGTTTTCAACTACGTTAAGTCCTCTGGAGGATACAACAGTTGGAAGATTGGTGAATGTCTTAAAGATGAATCCACAAAGTTAACTTCTCTACTCACAGGCAAAGAGGGTTCAGGGTTAGGGTAGGGTTAGGCCTGTCACCATAACAAATTTAGCTGGATGATAAATTGTCCCAGAAATTATTGCGATAAACGATAATATCGTCGTTTTGATACCATTTTTCCACTAATATATTAATAATGGTATAATAATGCAAGTATACCCTTTTAAAGATAAATACACTTTTATTTCTTAAGAATATTTAAAATTGGAATTGTGTTATGAAAAAAGACATTGTAAATATCCAAAATAAAGAATCAACACAACCTCATCTCTCCCTCTCCTCCTCACGGGCTCTCGTGCTGCACTCAGGTGTGCCAGGTGCCCCCCCCCCCCCCCAAACACACACACACACACACACACACACACACACACACACACACACACACACACACACACACACACACACACACACACACACACACACACACAAGAGTGATTGACAGGCAGTGTTGGGAAAGTTCAGTTTCTACATGAACCAGTTCAAAGTTCAGTTAACAAATTTTAATATGAACTAGTTCAGTTCATAGTTCTAAATTCAGAGTTCCAAAAATGAACTAGTTCATAATTCTTTTTTCTCAATAAGTTGCTGCGAGCTTTGGAGTTACATGATGCACCTGAACGCATCACCCAGTATCAGCAGCATGAAGCTTGTTAACCCTTAAAAAGCCGAGTTGTCCGCCGCAGGGTTCAAAGCATGTAAAAAAAAAAAAAAAGAAGTAGCGGCTTGTCGACATGAAAAGTACAGTAACCATACGAAGATGAAGTATTAATGGTGGAGATGGAGTCTGAGGGAGTGCTGCTGTCTTCTACTTGTTTTTGTCGTGATGCTTTGCATCTTGATGACTCATGCGGCGGTGCGACTCTGGTGGCTGCTGTTGCCAGATTGGCTGTTTTCCACCTACATGTTAAGACCTGTTTACGGTGAGCCTTATCCGGGTTTTCCACTGGAAGGCTCAGAAATCTGGCAACTCTCTAAAACAACATTAAACTGTGAGAGCCGTTCACTAACACCAGAATGAGCACCGCTCACAGTGACGTCTTTGGTAAATGAAAAATTATCCAGCCTGGCAAACTTATCGAGCTATACCTGACTAGACCCTAACAAGGGTTAGGGTATAGTCAGGGTAAGGTTGGGTGAGACGGTTGGGTTAGGTTTTAGGGTTTAGAGTAGGGTTTTTAGTTCGGGTCGGGGTAGGGGTGACGGTAGACTTAGGCTTAGGGTAGGGTTAGGTGTTTTTGATAGGGTTAGGGTAAGTTTAGGGGTGATGGTGGGTTATTGGTTAGGGTAGGTTGGGGTGAGGTTAACATTAGTGGTGATGGTAGGGTTAGGGTTAGGCTAGGATTGGGCATGACTTTAGGGTTAGGGTTGGGTTAGAGGTTACAGTAGGGTTGGGGCTGACAGAAAGGTTAGGGTTAAGGTAGGTTTAGGGTTAAGGTAGGGTTAGGGCTGACAGTAAGGTTAGGGTTAAGGTAGGGTTAGGGCTGACAGTGGGGTTGGTGTTGAAGGTTTGGGTCGGTTTAGGAGTAAGGTGAAAAGTGTAAAGTGAAATCAATGTTGTGAATCTGAAAATAAGACGGCGTGTCGTGTTTAGTGTACACAGGGAAAGAAGCCAAAAGTAAAATAAAAGAGATCTGAACTTCTCACATCTCCTAATTTTGTGCTTCATTCTATATATCAAGACATAATCTGTACCTAATATCTGGAATAGAAGGCCAAACTCAAGAACTCTCTCCCATCGTTTCTGCGCATGACTCCAGGCTGTGTAGTGGTTACCACGAGCAAGACCATCCAAGCCTTGAGTTCTGCAGATCGTCCAGTTTACCTCCCACAGCCCCAAAACATGCTGTGGACGTGAATCTGTGACTGTAAATTGCCTTTAGGGGAAGTTGTCTATCTCTCCTCGAGGATCGCAGACCAGTCCATCCACTGGAGGCTGGGATTGGCTCCAGCGGCTCTAAATTAGATGAAGTGGAATAGATTGGTTGAGTTTAGAACATCTGGAGACAGAAGTCAACATATGATCATGAACTTTAGGCATAGATGTAAGCCCTGATTCATTTTCACATCAATCTATTAACTAAGAAAATTGACAGATTAATTTGTGCTACTGTGAGCATTGGACAGTGCACAGAAACACTGCAGCATCAACAACACCGATATCACACTGTCACCTTTCCCAGAACATCATGTTCAGTTTAGAAAACTGAGCATCACATTCTGAACAGTTAAACAGATTATAATCTGGTTCTCTGCTGCAGTGATTCCCTTCAGGTTGACGTAGTTGAAAGCCTGACTGGTTCTGTAGAAAGTCTCCTCCTCTGAGTCTGGTTCTGTAGAAAGTCTCTTGCTCTGAGTCTGGTTCTGTAGAAAGTCTCTGTCTCTGAGTCTGGTTCTGCAGGAAGTCCCTCCCTCTGAGTCTGGTTCTGTGGAAAGATATTTGTTAACATCCATGAAGCTGACTGTGTATTTAACTTTGCCTGAACTACTTTTATTCCACTGATTTATGAATTTTCTCTTATTCAAAGTCTGTCATCATTATACACAGCAAGATATTGACCCTTTCAAATCAGGACTCCATCTGTCTGACGCCGGCTGTAAACAGCAGAAACAGGAAGTCCCTGTGCACGTGTCAGATCTGAAGTCTGCGCACACATGACTCACAGCCCTGTTCTTTAGAAATCTACACATCAGGATCTGGGAGTCAGACATTTTGTGCCTTCAAAAGACACGTTTGGCAGAGGCATCTGGCTGGCTGTTAGATAACTGTCTGAGTGCCGCTCCGGCAAAAATTCTTTGAAAATTAGAGGATGAGAGACATTAAAGTGCAGCGATGATCCGCCTCCGGTGAGGACAGCACACGTGTGACAGCAGCTAACCTTTATCTAGCGATAACACACAAAAGAAGAAGAGCACTGGAAATCTGACGACTCAAGATTGTTTTTAATATGAACACATGAATGTGTTGGTAAATGAAGCTAATTTGCGTCTCATCAACACCTCTCAGGCGTGGTCAAGCTGTGAACCTGCAAAGCTGCTCTTGTCTTGGATTTCATGGGTTGACTGATACTGTATTGTTCTTCTTCCAATCTCATTACAAATATTTGTGAAACCAAGAAGAAGAATGTGTGATTAATTTCAAGTTATGAAATAGTAACTAACTTCTCCCCTTAAACTGTGGGAGGCTCAATGTGTCACATGGAGAAGAAGAAGATGATGGTGGTACCAAAAAGACAATATAAATGAGTAGAGATGCAGCGATACCAATACTACTATCGGGTCCAATACTACTCTTACTCAGAAAAGCTCCCCGATACATCTCGGCGAGTATTACAAGACGTCATGTGTCAGCAACTTCAGCATCAGGCATGCAAGAGAGTACAAGCAATGTCTGTGGGTTAGAGATTCTTCATGACAGAAGTAAGACAGAGTGTAAAGTATGTTCTGCCAAAGGTCAAGAGGAGGAGAAAGATAGTTGGTACAACATCAGCGACTTGATCACCAGAGACATTTGGACCAGCAGAGTGAGAACGATGTCACTCATTAATTTAATGGCTGAGTAGATCCAGTAGCGCCGTGCTACATGCTACATGCTAAAGAGTTTCTGGCTCACACACCAACAATGCTACTTGCTAACCATGATTAAAGTACGACTGATACACTCATCAGCATCGAGCTCGGTCCCTCAGTCTACATAGACGCGACGCACTGTGCTACACGCACTGTGCTACACGTACTGTAGACGCCGGGGCGTACTCGAGGTGAACGTAGCATCGACACAGAGGCTGAGCGGAGGTGGTTTGCATATCGTTTGCATGTGGAGTATGAATTCGGCTTTATGGCATTTAATAAGCACTCGTATTGATACTCGGTATCAGCAGGTAGCTAAAAATCGTCTTTTGAAAAAAGCGGTATCAGTGCCTCCCTATAAATGAGCAACTGTGATCTTCACTCTGAGAGGATGTACTAAAGAAAAGAGGGGATACAACATCTCATGATTTCCCTTCATTCACCTTCTGACAGTCGCTCACTCCAGTAGTTAACGAGCAACGTCACACGGCGAATACAGCTTTCCACGAATAAACCAAACGCTGTCAATGTTGCCATGGAGACGGAGCCCCAGCACAAACCTGTTAAAACCCGCCAGGTAAACGGGACGACTGGCGAGCGGCAAAGAGGACACAATGTTTCCGTCTGGGAAGAAAAAAAAGGCGGGGAGGAGAATAGGAGGGTACTGCAGAGCTGCTGCTGGGAAGTTGATCTGAGTTCTGTCGAAGGCAACACAATACAACAAGAGCCGAGTGTTTTTTGTGCCTCATCCTTATTCAGCCTCTGGGGATCCAGACTGACAGCCCAGCGCCTGTCATTCACAGGCAGACTCAGCTGCATCCTATTGTCATGCAGATGACAGTCTGAGCCTCAACCACAGCAGCACAACTGCGTTTATTCCTCTAAATGAGGGGATGAAGCATTTTCTAGGGTAGCTTGATCATTTATGGTCATCATCTCAGGAAAAGTTGCATCTTTTTGCATGTGTGTTTTTAGCCACAACACTGGTATCAGATAGTAAATCCATCACTTGGATTTTGACTGAAATATCTCGACAGCTTCTGGTTAAAGTAACATTCAAAAAACACTTGTTTTGCCATGAGGATCAGTCATAGTGATTACATGTCACTACAATATGGTAGCTCCTTCCTCCTCCTCCAGTTTCACCATGACAGTGACATGTATTTTTTTACTACTAGAGCAGGTCAGGTCATCCAATACAAAGTCTGGTGATTTGATCATCTTAGATAAGCACCATCTAAATGTCCTTTAGACAAGACACTGAAACAAAGCACCATTAATATGACTCTGTGTGCGTGCGTGCGTGCGTGCGTGTGCGTGAATGAGTGAATGTGGCTGATTACATAAAGCATGTGGAGACTGTTGTCTGATATCTGATATAAATCTGATATATAAGTCTAATATTTACCATCTATGGGGATGAATTGTAATGTTGTCTGAAGGACCTTTGAGTACAATCAAGTCAGTATTGAGGTTGTAACTAAGGCCCGTTTACCTGACAACATTTCCAGTGAAACCGCATAGTTTTTGCATTTACGTTTTAGAAAAGTTTTCCAACTTTCACCTGCAAAACAACCAAGTTCCAGGAGAGTAAGAACTGGGAGTCATGACACTCTGGAGGAAAACATCGTTGTTATTGTCCATCTACTAAGCATGTGCAGAACAACTGTTTACTTCGACTGTGTTAAACGCGTAAACCCCGGCTAGCTCAGTTAGTAGAGCATGCCACTCACAATCTCAGGGTAGAGGGTTGGTGTCCCACACTAGGCGGCACCTTTCTGTGGACTCTCCACCTGCAGGAAGGTTCTTAATCGGTGCAATGTGGTCTGGGTGACAGTTCTCAGACTGACATCCGGAAACGGATAAGCGGAGGAAAATGGATGGATGTGTTAAACACTCCCTGAAGCTGCCACAATATACCAGGACTGATGAGATTGAAGAACTGAAATTTAGAAAATTGAACAGTGTTCAGTACCAGCTGAAGCTGCTGTCTTACATGACATGTAGCACACTTTAGTCTGTGATGATTCCTGTCTAGTCTCTATACTACTGCAGCCTCTCGGGTGTTTGCTCATGTCTACGATCAAGCAAAGAAACTCAGCATATTTAGACATGTAACCCCTTCATTTCTACTCCTAATACTTGTAAAAATATTATTAACAGTTCAGAAAAGCACAGCTTGAACAAGGTAACGAGTGGATGTTATGGTGTTTGCTGAAAATGAAGTATTTCATTAATAAAAATAAATGCAGGCTATCAACGTCACAACGATATTTAAATTAATTATTTATTGAGGTAGAAAACTCCCACACATTTGAACACAAACAACAAAAGTCAAAATGAGCATCACACTGTTCGATGAAGAGAGTGAGGATGGAAAGCTTCAATGCAAAAACACACGTAGGACAGTGGATATACAAGTCATTATTTATACAAACAAGTTTTAGTTTTTCCCCAAACTACTCAAACTGTACATAAGTAACAATCTGTATTTCTTTCATAAGATGTTAACTCACTGGTTTTGCCTCAGTAAACAGCTGAAAGTAGATAAAACAAGGTAATATGGACAGAACTGCTGTGCAGATTTATAGGTTCTGTCAAGATCCTATAAGTGTCTTGTCTCAAGGGAGAACCTGGACATTTGCATGGGCAGATGAAATTGGATTGTTATTACAGTGACTATCAAAATAAAACTGCCAAGTCCCAGGAGAATCTGGACTGGGACTCATGACACTGCTGTTATTGACCATCTACTCATGCATGTGCAGAAGAACTATTTACTATGGCGGTGGTACACAGTAAAAAGACTGCATGGTGCCACTGTGACTTAGGGCCTGGTAACATGGCAACGATTTCAAGTGAAAATGCAAAATGTTTATGGTCTCCGTTTAGACAAGTGCTCAGAACGACTGAAAACGCAACTTTTTGAAAACGGCTCCCAAGATGAAACTTTTCAAAAATGCTCAGTCTCCTCAGTGGAGATGGCGGAAACGCTGTTACTGGTCCTGCGCACCAGGGACGTAGTTATTCTGCACATGCTCAGTAGAGACAATCAGAACAATGTTTTCCTCCGTCATGTTATGACTCCCAGTCCATATTTTCCTGGACTTGGTAGTTTTATTTTGACAGTCACCGTAATAACAATCCAACTTGGTCGCCTGTCCACTCGAATGTGGGCGTTCTCCCATTGTTGATGTTTATAGTGTCTCGTTCTCTGCTGCGTTTGTGGTTTCATTACAAAATCAACAGACAGCTGCCACTCATGGCCCAGCATGCTTGCTACATCATTTTCAGTGTTTCTGCCATTTTCATGTAAACAGACGTCATTTTCTAAACATCGCCATGTAAACATCACACCTTTCTGAAATGAAAAGGCAAAAACAACATTTTCACTTGAAATATTGTGTAAATATTGTCTCTTTCTGTCCCCAAACCCCAACCGAAACAGCAGAGAGCCGTCACCTCTGACCCTATAGAAAATCTCCTCCCCTTAGCCTAGTTCTGCAGAAAATCTCTCCTTAGCCTGGTTCTGCAGAAAATCTCTCCTTAGCCTGGTTCTGTAGAAAATCTCCCCTTAGCCTGGTTCTGCAGGTTTCTTCCTGTTAAAAGGGAGTTTTTCCCTTTCCAGTTTTTCCTTTCCACCAGAAAAACCCCAACAATCTGGAAATGTTTGTTTTTCTCTGTAAAAGTGCCTTGACATTACTAGAATAGAATAGAATAGAATAGAATAGAATAGAATCGATCGTCATGATTACCCACAATTATGTCTTTCTTTTTCATCCAGGGTGTGATGGTTTGCTGTTGGCTGCATAATTAACTGTGATTAACTTCTGCAATCTCAAACCAGGAACAGGCTCAGTTGGATCTCAAATTGACACGTAGCGTCGTTACAGAGGCTGTCTTTTGAGTATGGAGTACAAATTAGGCTTTATGGCATTTAATAGGTACTTGGTATTGGCAAGTAACTAAAGGTTGATACTCGTACTCATACTCATCCTTTAATGAAGTATTATCAGTACATTCCTACTGCAAAGCAGGCCCACAGTGTTCTGTAGCTCTGACAAGACCTGGAGACCAGAGCTGTCCCGACATGCGGAGTCAACAAACATTAAGTGTAGTAAAGTGCAAAATAGGCTAAAGAGACCTTAACTTAACTCGTCTCTAATGACCAACAAGAGAAGCCATTAATGACGGGGATGGCCTTCAGGGAGGTGAAGCTGGCTCTAACAGAGGCAGTCCCGGTGGGCGTTACATCGACTTAGGCTGATGCTCTGAACAATGGAAACTTCGACTTCACCTGCTCATAAAGGGCCACCTGGAATTACCAGTAGGTGTAATGAAGACCGAAACAGAACCAAAGTGCCTGTCACACTGGACTACAAGCCAAAGTTAGCTGCACTGGTTGTGAATTTTTTGGCCACATGGAGGACCATCCTGTCTGTCATCTGGGACTGAGTCATGATCCATCCTGGTCGAGCTCACAGTGACTTGAGCTGTATCTCCCACCAGACCTGGGTTCCTCAGCTCCATGCTTCAGCTGACATAACAATTAAGGGAAATAAAGTGGAGATTAGCCTGAAGCTGTGGATAAACAGCAAAGCTGCCTGTGCTTGAATTAAGATGTTTTATCAGAAGACTGATGGTCCTGGTGGACAGCAGTCACAGTGCAGGTTTCAGTGACTTGAGCTGTCGCTCTGAGCCACTGAGGCCTCGGATTTAACTGCATCCTGAGGTGACATGATAATTTACAGAAATGAACAGAGTGGGATTGAAGTTACAGATTGAACCGCAGGCAGCCCTGAATGATGTGGCTACAGAGCTGAACCATGAAGGCTACAAGATTATCCAATCTGTTCCTCAGTGACGCGGCAATGCAGAGCAAACATGTTGCATTTCTTGATTTTTCCTCACCTATTTTTCTGATGGTTGATGTTTGTCAGCCTTTTTCTGAGCGTCGTCTCCATAGCTTTATTTGACTCTAAAGGATGTTTTATTATTTCCATGAAGATACTAGAGTTGTCATTGATGTCGGTCAATATTGTCAAAATGTCACGTTTGGCCTGAAAGCATCAATGATTCAGTCGTGATAAATGCTTCATCTAATTTCTGAACTTACTGAAGCGCGTCAGTTTTAGTCACATGTACTGAATGAACCGATGAAAAATGCTTGTGTTTCATGTCACAAACCTTTAACTTCCTGTCCCAAAATAAATCAATTGAAGTATAAAGTAGGTCAGTCGTGAACTCTTTAAAACATGCCTGGACTCTGTAAGGTAGGAAGACACTCTTCGGGACACACCAGCCATCAAAATATGACCTTTTCATAACACACCTGGAACCTTTACAACTTTAAACACCTGGACATTGGCTTTCGTTGTGTTTTGGGCGTCCATTTTCCCTGACAATGGTGTTCAGAGCCACTGACAGAGCAACATTTTGGAAACAGCTCCCCAGTTGGAACTTTTCGGAAACACTCGGGCTCCATCGCCATGTAAACAGGCCAAAACAAAACTTTCTGGAAATGCTCCAGGACCTTAACTGTGTAAAGAGAAGAAGCACTGCGACTGCACATGCACACCACAGCTGTGGTAAATAGTTGTTCTGCACATGCTCAGTAGATGGACAATAACAATGATTGCCTCCAGAGTGCCGTGACTCCCAGTCCATCTTCTCCTGGGACTTGGTAGTTTTATAGTTGACAGTCACTGGAATAGCAATCCAACTTCATCGTCCATGTGAATGTCTGTGTTCTCCCATTGGTAATGCTTATAACGTGTTGTTGTCAGCACGCATGTGCGTGAGGTTTCATTACAAAAACAACAGGCAGCAAACAACTAACAGCACCAACTCCTGGCGTGGCACGCTAACTACATTGTTTTCAGTGTTTCTGCCCTTGCTGTGGAACAGGACAACGCTTTCAGAACTTTGCCATGGAAACATGAACCTTTCCTGAAAAGTTTTCACTTGAAATGCTGTCGAGTAAATGAGGCCTGAGTTCCTTAAAAGTCAGACACTGACTCTTCAAATAAGACCCAGATTCTTAAAACTAGATCCTATTCATTAAATTCTGTCTGAAAATGTCTAAAAATCTGAGACTTTGTTCTTAACTTGATGTCTTTTGAACTGCACCTGAACTTTTTGATCCACACTCTTTAAACTAAACCCAATCGCTTCTCCGTTCACTTGGAATAATCATCATTTTCTAAATAATTTGACCGAGACTAGGAAGTACACCAGTTACCATCCAACCATATTCTGTACCACATTATCCGGTTCAGAGTTGCCCAACACTCTCCAAACAAATATATTTTCTGTGGTTTTAGTCTACAAGTGTAATACAGTATTTGTACTACAAAATATCTGAAGGACATGTTAAAGAGTTCATCATGATCGTGGCCATTAGGAGTAAGTAAGACGTGAATTCCACCACATTAAAGATTTCTTGTTTGAGAAATGACGAGGAATCATATGTTCAAATCACACAAAAGACTCCACCTTTGGATGTTAGATATTTGCATAATATCCACCTCCATTATATGCATTATATGCCTTCCTGTCTCCATGGACATTGAAGTGGACTACAGGGGTCAGAAACAAAAGGTTTTTACTCCATAAGAAAGTTGAATAAGTTGTTCCGTAACGACATTACAAATAAGCAGCTTCGTGGAGTCCAAATCGAGGGCTGATGGGGAATGACTTGGAGACTCCAGGTGACTGTGTGTGCCTGAACGGGAATCCTTCAGATCAACAAATAAACAAAGCAGTCAGAGCAGGCCAGAGCGTCTCCTGTTAGCAGCATCTATCAGCAGCAGGGAGGGTGTCTCCGTTTTGCCTTTTCCTCGTCTAATTCTGCCTACAGGAGGAGAAAAAAAAATCTAAAAACTCGTTCTGGACGTCCTCCATCTGCCTTTTTCAACCTGTGTCCTCTGTTGTCACACACCATACATCTCTCTTCATCCACCTCTCCATCGTCTCCTAAAAACACCCCTCCCTCCCTATGAGAAGAAAAACAGTTTGCTCAGACATCCCTGTGACGCCCTCAGATGACTGGACCTGGAGTGTCTCTGCCATCCAGCCTGTCTGATTTTAAAATCCTGTCATCTCCCTCTGTGAGGATTAACACCCCCCCCCCCCCCCCCCCCCCCCCCCCCCCCCCCCCCCAACACAGTGAGCAAACAAAGACGGTGCACACTCAGAAAAAGAGACAGGAGATTATTATTATTATTATTATTATTATTATTATTGCTGTTGTTGTTGTTGCCATGAATGAATCAAGGAGGACCGGATTGAATATTTCTGAAAGGAGGGAGAGGAGTATGGATGGAGAAGGAGGAAATACTGCTGTCACTCTGTATCCTAACCCTGCACATACAGCATGTTAACGCAATAAAATGATGGAGGCAGTCCTCATCCATACCTAACCTCCCTGCTGGTGCTGATGCTGTGAGGCGTCTTTGTGGCCTGCACACCTGCACCTGACGGCCCGTGCTGGATTCTTTCTGTCCACACGCTGGCAGATGAGGCGGATGGTGACGGTGTTCAGAGACAAAAAGCCTCCTACCTTGTCTCCCCGGTGCTTCTTGGCGGCCGGCGTGTCGTCATGCTGCCGCCTGACAACAATAGCGCCTCCGCCGCTGCTTTTAACTCCACAATCCAGCGCGCTTCTGTTGCTGCAGGCGGGCCCGGTTCCGTTAGTCCCGCTGTTGCTGATGATGATGTTGTTGTTGTTGTTATTGTTGTTGTTGTTGTTGTTGACGTTGACGTTGTTGTCTCCAGCGGTCCGGGAGTCCGGCGCTGCACAGCGGCAGAGTCCGGGGCCGTCGCGGCACAGATGATGCTCGGGAAGGGAGGAGGAGGAGGAGGAGGAGGAGGGGAGGAAGACGGAGGGAGGAGGATGAAGAGGAGGAAGAGGGTGAGGAGGAGAAGCATCACCGGGCTTCTCCTTCCTCGCCCGGCCAGCCGGCGCGTCTCTGTCCCGGTCCCGGTCCCGGTCCCGGTCCCTCTTCCAGCCGCGGATCACGTTCTTTCCTTTCCGCTCCTCCTTGGCTTTAACCGCGGTCACCTCCGGGACGCCGCCGCCGTCCGCGTCCCGGCCGAGGGCGGATATCATCTCCGAACCTCCTCCGCTGCGTCCTTGAGCTTCCCGACGCTGCCGCCGCTGCGCACCGACACCGGGACACGCCTCACCGCCGCCGCGGCGCCGCCGCGCCACGCGACAGCCGCTGCCGCCCGCCTCCCGCTCCCTGAGCTCCGCTTCCGGGCGTTTCTCTTCGGCTCCGACCCTCCTCCGCCTGGTGCCCGGGTCTGGAGCGAGGGCAGGGCCGCGTGTCTGGCTGTCTGCTGAGCCAGAGGCGTTGGAGGAGGAGGAGGAGGAAGAGGAGGAGGAGGAGGAGGAGGAGGAGGAGGAGGAGGAAGGTGATGGCTCCCTGTAGTCAGTCAGTCAGCGGCCCCCCCATTCCCCCGATCTCCTCCTTCCCTTGTCTCCTTTGTTGATCTCCACAATAATCAGCATTCGAGTCGTTGTCAGGGCGCAGTGTGGCACACGAGCGCCGGAGTGCCACAGGGCGCTGGATCAGGCCCACTGCCGCTGTCAGCACAGCACAATGAATGACAGCAGGCAGTGGGGCCTGTCAGACACAAAAACTGGCTCATGCTCATAGAATCTAGGGTATGGAGCCCCGGAGTGGCCATAGAGGAAAAGATAATAAAAACGCGTAGTTGATAATGCGATGGAACGAGATAATTTAATCCGTGGCCAGATTGGAATTCGTTCTCTCACATTATTAACTTGAGGGAACAACTTGTTATCTCTTTCCCTCGTATTATGTTTTTTTCACCATTGTCTCCTCCATCCAATCATATTTGCTGTTCTGGAGCTTTGAGAGGAAATGATACGGAGCACATTAGATATTGGTGTTTTCTAACTAAAGCATGTGAAATACAGACGTGTTAAACTCACCTTGATCCTAAAAGAGAGGATCTTATCCTCAGGTCTCTCCTCTTTACCATAAATAAATGAGCTTTGGGCTTATTTTTCAACATTTCAGCATTACATAGTGAATTTCTGCTCCTTTCTCTTTATTTCTGGACGTGTCTGAATCAAAAGCTTCAACATGGAGGAATGGAGGTGTAGAATGATAGAACGCTGCTCCATTGGCAACCTACCACACACTCTGATTAAAGTTCTCTTTCACATGAAGCCATTAAAAGGCTCATTTTATGTCTAAACAAATCCAAGCTTTCATTTACAGTCGTATGTAGTTTGTTTAGTAGTTCCTGATGAACCAAAAGTCTGGCTTCATTATAAAGAAGTTCTGTGGGTAGAAAATAATAATGGGGCGCTTCATAGTAGAGCGCCCCCTGCAGCCTCATGCAGACCTCAGCCTGTGGTCATAACGCCATACAAGACCTGGAAGTGAAGTTAATTACAAAGAACGGAGAACTGCTTCTAAATTCTATATCTGAATCAGCTGACTATGTGACAGCAGGAGCTCTGCAGCACAGCCGCCGCCGGCTCCTCCATAATTCCCTCAAGTTATACTACAGTATAACTTGAGGGAATTAACTCATGTCCACGGATTAAATTATCTTGTTCCCTCGCATTATTAACTTGATGGAATGATTCATTATCTTGTTCCCGGGCATTTTTTTTCTCTATGAAATTTCTTTAGGTAATCTGGTTATTCTAAAGTCTAAAAACATTCATCCATCCACCCATCTTAAGGCTTAACTGTGCAGGGTCATGGGGTGCTGGAGCCAATGCTAACTAACTCTGAATGAGGGCAGGATGCAGCCCAGACTGGTCGCTGGTCTATCAAAGGGCAAACATACAGCCAAACACACTAACATTCACACTTAGGGACAATTTAGGGTCATCAATAAACCTGGCAGGCATGTTTTTGGACTGAAATAGGAAACTCATGCACACACAGGGAGAACATGCAAAGTCCACACAGAAAAGCCCCGGTCGGTATTTTTACCTGGACCTTCTCGCTGTGAGGTGAAGAGCGCTAACTCTAAATTGGCCATAGATGTAAATATTTGCATTATATCTTCAAGTTTCTGCATTATACAGAAGCAGTCAGCAGCAGGAGGAAAAATGGTGGAATGTCAGGCGAGTGTACCAAGAGCAGCGAGGATGTGAGGACCCATTCAATGCTGTTTGCAGTTTAAATTTTATCTTTTCTTTTTTTTTAAAGAATCCGTTTAAAAAGAGCTCCATTGACTCTCGTTTATGTTTTTGGACTCTGCTCTGGTTTGGGATTTGTGCTCTGGATTACCCGTTTGGACACTTGTGTCTCCTACTGATCTAAATAAACTTCAAATGGATCTTGGTTGTGAGTCTGCTTTCGCACTGCACCCCATGAAAGTGAACTTCAGTAACTTCACTGAAGTAGAAACTTTTGTTCAGGAGTAAAACAGACTCTTCCAAAAGCATTTGCAATGTTAATAGTGATGCCTGTAGCCTCACCCACAGCCCTCACTCCATGTAGCATGTAGCATGTAGCATGTAGCATGTAGCATCCATTGCTGATGGATGACGTCACAATACTTTGTGCAGTGTCAGACCCGATATCGATACTCATATTGACATCAGTGCATCCCTAAATGGGTGCTTCTTCCATTTCGGAAAACATCTTTGCAGATGTGACTGAGAAGTTCTGAATCCATGGCTGAAGCGCTCGGTCCAGGAACAACGGCCACTTTGGCTTCAGCCTTAGATTTTGAGGAACCTCCTGTCGATGGCTCACATAGCCACTCACACTCAAACTCAGTCAATTGATCCAAGTTCATTTTCTCTCTGACTCCTTGCACAAGTTACACATTTTTCAGGGGTTACTCCCAGTGAAATGTGCCACTTTTACTTTTTTTATTTCCAATCCCTTTCTGTGTCTGTGACTTTGACATCTCCCTGTTTATTTACCTTTATTCTGTTCTTGTTGTTTAAACTGTTCAAGCTCTCAGTTTCAGTTTTGCTTGTATTTCTTAACTTGTTGTAAAATGTTTGAAATACATGTTTCTGCAGAGGGGGTGCACAACACAGCAGCTGCTTTAACATAGATAAGTGAGCCATCGCAGTGAGGAAGAAGAAGGGTCAGCTGAAAGTCTATATGACGTTGTTGACACTGTTCCGGAAGCAAAGCAAACAAACACCCGCAGTAGACTGTTCTATGGACCGAGGACATGTGTTGTCTCAAGTCCTGCTGCATTTATTAGAAGGGAAGCAGCTGATTTCACATGATTCACTGGATCCACTCAAACACGGATGACATTAGTTTATGATGCGAGGACAGGAGTCAAGGGAGCCTGTTCATAGACCGATCTGATAATTCTGCTGCTCCAATGGAGAACTTCAGCGCTCACTACTCACTTCATTTAAAAAGGAGAGGCACAGTGTCCACGCCAGGCTGTACTCCGTCCAACAGAGGATGTCACAGGTAAGAATCCACTCATTCTATAGTGTACATCAGGTGACCAGTGACATTCAAGACAGTGTAAGTTGCTTTAGTTTGATGGACTATTTATCATTTTTAGACGGAACAGTTTGGGACCTTAAAGTCCGTAAATATCCAGGACTTGTGAATTTGACTGGTCTGGTTGTACTGTTGTTTGACTATTAGTACAATAAAAGAAGTGTAAATGGCTTCTACTAAAGCTCCATGTTATGGTTGTAAGTTTAAAGGAATCAGTGTCGTCTTCCATCATTCAAAAGAGCAATGTCCCCTAACACTCATTACACATAACTGATAACCTTCCTCTCTCTGTGACCTCTTATCATCTGAGTTGTTACTCTTTGTTATTTGGTGAAAATTGTATCTCCCTATAAACACAATGTTTGTAGAGATCACAACATACAAATGCCCAGCATGTTATAACTGATATTATACAGAAAATGAAGTAAATGAAGTGCCAGCAGCCAAACATGAAGAGGCTGAGAAAACAAAACAGGCTTCAGCAAAGCGCTGAACATTGTTTGTATTTCAAAGTGCAACATTTGTCGTTACAGTCTGTGTGAGGGGGCTGAAGTCAGGCTCTCTCTCACACACACACACACACACACACACACACACACACACACACACACACACACACACACACGCACACACACACACACACACACACACACACACACACACACACACACACACACACACACACACACACACACACACAGGTTTTCAGGTTTATTCTGGCCGTCTCTTCTTTCTAGGTCAGTTAAATAGTCCACACATGGATATCACTCTAAACGAGTTATATGCAATCTTTTGTACCTTCTAAAATATTGCATATCACTTATTTAGAGTTTTAAGATTCCTAATATCAATCACAAAAGTTACCCTCAGTTTCATTCTCACAAGTTCTACCAGTGCACTCCTCTTCTGCACATTCCAGGCTCTTGGATTTGATGTCACTTTGTGTTCAGCAAGTCCAGCAGTCTTCTCTGTGACAGGTCTTCGTCCAGGGATCTTCAGCTCAGCATCAGACATCTGGTTGACTCCTGGAAGCCTGTTGCCGTGAACCGAACACAACCAGAGTAGTTTCCCTCCTGAGCAAGTGCCAAGGACATTTGTACCCAGTTGTCAATGAACAACTTTTGATTCTGCTGCTTGGGCCAGGCGACAGACAACGTTGCCACTTGCTCTAACATCTGGCTGGTCGGGGGCGTTGAACAACTTTCCTTCACAGAAAACTTGGATGAAATATGAGACTCCTGTGAGCTTGATGTTTGGGTTGATGAGATATTGAGCTTTTTGGCTATCAGAATAGAGACTATGCTTGGCAAACACCAAACACTGCGCAGCAATGTGAGCACTGATCAGCCATAACATTATGACAGATGGCAGGTGATCTGAAAACTGTTACTGCTTTATCATAGCACCTCAGGCTACATTAGTCAGCTAGGGACTGTTTGGTTAAAATTGATATGTTTGAAGCAAAAACAAAAGGGATTTGTTCTACTTCAACAACGACAGAGCAATCCCAAAGCTGAACTTTATGTAGATGCTGCAAACATCTTAGTGCATGAAAGAGATAATCCTTCTAAATTGCATCTGAGAAAGCCTGCAGATCCTATGATGTGCCAAAACATTACAGTGAAGAAGCCTGTGAAATAAAATACAAACAAAACAATAAGCATGTTAACAGGTCACTTCTGGTATTGGTCTTTTTATACTTTTCTTTGATGTGTAGGAATATATTTTGACAACCTCGAGCAAACTAAAGACTGGCCAACTGCCAATGGTGCCCTGGACTGAAGGTTGGGCACCATTTGTCTGGAGGAGTTCCTATCTCAGCAGATCTGGGCTGATTTGGAAGCAAAAATGACACTTAGAGTACATGAGGTGATTATTTCATAGGCTCCGTTTGCAGTGATGCATGAAATACTGACAGCACAGTGGCATCACCTTTTCTGGGGGATCTCTTCTACCAACACTTGTTTCCGATGTAATCTGAGAAAGTTGAAGTTCCATTGAGAAACTAGAGCTATACTCGGTAGAGCGCAGACCTTCGCCAATGCCACATTACTGTGTGAAACACTGAGCAGGGAGTGTCTCCATGGCAACAGACGCTGATCTCCTCTGATATTCTATGATCCTCCATGAGGTGCCTCTCATCCACTTTGTATGGGAAATTGCAGTTTTTGGGGATTTATTCGGAAACGATGGGCCGCTAACTTCCCAAATTAAGTGGGAAGTTAATGGCGTGAAAGCGCCATGCACGGCCGCAGCCTCCAATGGTGTGTGAATGTGTGTGTGAATGGGTGAATGTGATGAGCTACAGTATGTAAAGTGCTTTGGGGCTGTTGTCAGCTAAAAAGGTCTGTATAAGTTCGTCCATTTACCATTTACATATATACATACAAACCAATAAATTAATTAATCAATAAATACATGCAGACAAAAACACAACCTCCCCTCAACATTTGTTGGCAAAGATAATCACCATGTTCTCTCTAACGCTGGCCATTACCGCATGTATGGTATCCAGCAAATACTACTGATCAAAGTTTATATTAGATCTCTCTCTCTCTCTCTCTCTCTCTCTCTCTCTCTCTTGCTCTCTCACACACACACACACACACACACACACACACACACACACACACACACACACACACACACACACACACACACATACACACACACACACACACACACACACACACACACACACACACACACACACACACACACACACCCCTGCCCTGCTGCCTGATTGGCTGGGACATGTGATACCAGGGGCCCAGCACACACTCCCACACAGGCAGGTGAGGGAACCAGGCCAGGATCAGACTGCAGGGTTAGTTCATGTTTCAGTTCTCACGGCAGTAGTTCTCTGGACAGGCAAGGATCTGGTGTGTACAGACCTGCGAGTGCCATGGCAGAGCAGAGCAGGAGCCAGCAGGTGCTCCAGGAGGATGGCAGGAAGTGTAACAGAGGAACCTCAAAGCATGAAGAAAGATATTATCAGTGAGTTTATTGTGATTGTGAACTTTCTGTAGATTATTTATTTAAAAGTTACTGTTATACATGGCTGCTGAAAGAACTGGTCAATTTATGAGTAGGCTGATGTTTCTCTGCATTCTGCTTTACTATCCATATTTGCAATATACTAACAATCATTAGGTAAACATAGACTCTTTGACCTCCTGTGAAACAACACGGTAGGGTTAGAAAAATACTTACATTTGGATTCAGAAAAAGGCTGGATCCAGTTGAGGATACAAACGCTGCTTGGGTATTGATATTTGGTTGAATTATATGATGAAAATCTATCAAATATCAATTCCTTTATTTAAAGAAATTTGCCATTTCAAGAGTGAGCATGCTTTTCAGTCTGTAGCCATTTGCATGGTCACTTTACAGTCACTTAACCACATGAAAAACAACAGGAGCAACACATTTGAACTTCCTTCTTGATCTTTCTGAAACATTTTTATGTTAATGTTTTGAATGCAGAGTGTTCAGTCATTATGCAAACATCCAAAAAGCTCCCCGATGCTCATCAGAAGAAATACTTGGGATTGTCTTTATGTTTTTGGTGATTTTAAAAGATCTCTAAAATAATTAGAATCACATTCCATTGTGAGGAAAATAATTTTTTGGAAGTGAATTTAGATCTATTTTAGATCTGGACTGACTTTCTATGCCAGATCAGGCCAAAGTAGACAGTCGGAAATGAACCAGGATTTAAACATATTCCACCATCAGGTCTGCTGTTGACCTTTGTTTGATGTCCAGGGAAGAGTTTCAGGAGAAAATAATAATAATCATTTTTTTGTTTGAAACGAACATAAGGGTTCAATAAATTTTTCACAGAAGGAAGACAGAAGCAGTTTTATCTGCTATGAGGGATCTGCCACAAGCCCACTGCTTTTAGTATGTTGGTGAGAAAAAATAAAGTGAGTGAAGGAAAACAGAAGTGGCGTTTGGCCACGGTAACCCTGTTGAAGCTTGGTGCAGATGAAATGCATCATGTTGGATAAAGTTCATACCTGCTGTGAAAGCCTTGTGGTAGAAAAGCTAGAAGTTGTTTCGCTTACAGACTAGACAGCGAACAAAAACTTTCAACTTTTACTTCTGCACCGTATAAAGGGAATTTGAAAAGAACTGCAAGTCTCAAAATACACAACTCCACAAGTGTTGATGTGAGCTCCTTGGGAGGCTCTCATGAGAAAAGTCTTTGTTATAAAAAAATTTAAAATTTTAATCCATTTATCCATTTCCAGTTTTTAATTACAGAAAGTCAGTATGTTTTGATAAGGCTTGAGTCTGGATATGGCTGTCAGCCCTACTTAAAATTACAATTACTGTATATTATTAACTTCAAATATATCATATATATATATCTCTCGTGGCTCTATAGGGTGATTCCCTCGACTCCATCCATGGGATTCAAACGGCGCCATATTGCAGCATCACCTTTTAATCTGACAATGTAACCTCCTTATTGAGTACATAAGGATATTAAAGGTAAAAACACGGTATTGTGTATAGTGTTTGGTGAGAAATAGAAAATTAATTCTATTTAGATTCTATTCATCCTGATAAAACCCATCAGTACTAGAGTGGTTTTCCCTGCAGTGGTGACCTGCCAGGTTGTACACATGAAGGTCTTCAGCCCTGTGGCTGCCTTTTAACAAGTTCTAACCTGTTTGTTCTTATGTTGGCAGCTCTGATATAGAAAACCTAATGGAGGAGCGTCAGAGAAACAGAAGAATGATCAGCGAGCTCCTGCAGCCTGCTGAGCAGGAGCAGCATGAGAAGCCTGAGCAGCAGGAGCAGCAGGAGCAGGCCGGCTACAAGAAACCACTGTTAGTCAGGTAAACAGACACTTGAATAGAACAATTTGAAGTTGCTTTAAAAAAGAATTAGAATTCAGGGTTACAATGTTGTCATTTCACTGTCGACCCACTGAGATTCAGTCAGCAGTGCAGACTGCACAAAGAAATCCCACAGGAAAAAGATTGACAGTGAATTGCGTCTCCTCTTGCTGCTTCAGGCTGTGTTCTGTCCTGATCCTCACCTGCAGCTGCATGAAGGCCTTTGTAGGACCTCAGTGAGACTGTCCACTATGCTGCCACGCACCGCAGCTCCTCACTTGTAACAAATACACGTTCATCTGATCTGATCCGGTCTGGTCCGGTCCGGTCCCGTTCCGTCCTGTCCCGTCCCGTCCCGTCCCGTCCCGTCCCGTCCCGTCCCGTCCAATCTAATCTAATCTAATCTAATCTAATCTAATCTCTAAAATGACCAGGTGATGTTGTCACAGCAGAAGCAGAAGGTAGCAGTGACTGTGTGGTGGAGTTGTTGGTTCTCTTCCCAGTCACAAAGGTCTCTGGTTGGGAATCATTGAAATACAGGTGAGAAAGACCAACTTGGTGTTGGAAGGTCACAGGTTTGATCCCCACAGTGGACAGGTCACCACTGGGGGGTCCCTGAGCAAGAGCCTCGGCCCCCCCCAGCTCCCCCTGAGCACTGCGCTGTGTGGCTGCTACCCATGGGTTGATTCTGGAAGGAATTTAATAGAATAAAATAAATAAATGATTAAAAAAATTATGTGGCGGCCCATCCATCGGTGGAAACGAGGACAAAAGAAATTTCACCAGCAATGTTAATAAAGTATGATTTGTTTAGTTTGTTATTAGATAGAAATAAAGTCAGAGGGCAGTCCAGAAGAAGACTTCACAGCTGTCCAAACCTCTAAACTAAAAAAATAGACATGACAATGTTTTTGAAACTACCAGCACATTTATTTCCCTCTCAAGACCAGTTGTAGAGGTATTGCTCATCCAGAAATCTAATATATTTATTGGAGTTTTGGAACTTCTTCTCCTCATAGATGTTTGAAAATTCTTCTATTTTCTGGTCATTTTCAGATTTGTGTTCTCACACATCCATGTTTGGATGGGACTCTGTGTGTGTGTGTGTGTGTGTGTGTGTGTGTGTGTGTGTGTGTGTGTGTGTGTGTGTGTGTGTGTGTGTGTGTGTGTGTGTGTGTGTGTGTGTGTGTGTGTGTGTGTGTGTGTGTGTGTGTGTGTGTGTGTGTGTGTGTGTGTGTGTGTGTGTGTGTGTGTGTGTGTGTGTGTGTGTGTGCGTGCGTGCATATGTTCGTTCGTGCGTGTGAGACTCTGTGTGTGTGTGTGTGTGTGTGTGTGTGTGTGTGTGTGTGTGTGTGTGTGTGTGTGTGTGTGTGTGTGTGTGTGTGTGTGTGTGTGTGTGTGCGCGTGCGTTTATGCGTGTGAGACTCTGTGTGTGTGTGTGTGTACTGGACAGTCCAGCACATGTTGTGTTATAGCATATTTAATTCAGGTTAACTTGGATTGTGTAACCTGTTTTTCAACAAGCTGTGTAATAAATTTATAGTCATCTTTATCTGTATTTCTTTCATTCTTGTCCGCAGGTCCAAGACCTTTGACCACTCCCTGCTGACTCAGGTCCAGACAGACTCTGATTCAAAGATAGAGAGGAAGAAGTCTTACTACAGCCAGGTGAGCCACCATTAAATAATGTCTGATACTCATTTTATTACGCCTATAAACATTATCATCATAAACTATGTCAGATATCTGGTTTCCTGCTGATCTGGAACATGTATATATGTATTGGCCGATATGAACTTTATCTTTCAGCCTTGATCCCATAATGTCCTGGTCGCTGTTTGAACAAACCTGAAGGAATCCAATGTTTTTGAGATCACATTATATGTTTTATATATATAACATGGTTATAGGGAAGCTTTCATGTCAGAAACAGAAAAGTTTGACTTTGTGTATTATTAGTGGTGTTTCATGTGGGATGAAAAAAAGATCAAGCTAAAACTTCTTTACTCTAATATCAATGTGACTGGACTCCCGTATCAGCTGCACTTTTCTCCAAATATCCTCATTGTGTTTCACTACAATGATCCAGTTTCTGATGTACATCTCAACACTCTACATTGATAAGTGTGCCTGTTCTTGTGATATAGCTGTCCAAGAGCAACTGCCAGTACCATAAAGTGTTCAAGGAGATCAGCAAAGAGGAGCAGCTCCGACAGAGTGAGTCTCCCTGTCCTGCTTAAATACTGAATGAGGGATTAGATAATAAACCCACACATTCGATACCCATCGTTTGTTAAGCACCTGATGTTTCTGACATGATCACAGAAGACTGAATCTACTTCCACAGGGAATCAAATGACCTTCTAATCCAGTGTAATCGCTCTTCGTTTATTTAATAAAGCAAAGTTCCAGTACCACTCCGTATTTTCTTTTAATTTGCAGAACTGTTGATTTCTTGTCTACATCATTTGCAACTTTTGAAAAAAGTGGGTTTGCAGTTTGTCTTCTCTAACTGGATGTTTGACCTGTGTGTCAGCATACACCTGCGCTCTGCAGAAAGACATCCTCTACCAAGGACGGATGTTTGTCTCCGATCACTGGATCTGCTTCCATTCAAAGGTGTTTGGCAAAGACACAAAGGTACAGAAAACACTGACAGGAACATTTGAACTCAAACGGGCTCTTAAGTCTGGACATAAACCTGCTCTCCACTGCAGACATCCCTGATTAGAGTACAGAATTGAAATAAGTCAAATCCACAGTTCAAAAATGAAACTGACTCCTCGACCCTGTCTCAGTGGTAGAGTTGGTTGTCCGATAACTGGAGGGTTGGCAGTTTGAATCCCCCACTATCCAAGTCATTGTCGTTGTTTCCTTGTGCAAAGCACTTTACCCACATTGCCTTGTATGAATGGGTATGAATGGTTGCATGAATGTTGTGGTGGTCGAAGGGGTCATTGGCCGAAATGGCAGCCTGCCCCAGGGCAGCTGCGGCTACACAGTATATTTTGCAGTGTCAAATTAACACTTAAAGAGTTACATTTAACACTATTCCTGAGTCTATGTGGTCCTAACTTGAACTGGTGTTAAATTGACTAGTTCCATAGTGTTAAACTTTTAGAGTTAAATTAACACTAAATAGAGTAAAAAATTAACACTGGCTAACACTGTATAGTGTTATTCAATTCTATTTTTTTTTCTCTTGTCCTGTTCGACAGCTTGGGTAAACAATATGATGTGATTGAGAGCCTTGGGTGCCAGAACAGTTTTTGTTCTTGAACAGGAAGAGACCTGGAGTCTCCTCCTGTTGCTGCTTTTATTGGAACCTGGCCTGGCCGCTGTACACGACCGGGGGGGAACGCTCAGAGAGAGAGAGAGAGAGAGAGAGAGAGAGAGAGAGAGAGGAGGGGGAAACACAACACACAACACACATTACCCTTTTAGTTGCTATATATACTATTTTCAATTACCATACTAATCCATAACACCTCAATTACAACGACTGAGAAGCTCTATCTAGACAGTAACATGATTTTGAAGCAGGAAAATATATTAACAAAGAAGAAACAACAAAAGAAAAACATGATTTTGATTGTTGTTCCTCTCTGTACTCGCCATCTGGTGCTTTCTGGGCGGGGGTGTGGCTCTCTGGGGTGGTTTGCTGGGGCCTTCCCAGGTCTGGGGGGCTGCCGATCACCGGGGTGGAGCTGTCCGGGCCCGATGGCCACACCCAGTGGACAAATCACACACACACGCACACACACACACACACACACACACACACACACACACACACACACACACACACACACACACACACACACACACACACACACACACACACACACACACACACACACACACAGGAAGTTATTCGAATTCAACACCACAGGTTTATTAACTCTGGAGAGTGTAAATATTACTCTGAGTAGTGTTGATAATTGACTCTTCTGTTGTGATAAATCATTTTTTATTAAGTTACATTTAATTTCTCATTAACACTGCATTGTCAAATAACTCTAATAAGGTTTGATGTTACACTCTACTGTGTTGACTGGTTACTCTCTTGCAGTGAAGAATAAACAGTAAATACTAAAAGCTGTCAACGCTGCTAAGTGTTAATTAATGCGACAATATTTCTGTAAGTATCCATCAGTTAGTGACAATTCAGAAGGCAATTTGTCATTGTAGTGAGAGATGCAGAGTATTGTCACATGTAAGTGACCTTCTGGCTTTATGCCAAATACTATCAACAGAGATAATTCTTTTTTATTACCAAATGAGAATGAACACCATGGCAGGACGAGATGACACACAAAACCCTCTTCACTCCTATTAAACTAAACTAAACTCGATCAACTAACTATACACAAACTCAACCACAAAAACACAAGGCAACACAATCATCATCAACACTAACAAGCCTAACATAACCCCAAATAAAGACATTTGAAACACCGCCAACCCAACTCCCATAATGCATTGCAGCGATCAGCTCCATAACGCTACAATATGTTTTGGCTGGCAGTTTTTAATCTAACAGAATCAAGATTGCAAAACACCATTAAACTGTGGCGATTGCCCTTTCATGCTCTTATTGTGACAAGTTCCAGGGAGACATTTCCTGCTGCAAGCTGTTTCTCCTGCACTCTTCACAGAAGCTGGGTGCACCTGCAGGTCATCAGGGCAATAACCACAGCTACTTAAGCTCTCCTCTGGGTGAAAGCAGATGTGAGAAGATCTCCCATTCGAGTGTGCCTCTCCATGCTCGCTGTGTGTCTTCAAGTCCTCAAGTGCATCTTCAAGCCTTCTGAAGACCTCTCGTTCCTGTGTGTCCCAAGTCTCCAGCCTCCCAGTCTCGATTCTCCCTGGTTTCCCCCCTTCCCCCAACTCCTCTGTTCCTCAATAAACCTTCTTTAACTGATCCTTTTGCCTCCGGTTCTGCTCCTGGGCCCTCACACCAACTCCAGATTCTACACATCATTACAGAATCTTCTCACCCAACATGGACCCAGCGGACCCGGAGTCAGTTAAGGAAGCCCTCTCCACACAAGGAGCCCTGCTTGGACGTCATGACCAGATGTTACAGCAGATTGTTTCTACCCTTTAACAGCTCAACCAACAAGTCACCCAAATGGCCGCCCAATCCTCTCCGCCCAGCACCTCCAGCACCATTCCCCCTGTGAGTAACCCACCAGAGTCCTCATCCCCTGCTTCTCTATCCCCTCGTTACCAAGAGCCCCCTGTGCCCCCCTCTGTTGGCTTGGAGGAACCCACACAATTTGGTCGGACACAGTAGGACCCCCAAGAGCGACTCTGACGTATAACGAACAACCTTTGTCTCCACTGCGGACTCGGGGGTCACTTCGTCGCTTCCTGCCCCAGCACACCCAAAAGAGAGGGCTCACCAGTAAGGGAGGGCCAACTGGTGAGCCAAACTTCTTCCCCTTCTTGCTCTTCGCCCCGCACGTCCTTCCCAGCCACCCTCCTCTGGAGCAACCAGTCTGCCAACACCCGCGTCTTCATCGACTCGGGAGCTGACGACAGTTTCATCCACACTGGCCTTGTCCAACTACTGCAGCTACCCCTAGAGCCACTAGTTTCTCCAAAGCGTGTCAGTGCTCTAGATGGCAGACTCCTTTCCAATGTCACCATTGACCCTCATCCTCTCTGGCAACCACTGTGAAACCATCCAACTCCTTGTTATTCCTTCCCCTGTATCTCCCTCCGTCCTGGGCTACCCGTGGTTGCAGAAACACAACCCAAACCTCAACTGGGCTAAATCCTTCATCCTTGGCTTGTCATTCCCACTGCCTGCTGTCAGCCAATCCAGTTTCCAATGCCCCGCAGCCTCCGGCCACTCCCCCAGACCTCTCCAACGTCCCGTCCCTCTATCATGACTTCGCTCCTGTGTTTCACAAAGATCTTGTCCTTACCCTACCCTACCCCCCCACCACCCCTATGACTGCAGCATCGACCTTCTTCCTGGGGCTCCCCTACCCTCCTGCCACCTTTACAACCTGTCTTGCCCTGAAAAGGAAGCCATGGAAGCCTACATCAAGGACTCTCTCGCCTCAAGCTTCATTCGGCCCTCCTGCTCTCCCCTGGGTGCCGGTTTCTTCTTTGTCAAAAAGGACTCCTCTCTCCACCCCTGCATCGACTTCAGAGACTTGAATGACATCACTGTTAAGAATAAGGCCCCTATTACACTCATCGACCCCTCCTTCATTCCAAATGGCTCTTCAGTTTATTGTGGAGGTGGATGCTTTGGACATGAGACTGCGAGCCATCCTGGGTCCAGTAAAATCCACCCTTGTGCATTCTTTTCCCGCCGACTGTCCAGGTCTGAGCCGAAGTATGATGTTGGGAGTTGCGAGTTATTGGCTATTGTCTGGGCACTTCAAGAATGGAGGCACTGGCTGGAGGGATCCCAAGTCCCCTTTATCATCTGGACCAACCACAAGAACCTGGCCTACCTCCACTCTGCAAAAACCCATCTTCCCTTCCGCCAGTGTTATCGGTGCAGCCACGTGGGAGATTGAAAGAGTAGTCTGTGACGCCCAGAGGGATCACCCCGACCCCAACGCTGGTCCATCCAACCGGCTCTTCGTCCCTGACCCAATCTGCTCCCAAGTTCTCCAGTGGACCCATTCATCCCATCTTGCCTGTCACCCTGGAGACACCCGCACCCTCCACTTTCTACTGCGTCATTTCTGGTGGCCCTCCATGAATAAGGATGCTCGGGAGTTTGTCCTCGCCTGCCCCGTCTCGCCAGAGGTAAAGCCTTGCACCGATCCCTTGCTGGTCTGCTGCGTCCCCCGCCTCCCTCTCGAATCATTGACGACCACCCAGTGTTCACCAATATCTGGTGGACTGGGAGGGTTACGGTCCTGAGGAAAGGTCCTGGATTTCCCGGAGGTTGATCTTGGATGATGATCTTCTTCGGGACTTCTACACTGCACACCCGGACAAGCCTGAACGCACACCAGGAGGTGTTCGTTAGGAAGGGGGTACTGTGGTGATTGCCCTTTCATGCTCTTATTGTGATAAGTTCCAGGGAGACATTTCCTGCTGCAAGCTATTTCTCCTGCACTCTTCACAGAAGCTGGGTGCACC
This sequence comes from Lipophrys pholis, assembly GCF_963383615.2. Classification (NCBI taxonomy): domain Eukaryota; kingdom Metazoa; phylum Chordata; class Actinopteri; order Blenniiformes; family Blenniidae; genus Lipophrys; species Lipophrys pholis. The sequence goes on from NC_137638.1 coordinate 30,141,754, forward strand.
TGCAGGTCATCAGGGCAATCACCACAGCTACTTAAGCTCTCCTCTGGGTGAAAGCAGATGTGAGAAGATCTCCCATTTGAGTGTGCCTCTCCATGCTCGCTGTGTGTCTTCAAGTCCTCAAGTGTGTCTTCAAACCTTCGAGAAGATTTCTTGTTGGTGTGTCTCTACAAGTCTCCAGCCTCCCAGTCTCGAGTCTCCCTGGGTTCCCCCCTTCCCCCAACTCCTCTGTTCCTCAAAAAAACCTTCTTTGACTGATCCTTTTGCCTCCGGTTCTGCTCCTGGGCCCTCACACCAACTCCAGATTCTACACATCATTACATTAAACAAACTTAAACAATTCAGCCTTGGAGAGGCACCGCCTACCCTGTCTACCCTGTCTACCCTGACTGCACGTCACTGCTGTCAATGATGTTAATTTTACACTTAATTTACTCTTTTGCAGTGTCAAAATTAACTCTCTTCAGAATACTTTTAACCCTGCCTCATTTAACTCCGGAAATTGACACCAATACTGGGGGACGTTTTACTCAAGCTGGTGTTGTAATAACTCTGATGGAGTCAATGCACTTTGACATTGCATATTCAACACTGGGGAATTTACTGTGTACTATGTAGCTTCCCACCACTGGTGTGACTGGCGTGAATGAATATCGTTTTCTGTATCCAAGCCATCATTGTTATTATTATTATTATTGTTTTTGTTGTTGTTGTTATTATTCCTCAGGAAGTTCATGATAAAACTAGAAGAGTAGCTACACAGAGTAAACTTCTGAACTGCCTTCCTGGTTCACAGATCGCTATTCCTGTGGTGTCCGTCACAAACATCAAGAAGACCAAGACTGCCATCCTGGTGCCAAACGCTCTGGTGATCTCCACGGCAAATGACAGAGTGAGAGAGAGAAAATGACAGGAATGATGTTATTACAAATCTATGAATTATGTCTGTATGTCTGTGTTGGAAAGAAAGACTAAACAAGATGTCTTGTGTTGTTGTTGCAGTATGTGTTTGTGTCCTTCCTATCCAGAGATAATACCTACAAGGTCCTCATGTCAGTCTGTCTTCACCTGGAGGTGAGTCTGTCCCCCAAACACTCAGCAAGAGCAAAACGCTGAAGTTTGTTTGTCAGTGCCTGGGATGCATGTGGCTCTTTGAATCCATTATACCTGTTTTATGAGGAATATTGTGAGCGTGCATGCTTCAAATTTAGTAATGTTTGCGTCACTGTATTGTTTCCCACTGAACAAGGAATGGCAAATTGAAACAAACGTAACATTATTCGAGTAATTAGTTGTGCTAATAATTAAGATATGTGTTATTTTTATCAATACCAATGCCAATGCCGATACAGTATCTGTGGTTTGGGGATTCGTTTAACATGAATGACAATGACTGAAGTTAGACAGACTGTAAATTATGTTCTGTCAAAAAGAAATCAAAGGAAATAATAGAAAAACAGTTCCTTTAACCACACAACGTATCACCACAGACTCAGGGAGACTATCTGGACAGCAGAATAAATGATTTAGCCTTAAAGACGGAAGCATTTTCAGTGATTTATTGAGAGAATTTCACAGTTTGGGCCAATAAAATGTGAGAGAAAGTTGATGTTTGTCAGTATGACAAAGGTCCTGAATGAAATTTTTTGGGGGGTTTTGGGTCGAAGTGAATGTCTAAGATAAGATGAAAAAGCTTTGGAAGGTCTTGTTTATTATTGATTTTTATACATAAATATGCATGTTTGTAGATCAATAGATGAAATTGTTGAGATTTTGAACTTTCTAAACGGAGGTGTAGTTGACTCTCCATGAGATCATTCCTAAAAATCCTTTTTGTATAAGGAGTGTTTTATTAAGAGGGAAAGTTTGAAACTTTGTTTTATTTCCATTTTGAGACAAATGTTTGAGTGCGATGTTTGAAGGAACATGCTGTTGTGTTTGTGCACGATGTGTTTTCAGGAGAAGAGTCCCTGCAGCAGCCCCATCCCTTCCTCCGCAGAAAACAGCTTCAGAGGTCAGAGGTCGCTTCATTCGCCTCGGTTTCCTCTGGTGAGAAACACCTGCTACAACTTTCACAGTCAGAAAACAGTTAGAAAAACACAAAAGTCCATCAGGGCCTCTACAAACAATATATACATGCATCAAACTTTTATATCCTCTTATATTGTTAAGGTGAACAGAAGAGTGTGTGTGTACACCATAAGCAGGACATTACTAATGAGTGTGTGTTTGTGCAGAGAGAGTTCAGTGGCCTGGATGGAGCCGTCAAGCAGAGGAGACGCGACACAGAGGAGAGCAGCAGCTCCGACTCTCAAGCCCCGGATTACGAAAAGATAGCAGGTACTAGTGAGGCAACAGCAGGTTCTGAAGACCAAAAGATCTGGAAACTGCAAGAGAGTTAAAAGCAGAAAATCCTCAGCAGAATCATCAGGATGAAATCCACAACCTTCATTCTTCAGGTCTTAGGGCTTGTTTACACAGCGACCAGCGTGCACGCATCGTATCCAGGACATTAAACTCCCACTGTTACCCTCATCTGCAGAGTTCCCAGTTCCTCCTTTCCTGGAGGTGCTGAAGCACAAAGACAGCGCCTCCCCGCTGGAGCACGCTGACCTCCAGCACAAAGTGAAGAACCAGCATTCAAAGCAGCAGAGCTCAGACGACAAGCAGCACGACGCTCGTAAGAGGATTCTCATTACCAAACCAATTACCTGTGGTGCAGCACAATTTTATGCAAAGACCTCCTGAAATATTCTACATTGAACTGTGTTGTTTTGTAATTATTTTGTGGTCTGTTCGAATTGTTTTTCAGCTTCAAGTTGGCAACTGAGCCATAGCTCATGTTTGACCACTTATTCAAGTTGTTATGGCTGTTTTATGCTTGATGCTCAGGCATGACGTACGGAACTTAGAAGTGTGGAATCATTATGAGAGAACATGTGTGCCATTTCAGGCCCCTTCATGCTCTCCACAAGGCTCGTGTGCGCAACACGCAGTCACGTCATAATTGTCACCGCCACCGTGCGCTAGGGTCCACTCCGTCCACCTCGCAGCCCAGATTTTGTGACGGCGCAGACTGCGCATGAACCAGAGCCTACTGGGTGCTTGTGTGAGGAGGTCCCCCGTCTCCCCGTCTGAACAATCACAATTTATAAGCAGATAAAGAGCCAGAGGCTCAGAACTCCTGAAGTGCAACATAAACTACTTTAGGGAAGGTGGAGAATGCCGGGCAGCAGAAGTGGAGATAGTTATGGGATAGTTACGTTAAGTTATGAAACGTTAAGGGAGTGAGCCCAGAGTGGAGCATGGAGGCAATCGTGTAGCCCCGTGACCTGCGCACGGTCTGCAGACGGGCTTTGCGGAGAGCTTGGGAAGGCCTTTATACTGCACGTGGCTCCCGCTCCCAAACTACAGGGGGCAGTGCATCACAAACTCACTTCCACCGCAGCATTAAATTAGAGCAGAAGAAGTAGACTTCTTCTCTTCGACACCCGCAGGTGATCCTGCTAGTGGAGAGTGGACTGGAGCATTCAACTATTATTTGGTATTACATTTTCCCTCTGTTGAAGTTTGACACTGAAGCGAATTGGCATCGATGAGTGAAATCTTGTGTTTTCAGGGTGGATGTGCAGGTTTATGCTTTTTGTGTTTTTAAAACCAAGTCTTCAGTCCTCCTCTTCAGCTCCGCCTTTTTTCCACACACCCCCGTCCGTCTGGTCAGAACAATTTGGAGGTGCACGGAGCGGTGGCGTTCCTCGTGAAAAGGTCCGCATGGAGGGGCGTGGCGGCTGAAATAACGTAATTTGTCCGCACAGAGACGTGAGAAACTCAGGGACACGTCAAGCAGCAAGGCCTCTCCATGCTACTAATATCCGCGAGTTTCCACGAGTACGCGAGGTACACGAGTGTCCGGAGGCCGCACACTATTGTGCTCACGCTCCACTCTGGGCTCACTTCCTTAACTTTTCATAACATAACGTAACGATCCCGAAAATATCTCCACTTCTGCTGCCCGGCGTTCTCCACCTTCCCTAAAGTAGTTTATGTTGCACTTCAGGAGTTCTGAGCCTCTGGCTCTTTGTTTGCAAATAAATTGTGATTGTTCAGACGGGGAGACGGGGGACCTCCTCCCACAAGCGACCAGTGGGTTTTGGCGCATGCGCAGTCAGCGCGTACAGTCGCGCACAGGTCGCGCACAGGTCGCGCACAGGTCGCGCACAGGTTGCGCGGTCACAAAATTTGGGCTGTGCGCAATCCTCCGCCGCGGGTGCCGGAGCGGACACTCGTGCACGGGGGGGATGACACTTTGACGTCACGAGTGCCGCACGTACTCGCGCACACTCGTGGACATTGGTAGCATGAACAGGCCTTAAAACAGCCTTGAGTTTGTTAGGGTACGTTGACACTATGTTCAGGCAGCCCCATTTGCCGTAAAAACGTAGTGCGCCGTGGGATTTTGGGGAATTCTGAGGAAGGTATGGCACGTTCTTCACGTTCTGTCAAGGCTGTCTACGGATGAAATGTGGACGTTGGACAATTTCAAAGCACATTTATGCCCTAAAAGACCACCAAAAGTGAAGCAATCATTGTCTCCTGAGACTTTTGCTGGGTGCAGACATACCTCTGGATTTCATTTTTGATGGCAGAGCTTGTAGAAGGTGTTCTGTCGTTGATTGCTCAGACTCCAATGAAACTCCCCTCCGGGCCCGGCTTCCTCCCAGACGGTGCGCCGTGGCAGACCGGAGTAGAACGCAACGCGTCGGGTCCACAAACCGTCACATGCCGGGATAAGCCGTGATTGAACGTGATGAAACGGCTACCATACACCGTAACTACGCCGTGAGAACTGTGACGAAGCGCGACGTGATAAAACGCGTAGCAACCGTGATAGAACGCGCACTAAACCTAACTTCCTGTAAGCCTCCCGTCCCACTACGGACCGCCTCCAAGTTCTATTACGGCCAATTATGTGCTGCCACGTTTTGTGACGTTCATCCCGTTTTGCTCCGGGCTACTAAGTTTCTCATCCACGCCGGGGCCGGCATGGCAAATTTTTTGACAATTTAAAAATTTGGCACGGCGCCCACGTCAATCATGATCCGTTATGTTTGTCCATCCCGTCCCCCTGCGTTGTCTCACGTCCATCCCGTTTTGTCCACGGTGGCCTGAAACGGGGCTGCCGTGGCTGCTGGGAACGTAATGTACACGCACCTTAAGTTGGGTCTTTTCATGCCGTTCCTTCTTCGTCCTCCGGGGGCGTCCTCCTCATAACTCCCAGCATGCCACTGTGGGCCTGTTGACACTGTATATAACTACACACACTAGCTTCTCTGTATTTTCTCCACCTTTAACTGCAAAGTGAAAAAACTAAAATCAAATGATTTTCAGTCAGTTTCTCTCCAGAATAGCAACTATATAATGTGAGAGATTTAACTGAACGTTTGTAAAGATAAAATATTACAGATTGATATTATCACTGGATCTTTAGCGTGACTCCAATTTGACTTGTTTTGTTTCTTCCGACCTCAGAAGTGGTCATCGACAGCAGAACCGTCAGACCCGTTTCCCTCAACGCTCTGCTGTTCATCTACATGTTTCTGTAAGTTTACTGTCATTTATTTATTTATTCCTCCAAAAAATAACACACAAAATTAATCTGGAAGCTTCTATTAGTCTAGACTTAACCCTACGCGTTCATATCTTTAAGACTCTTTTTAATTTGTAGTTCTTGGTAATAAAATGCATTATTATTATTAGCAGTAGTACTAGTAGTAGTAGTAGTATATAATTCAGTAACTCCTATGTTCATCCTCATGGTGAGATTCAGATCTAAAGTTGAAACCAATCCAATCCAACTTTATTTGTATAGCACATTTAACACAACAGCCAAGGTTAACCAAAGTGCCTCACACTAAACAATAATGATATAGGGAAAAACAGGGTGAAAACAATGCCACAGTATTACAATGCATGTGTTTTGTGAATCGTGAACATCTCCCCTCTCTCGTTCTTGATGTTTATTGTACGTGTTTTCCCTCAGAGTGTGCGTCCTGGTTCTGTCTTCCTGTTACCTGACCTTTAAAATCATTTCATTGGAGCAGCGGTTGACGACTCTGGGCTCCATCGACATCACCCACCAGGAGTGAGTTGGAAAAGTATTAACAGCTTGAAAATCAACATGAAATCTACACATTTCTGCATAATCGATTACTTTAGGTTGGAACGCTCATGGGTTCAGGGTTCAGGGTCAGGGTTTGCATGTTCTACAAGGCACCATGGATTCCTTCCAAACGCTGGTGTGTGTGTGTGTGTGTGTGTGTGTGTGTGTGTGTGTGTGTGTGTGTGTGTGTGTGTGTGTGTGAGTGTGTGTGTGTGTGTGTGTGTGTGTGTGTGTGTGTGTGTGTGTGTGTGTTGATCTGAACCTTTGGTTACCATCACGAGACTTGAGTCCCAGTTCAGTGCAGATTGTGAGCGTTAACACATCGTGTGTGAGTTAACGCATCGTGTGTGAGTTAACACATCGTGTGTGAGTTAACGCATCGTGTGTGAGTTAACGCATCGTGTGTGAGTTAACGCATCGTGTGTGAGTTAACACATCGTGTGTGAGTTAACACATCGTGTGTGAGTTAACACATCGTGTGTGAGTTAACGCCTTGATTTGTCCCAGAAGCGACTTCCTGAGGAGTGCTGACGTGGACAACGAGCTGCTTTCAGAACTTCTCACTGTCAACCTCTTGAAGCTGGAGAAGGTTGGTCTGAGTTCATACACAGTGCAGTTTCAACTCCACCTTTGGAAACGTGTGTCCTTCAGGTTAAAAGTTGTTTTAGTTGTGCGTGTTAAAGCGTCACGGTGAGTTTGAAGTGTAACCAGCTGCTGTTAATCAAACATTTATAGTCAGCGATCTGTTACCGGAGCCGACGTCAGCTGTAAGGAGAGCTGCTTTCACATCCATCAGTTAAACATCTCAACCAGACTCAACGTTACTCAATGTTATATTTGGAAATTCAAATAACAATTATAAGTTGTACAAATAACATTTAAACCGTGGACAACCTGCAGCTCTACAAAAAAAGAAAAAATATTGAGGCAAACTGAAGGACACTCAGGGTCTTATAATCGTCTCAATCTCACACATTCTGTTCTCTCGGGATCGTTCAGCTTGCAGGTTTCACCAAACAAGTATTCAGTGAAGTTGTCATCAGAAACAGTTTTTCGTTATTTAATGGGGCATCAGAAAGCTTCAACCCTGAATTTGGGATTTCTTTTGATCTTTTCAACTCTTTATCATTTTGCAACTTGTAGAGCAAATCATCCTTTTTCTTTTTTTCTTTGCAATTCAGTAAAAAAAGAAAAACAAAAAAACACTTATTTTCCTTTCAGGTGCAGAGAAACCTGCAGAGGTTGCTGGATGAAGCTGCCTGAATGTGCTGACACACACACACACACACACACACACACACACACACACAGAGCAGTTTGAAACTAGTGTGTTTTGTCAGATGGTCCTCATCTATGCAATCTATATATGTAAATACCTACTATAGTGTAGTAGATGTTACAAACTCATGATATTGATGTTTTATTCTGCCAGGCCCAATATTAGTCTAGTTAAGAAGGGCAGTGCCGTACCTTGGGGGGGGTTAAAATGTAGGCGGGGTTGTGAACGACGCGGGTGTATGTTGGGCGAAGCAGCTCTGCGGACGTTGGAGTCAAGCTTTGAGCCTCCGTTGTCGCTCCTCCTTATGAGACCACTTCCTCGGTGCTCGGTACCTCAACAGAAAACAGAACAGGTGACAGAAAATGTAACCGGTGGTAAAGTTTTTTTTCGTACCATCCACAACTTTTGTCAGTTGAGTTGCACAAAAACCCATCCAGCCTCGTTCCGTCCCGGCACAAACAGCATGGTGGGACCGCAGCTTTAGATCCAGCTCTGTTGCGCGGTCCCACCACAGAAAGTATGGTTAAAGTGTAAGCAGGGTTGTGAATGCTGCGTAATGATGCAGGTTTATGACATCATTATGCAACAGAGTAATCACAGGACCAACACTGTGACACAGCTCAGAAGACTTTCTCATTCTGAACAGCAGAATGAGAAAGTCCAGCTCCACTGAATCTCCTCTTCTAGAGGAGCGTCTGTACCTTGTCGGACCACCAGGGGGCAGTGCCGGCTGACATTTCAATAAACCGAGTCAACAAAACAACCAGAGAGCACAGAGTGGTGGATTTAAACCACAATGGAAGGGTTTACAGGAGATGAACTATTTAAATATTGCGGGCTTGTGGAGAGTGACTGTCATCCTCCACAATGTTATTCTTTATATCACCACTGGATGGCGGCAAAGTAAACATGTTGAAACACAGTGTTCAGTAAATTCCTTCATCATATGGTCATGTGTTATGTACTTTTAACGTCATGATCAAATTGACTTCATATATATATATATATATATATATATATATATATATATATATATATACACACTCACAGCCTACTTTGTGGACTTTTCACCAGCCTTCAGCCCGTTGAGTTTCTTCTCTTGCTTGTCTTACTGTTGCTGCAGCTTCTTCTGCACATACATTTTCTTGAAGGTCACAGGAGAAAAACAGGAAATCTAGAGGAGGACAAGAACTCCCACTACCACATCCACATCAATGCGTCAAATATAAGGACAAATCTTGATATATAAACACATCAGATGATTTTGTTGAATTCATGAAGAGTGGTGTTCAACTTTGGAATAAAGTTATATTTTTGATGCAATGTTTATTGGGCTTCCTTGCTTATGTTCTAGTTAAATGAAAATGAATTTTACTTATTTGGTGTTTTTTCACCGCTTGAAGCAGTCCTCAAAGCTCTTTACACTGTTAATCACATTCATCCATTCACACAGAAATAGAGGCAACTTCCATACAAGGAGCTCAGTCCATCCACTGGGAGCAGTTTGGGCTTTAATGTCTTACACAAGGGACACATAGGATTGCCTCAATACTGCATAAATAACAAAAACAAACCATAGCATAGATTTTGCTGTTGATGGAGCGGCAGCCTGGCTTTGCTCCACACTTGAGCCTATCCCCCCCATGACGATAAAAGCAACAACTCAGGAGGATAGCTCCGTGGTATAATGAACAATTGTCAACATTAAAGAAATCAGAAGGAAAACTGGAGAGGAAATGGCTTCCAAGGCCTCGTTTACACGACAACGTTTCACATGAAAACGTCTATTAAAAAAATAAGTGTTGCATTTCCACTGTAGTTGCATGTAGTTAATCTGCCGGGCTACGGGAGGGCGCTGTTGCTTGTTTTAGACATAGGTGCCGAGAACGATATGATATAAACGTGAACAAAATCGAGACAACCCGACATTCTACTGGACAAATAGGATGCTATCAGGGGAGAGCCCCAATTATTAAACATGAGCAGAAGAAGCTATTTTTGATGGAGGGGGGTGCGCATGCGCAGAAAGAGCGCTCCGCCACCTCCATCAGTCTCTGCAGGAAGGAAAAGCGACGGTGAAAGAATCGTTCCACCTTGGGAGCCGGGGTAGAAAACATCAGGATGCAGAGGGTCCACACACTGGTGTCGTGAAAACGGACTCCACAAAAGTGAAGAAAGGTTTGCGGATACACTCGTATTCGTTGTCGTGTAAACGAGGCCTAATTTAACTAGAAGTATTTCAGACAGCCTGGAGAGATAGTTGGTTACTACTGCCTACTATTCCTCCTGTTACACCCCAGCCCAGGAGATACACAAATACCATCTTTTAATTGTTCAAGCAGCCACTCAAACAGCTTCTCGGTGCAAAAGTGATCATTTATTCCCAGAGTGCTCAAGTGATAAACAAATCAGGGGTAATTAATAAATTAAATCAGGAGCGAGCTTTACTTCAGAAAAACAACCACTCCACACTAATTTGTCAGGAGTCCGACTTACCTAGTAAATCAAAAGAGTAAAATAAACAAAGTGTTTCCTCCCTGTCTAACAGAAACGTGAGAAAACCATTTAACTTCAATTCTCATCTCACTACTCCACAACAAATCACGCACTGCTTAATCTCAGCCAGCTCAGACATGCTGAAGGATGGCCACGCCCCCCTGAACCACTCTGTCACCTGGTACACACACACACACACACACACACACACACACACACACACACACACACACACACACACACACACACACACACACACACACACACACACACACACAACAGTCAGAACTCTCCTTAATAGAAGAAAACAAGAACAACTCCAAGTTTCTCTTTAGCATGAAAACCAGGCTGACAAAAAAAATAAAGTCTAACGAAATTCATCCCTAAATATAATTTACTTAAGTTTTGACAGTTGGTAGCTTCAGTCTCGAAGTCTCTCCTTGTAATCTTATCCAAGACTCCCAATGCACTGTGGTGGGGTTTCTAAGGAGACACTGACAGTCAACAAACATGGCTGCTGCTGCTGCTGCTGCAACTGCAGGGCGCTCTGACCACCAAGGGTGAGTAAAATACTAATTATTTCACAAGAGGAAAGGCTGGAAAAGTTCAAACTAAAAACTAAATACATAACAGATCTGTTCAGGAAGAATTCCACCTGAAGTTTCTGTTCATGGTTTCTATCTTGTGACTGAGATTCTCTTCAGTCTGGATAATTTTGTAAACACATCAAGCTGCACAAAAGACCTCAGTGTTTGTTTGTTTAATCCTTGGAAGCAGCTTTGCATAGTTGTAATGTTAATATGACTGTTCTACCAGGTCAGGGGTGTGTAACCTTTATGACCAAAAGAGCCATTTTTATGATTTTCCACCGAATCAAATTTAAGTGGAGCTGCCAAACACGTTTAACCTTTAAAATGAGGCTGACACAGCTTCTACAGTTTTATATAAAAGGTTGTTTAAAAAAAAACCCTGAAACTTATGTTGCATTTATAAAGTTTCAGTTACAATCTAGTTTGGTGAACATTTCACTACAGTATCAGCTGAGTTTGTACCTGAGTTTAACTCTTTCTTCCATCTTTTCCAGCATATTTCAGACAATGTTGACATTTTAGAATTGAATAGAATTGAAATACTTTTACTTAGTCCCAAAGGGAAATTCCTTTAAGCATTGCTCCACATAGAATAAATAGAAAGAAAGTTGAATATCCATCCAATTACTCCATTTTAATTGTGCAAATTAAAGAAATCAGCATGTTTCTTTCTGTAGGAAAAGCAGGACTTAAGCCACGTCACAAATTCCAGTTAAAAGATGGTGCCAAAGTATTTCAAGCTCGAAAAAGACAATTACTACCTTGGGAACGGTTCCCAAAAAGATGTGTTTTCAGTGGCTCTGAGCACCGTTGTCACGTAAACAAACACCCAAAATATAACGAAGGTTTCATTAGAAATGGTCTCATCTTCAACCCTGAGCTGAAGTCTGGTCCTCAGTAACTGAAGGAAAGCTCCAAATATTTTGTCATCTTCTTTCCTATAGACGATCCAACTGTCACGTCCCGACGTTCTCAGCTCAACATCCCATAATACCTAAACTGTACGTGATGCCGTGGAAACAGGACATGAAGAACCAAAGATTCCTGATGAAGGTTGGTGCAGAAAACAAGCCCACCTCTCCTGCTGGGAGCCCAATACTGATTGTGTGTGTGTGTGTGTGTGTGTGTGTGTGTGTGTGTGTGTGTGTGTGTGTGTGTGTGTGTGTGTGTGTGTGTGTGTGTGTGTGTGTGTGTGTGTGTGTGTGTGTGTGTGTGTGTGTGTGTGTGTGTGTGTGTGTGTGTGTCAGAATGCCGGCCTGGCCAGGATCCCTGTGGTCGCTCTAGAAGAGTCTCTGTGTCTTTGTGGTCGTGAACGTCTCTGCCACAGTCAGGACTCATCTCACAGCTTCACATCTTCATCCTCCTCCTCTTCCTCCTCAGCTGCCCTCAGGCAGTCTGCTCTGCCAGCTCATCACTCCTCCCCCTTCTCCAGGTAACACACACCCTTCAGAGACCATCTCTCTCCGGACTGATATTGATGCTGACCTGCAGGATTGTTGTTGTTTTGTTGCAGGTACAACAGCGCGGTGATAACAGCGCAGTACCTCCTCCAACCCTGAGGAGGAACATGCAATCTCCACTGACCAGGGAACACGCAGCTGTGTTTACGGTCGTTTTAAAGATGGGCGTGTCTTAAAATCAATAATGATAGGTGCTTCAAGATAAAAAGCAGAGTTTCCTCCAGGTTTTCTCCAGTAATCTATCAAAGGAAGCGCGAACAGAATCCACAAGCTGTGAGGAAGTCAGACTGTCTGCTCAGTGTCTGAACAATTCTTAGTTGTTTCCTGTCTGTTGTATTAAAGTCTTGTTCTTCTCTGGTTCCGTCTGGTTTGGTTTTAACTGGTTTTAATGATGAGAAGATTTTATCAGGGGACATTAGTCGACTACATGTAACTTGGTTGAACCCCAGAGACAAGCAGTTGGATCACTGGCAGGATGTGATTTCATTTGATATTTATGAAATAAGAAGATGAACTCAAATAAAATTGACTTATTGATCCTAAAGAAAGCCGCATCCCTGCAACTCCATTCATCCACCAGGCCTCTGCGGCTCTTCAGCGGCTCTTCAGCGGCTCTTCAGCGGCTCTTCAGCGGCTCTTCAGCGGCTCTTCAGCGGCTCTTCAGCGGCTCTTCAGCGGCTCTTCAGCGGCTCTTCAGCGGCTCTTCAGCGGCTCCAATAAACTGAGAAGAGCTCATGGAAATCAACATTTGTTTTCATTTTTATTTTATTTACATTCCACATTGATTTTCAAAAATAGTCTCATCTCCTGACTGGAAACAGCTTAAATGAGGTAAAACAGCAAAGTCATCCATGTTCTGAAGTAAAGGAAAAAAAAGAAAAACTGAAAAAAGGAGGAAAAAGATTAAAGAGGATAAAATTAAAAGAAATGATCGGAAAAAGAGCAAGATAGAAAAATGGAAAAAAGATCAAAGGAAATAAAATCAAAGTAAAAATGAATAAACATGTGGAACATTTTTTTTAAAAGTAGGACAAAGCAAAAGGAAAAAAGAAATAAAGGAAAAAGAAGGAAAAAGCTGAACAATTAAGAAAACAAATGCTACTATAGCAAATCTTAGCGATGGAAAACATACACAAGCTCTAAACAGCTAAAGTGGCTACAAAAGCCGAGAGCTTCACTGCAAAGTACGACGGCCAGTGAGGAGGCACAGCTGCTCAAAACTGTTCCACTGAGCACACACACACACACACACACACACACGCACACACACACGCGCACACACACACACACACACACACACACACACACACACACACACACACACACACACACACACACACACACACACACACACACACACACACACACTGATAACAAAAGTTTTATTGAAATGTTTTCTTACAGTATATGTAGCAGTGTCATTAAATAACTAGTTCCATCACAATGTAGGAATGTTGTTCAAATAACATCTGTGGAAAAAATAAATTTGTGTATTGGCCTAAGTACTCGGTATCGGTGAGTACTCAAATGCAAGTACTCATACACTACTCATTTTGGAAAAAAAGTGGGATTGGTGCATCCCTAATAAAATGGCTAAAGCCAGAAGATCTTTGGAAACAAAAAAAATTTAAAATGGCCACAACAGCTAAAACTGTAATAACGTGTATATAAATTGTACGGTGACAACCTTATTTGCATTTTTTTTTTTTTTAGTAAGCAATCGTGTAATTGTTTGAAATGCCCTAACTATCTTTATTTTAAATGAAATAAACTTAGTAAAAAGCTGTCAATCATGTATCGGAATATTGGAGCGAATGTCATAATACCGTTTGGACAATTATTTAATAAGTAGAATTTAAAATGTGTTTAAAATGCAGCCAATAGTATAATAATGAATAAATAGGACTGACAGCATGTATTGGAAGTAAAAGATTTTGTGCGGTTTGCTTACAACAAATGAATATACAATCACATTGATTGATTCAGGAAAAATACTATGCAGCACTTTCTTTAAAGTCACAATGTGTTTCTCAGAAAAATTCCAGGTTCACATGTATCGTTTTAAACTCGTTTGTACCAACAGATAAAGTTTCATCAACCCGTCAGAAATAACTACTGTGGGCAAGTTTATCAGTTGTGGCAAATGCAAACTATTCAAACTAAGAGTCACTGACATGTTGAATGTATTTGAATGTATTGTTGACTGTTTGTCTGAAGCATCGAGAACTGAGACAAAGAGAGCTGCTGTTGTTCTCTATGCTAATGCCGGGGCAGCTGCCTCCCCTCATGCGTCTCTTGGCCGGTGTGAATGTCTCAGTGTGTCACCAGCACTGATGACAAATGTCTTTGTTTAAAAGGAACGCACACACACTTATACACATACACACACACGCAGGAGAGGCTTGGTGGCCTTTACACACACCCGTGGATGTGTGTCCTGGTGCATCCGGCACTGAGAGTCAGCCAGAGAAGAGCAGCGGAGTTAAAGTTTCAACTCCACATGTGTCCTTCAGACTCCTGATTGTTTTTCTGCCTCCGTGTTTCAATGTGCCGCTGTGGTTTGGGCGCAGTTGCTTGGTTGTAGCTCTCTGTCTTTCCTCCTGACCATCCACCATCATGTCGGGTCAGAAAGCGCCTCCAGGAACAGACAGCTCAGGTCAGATCCGATTCCAGGTGGATGTAGTGACGGAGGGATCGTCCTCAGCCGCCCCAGCTCCTGCACCAGCCCCGGGCCTCAGCGATGGATCCAAACCCCCCGAGGAGTCCAAAGGCCGCTTCAGGGTGGTGGGCTTCCTGGATTCGGGCGCTTTGGGCAGCGAGGCGGATATCGGCCTCCCGCCGGACGTCTTTCATGAACCGGACACAACGAAAAGCGACTCCGTCAGCCTCCATTCGACCGGTACGGGCCAGACGCACATCTCCGACACGCACTCCAACACCTACTACATGAGGACGTTTGGACACAACACCATCGACGCCGTGCCAAACATCGACTTCTACCGGCAGACCGCCGCGCCTTTCGGGGAGAAGCTGACCAGACCGTCGCTGTCGGAGCTCCATGATGAACTCGATAAAGTAAAGTTTACCTTTTTCATTTGCAACATTGGCCAATGAAAATACAGGATCCAAACTTTATACCTACTGTGGTAATATTGACACAGACAAAAAAGTTGGGAACAGTTAGACCAACTTAATTGAATTGCTTCAATAGGTAAACACCTAAATGAATCTAGTTCTTGGAACTTGATTTAATGAACTAGATTAAGTTCATAGAACTTGATTCATTTAGGTGTTAAAGTTCAAGCAATTCAATGAAGTTGGTCCAACTATTTCCAACTTTTGGACAGACTTTGTGAAAAAACTTTTTTTTAACTCCGAAAACAAAAATCTCGACTTTGATTTTCGACTTTTTCTCTGAAGCCCATGAAGGTTTTTATTTAGCCTCCTAATTTTTTTTTATTCAGTGGCCCTAATACTCTTCCGTACATTTCTAATCAATGGGCCCAAGAGAAATAATTATCAGAACAGTTCAAGAAAGTGAAACATTCCCAAGCCTTTTTTTCTTGTTTTAAATGAATTAAACAGATAGACGGATGGATAGATAGATAGATAGATAGATAGATAGATAGATAGATAGATAGATAGATAGATAGATAGATAGATAGATAGATAGATAGATAGATAGATAGATAGATAGATAGATAGATAGATAGATAGATAGATAGATAGATAGATAGATAGATAGATAGATAGATAGATAGTTTTGTGCACTAAGAAAAATAAATCTGAGGAGAAGTGAATTTAATGGAACTGAATCAGAGAAAATCAACAATAACAATTCAAGTTTACATAAATATATGTAGTATATATTTATTATAATATGTAGTATATATTTTTTTGTTTTTTGGATGATTAAAAATCCCCTAGTAATATGAGCAATCTTTTTTAATTCATCCACAAAACAACAAAAAAAGATCTTGTTACCTTTATTGTGTTTCATTCGGTATTCCAAAACACTAAATACTACAATACCCATGAACCATCAGCGTTCCCAAGCACCACACACAAATAGAATGAAGATTACAATTTTTCACGTAAAAAACAAAACAAGTTGTTTAAACAAAGAACAATCTTGTTTGGGCAACATAAATAAATTTGCCCAAAATTGCCATATTTTGTTTCAGTAGATCTAGAACAATGTTTTTATCGATTGCACTTATGTCCACTTCTTCTTTGGTCGAGTTTCTCTCTGGTTTTGCTTTGTTTTGATTTAACTGTCTGTCTCTGCGATGGATATTTGCCAGGAGCGCTTCGAGGAAGGTCTGGCTAACGGCGAGGAGCCGTCGGCAGCAGAGGAAAGCGCCGCAATGGCAGCCAAGAAGCTTCAAGGAGGATTGGTCAAGTTCGGCTGGGTCAAAGGAGTTCTGGTTAGTTACCTTCTAACATCAGACCGAGCCTCCTGCACTGATACCATCCTGCTCAGACCAAAGAATGATTCTGCTCTAATGTACATCGCCATATTGTTATTGGTACAGCAACTTTATTTATTACAACTTTATTACAATGTTTAGAAATGTTAAGCCTGAGGCCACATTTACACGTACTCGGGTATTTAAAAAATGACATTGCATTCAGACAGAAACGCAGCCTCGAGTCTCCACAAACGATGATTCTGGTTGGCTATGATGGCTTCATGCGTCTCGTTACACTGCCCCCTACAGGTTTGGCATGCTCAGAGTAGCTCTGAACCAGGTGTACATGCAGGTCTGTGCCACTTAAGATTTTTTTTAAACATACAGTGGGAAATACCAGATTTTGTAAAAACCTGGGTAAATATGGCCACATCAAATATGCAAAGTAACTCTCACTGACACTCTGAGGTGTATAGATGAGCAGATGGCTTTGGAAGAAGAGCAAAACACACCACTATTCTCATGCTGATTTATTGAAAACAGGAAGTTTCTATTACATCACTCCCTCTTTACCGTTAATGACTGAAACTGTGAAATATGGTTTAGTTAGCTAAAGGCACCAAAATATCTTGGAGATGTTTTAGAACATGCCATACTTTGGTGAGCTACCCTATCTTTGTTCAAACAATGACGGAACTAAAGGTACTGGATAAGTACATTCACTAAAGTATGAACCGGCTACCTGTGTGTGTGTGTGTGTGTGTGTGTGTGTGTGTGTGTGTGTGTGTGTGTGTGTGTGTGTGTGTGTGTGTGTGTGTGTGTGTGTGTGTGTGTGTGTGTGTGTGTGTGTGTGTGTGTGTGTGTGTGTGTGTGTGTGTGTGTGTGTGTGTTGCAGGTCCGATGCATGCTCAATATCTGGGGAGTGATGCTGTTCATCAGGATGTCCTGGATTGTTGGACAGGCTGGAATTGGTAGGTATTCAATAAACACATGTGTTTAAGTAGCTGGATATAGTAACACTCACATGTGCTGTCTACACACAAGAGAACTAATGTGTTGAAAGTTATGAAGCATAACAGATCATTTCAGCAAATAAATGTGACGTTGGCAAAAGCTAAAACCAAGTAATATGGAGATCATGGCCACAGTTGAGTCAAAATTGTCTGCAGGCGCCAAGTCACAGACCACTGCCCTTACTGCTGAATATAGTGTTCTTTGTCTCGATATAATTAATAAACTAATTGGAGTTTTTGGTTTCATGATAATTTAATGATACTTTAATGATTTGGAGTGTTGCAGTGATTTTGTAGGTTCATTTGGAAGTCAGGCCCAGTTTACACGACAGCGTTTCAAGTGAAAACGTTTTTCATTTTCATTTCAGAAAGGTTTTCTGTTTAGACAACAACACTCTAAAGATGATGTAGTGAGCATGCCATGTATGAGTAAGGGACATCACCCTCTTCTTCAACAACAATCTAAACTATACAATAATAGAAACTGATAGAACCACGTTTGTGTTCATGGTTGTAAGAGCAGATTGTCCATGGCACAATGGTGTAATATTCCCAACAGTCCCCGTGGATTCAACCAAAACACATTATTAAGGGAACCAGACAGCTTCACATATTGCTGTTTGTTTGGCCTCTATAAATGTTCAACAATACTGTGGGCCACAACTACTTGAGAAGATTTGTACAAATTAAATGTTTTCTGAGGTTTACAGGGCAATGTGTTCCCTGTTCTGGATAGACAGTATGCTTGTGAAACTCTTTGCAAAGCATCATGTGGTGACTCACTTGCTCCTCTTCAAAATTGTTCCAGCATTCAACTAGTTGATGCCTGAACTTGTAAACACCTTTCTCAGGATGTTTGTGTAATAACAATGTCTCTGTTAAAACAGGACTGACCATTGCGATCATTCTGATGGCGACTGTGGTCACCACCATCACTGGTCTGTCCACCTCCGCCATCGCCACCAACGGCTTCGTACGAGGAGGTGAGAGACCCGCATTTTCTAAAACATATTGTGGTTTGTTTTTTGTTTTTTTTCACGAGTGGTTGTGTGGAGTTTACATGTTCTCCGTATGTGTCGGTTTTCTCCAGCTACTTTTGTTTCATCTCTAAGTGAAGAAACGTACATTTTAGGTTTATTGAGTGTCAGATTGCCTGTAGGTGTGAATGAACTGCTGGAATCAATGGAATCCTTGAAGTCACTGTCAGACTCGGATCAGTGGGCGATAAATTACTCCTAGAGTTGGACAGTGGATAATCTCATATGGTGAGGAGAGTGTGGAAGCATTGGAAATGAATGAATGAATGAATGAATGAACATTGACTGGCCCTTACGCTCGTCTGAAATAAAAACTCCTCTGAGACTTTATGTTTGTGTCTATTCAAAATCACTGGTCATCTCCTCGGGAGATCTATACTGCTTGCATATGGAGTATTATTGAGGCTTAACAGCATTTAGTAAGTACTCATATCAATACTCAGAATCAGCAAGAAGCTAAAAGTAAGTACTCGTACTTGTACTTCTCCGTTAAGGTATTATTGTATCACATTGTCAGCTGGTGATGTATGCTGGCTACTTTTCATTGGATTTATTGCCGTTGTACTTGCTTGTAGTTTCCAGTACTATGGCCTACACAGGAGCAAAGGTGCTACAGTACCACAGCTTTTTTTTCTTGTGACCGATATCTCTATAACAGCTGTCAATACGTGAGCCTGTTGCCTTCTGACAGACATTTCACTCTTGATATTCTTTTGATGAAAACTGTTTTCTCCAGGAGGAGCATATTATCTGATCTCCAGGAGTCTGGGGCCGGAGTTTGGAGGTTCCATCGGTCTCATCTTCGCCTTTGCGAATGCTGTAGCTGTGGCCATGTACGTCGTAGGCTTTGCTGAGACAGTGGTTGAGATGCTCAATGTAAGAGACGCTTTATTGCTCTTTTTCAAAATCTTCCTGTCAAATGAAATTGGCCTGTCACTGTGACCCTGATCTGGTCATTGTTTCCAGGATGTTGACGCCTTGATGACTGATGAGCTGAATGACATTCGTATCGTTGGCACACTGACTGTCATCCTGTTGCTGGGGATTTCTGTGGCTGGGATGGAGTGGGAAGCCAAGGTAAACAAAACTATCATAGAGAACTCACAGTTTTTCACCAGCGTATCGAGTTCGTCATTCATTATGAAGAAGTCAACATTGATTATATAAGTAGTAGAAAAATAAACGTACAGTCACCTTTAGTCATCTTTTTTAAATAGCACTTTAAAACAACCACAGCTGAAACCAAAGTGCTTCACATGAAGAGACATAGGAACCTAAAAACATACAACAAGACACATTTAAAAACAATACCAACTGTTTATAAATTAAGATAGCTAAAATATTACAATATTGGAAAATTTTACAGAAACAAGAAAATGTGGAATTCCATAAAAGAAAAGTGTCAAATTTGAAGACAAAAGAGTGCATGAACAACAGATACTAGATTAGGAAGGCAAACACAGCAAACTGACATGATGGTTCAGGCGAAGAACTGCCGGACATGACAGGGAGTAAAAGAAAAAGCACCAGACGTTCAGGTTTCATGTTGGTATCTGGCCAATAGGACCAGGCAGCAAGTAAGCAAGCCAGCAAGAGGTACTTCAATTCAACACTATCAAATACTCTCAACTTTCTCCTATCTCTCCATCCAACAGGCTCAGATCATCCTCCTGGTGATCCTGCTGGCAGCCATCGCTAACTACTTCATAGGAACCTTCATGCCGACTGAGAGCAAAGAGCCCAAAGGATTCTTTGGTTACCACAGTCAGTATGAGCTCTGTTCACTTTGATGATACTGTCCAACATTTACAGTGTCAGAGTCAGAGTTTGTTGTTTCGGCTCTCTTTTCCCACAGCCGCCATCCTGGTAGAAAACTTTGGTCCAGACTTCAGAGACGATGAGAGTTTCTTCTCTGTGTTCGCCATTTTCTTCCCCGCAGCCACTGGAATCTTAGCCGGGGCCAACATCTCCGGAGACCTCACTGTGGGTTTCACTCACGTTCTCCTGTATCCTGGATCCTGGATCACGTCTACGAGTGATTAACATTCTCCTCTTCTTTCTTCTTCCTGTCTGTCTCTTCAGGACCCTCAGTCTGCGATCCCTAAAGGAACGCTGCTGGCCATCCTCGTCACCGGACTCACCTATGTGGCCGTCGCTTTCTCTACAGGTTCACTATTCACTTGGTTTCAACACTTACTTGTGCAATACATTTTTTGTCATATCACATATTAATCAAATTGTAATTGAAGTTATTATCTTTTAATATCAGATGTAAAGCTACTCCTTTCTTGTTTTAAGCTCATGGTAACATTTATCCACACTGACGCTACAAAAGTTAACCCATATAGGACTGATTAAGTTCCGTCACTCAGACTTCCCTTTCATTAATTTAGAAAATAATTTACCTGATGACACAAAACTCTGATACAACCTTTAATGCTGATACAGATATTGTCATATATATAGTAGTTTCTGGCCCACATTTGCAGCCGTTTTTTTTTTGCAGTAACAAGCCAGTAATCGATCACTGTAATTACTTTACTAATAAACTTTTGGAGAACTGCAGAGCTGCTGTCTCACATGTAATGTGTAAGAGTTGGCAGTCCTGTTTCTCCAGTGACCAATTTTATTTAAAGAGTTTCAAAACAAATACATGTCATCTTCATTTCAGGTTTACTTCGATCACCTCTTTTCCAAAAGCGTTGGCCTCAGCCAGTAGATTCTGCTGGAATAGTTTACGTGCTGCTCTCCGTCCTGCAGGTTCCTGTATTGTAAGAGATGCGACTGGCGACCACAACGACACGGTGAGCGACACGGTGAACTGCACCGACGCCGCCTGTACGCTGGGATACGACTTTTCTATCTGCAAGGAGGGAGGCTGCCAGTACGGCCTGATGAACGACTTCCAGGTAACTCTGAGGCCCAGGGGAGCACAACTACATATTCAATTCAAGTCGAGTCGAGTAAATTCAATTCATTTTCATTTTCATTTTCATTCAATTCAATTCAATACGATTTGATTCACACACACTCCCTCACCAATGGGGGCGGCTGCCTTGAAATGACAAAAACAACTGTTTTCATTGTTTCTGCCGCTGCCATGTTCATTTCAAAAATGTTTTCTAAGTTGGCTTCTATTTTTATAAGAAAACCTTTTACAAGCATGTTGGCGAAGCTGCTAGTTTTTTTTGTTTGTTTTTTTTGTGTGTAATTCCAGACTGACTGCATGATGTAAAGTCTACTTGCTAAGATTTAAACTATCTACTGTTTTACTTCTCTTAATCTTTGTGGGTCATTTCCGTGACTCCAGCGAGACGTTTCAGCTTGTTGTGATGCCACAGAATAAAAGTGACTCTGTGAAGAAGTAGTTTTCTCCTCCAGGTGACCGTGGCAAGAGAAAAGAAAAGCATGTTTTATTCAATGATCTGTGATGATCTGAGGTTTATCCCCTCCGAAGTTGAGGAGAAGTTGAGGAATTTGTATTGCATAAAGGTCGGCGCACAGTGGTGGAGTGTGACGTATGTCCAGACACTCAGCCATTGTTTTGGGTGGAAGCCTACACGCTGGTGGTGGTTATGCCGTGTCAGGATACAGCGCTGTCCTATTTCCCGTCGTCGACATGCACACTGCAACGGTGGACCGACACCCAGCAGTGTCAGGCTGTGTGTACTGTGCTGTCATGTCATGCTGTGGATCATTTACACTGTCGCTGCACTACGTAACTGCAAAAACAAAAAGAAGCAGACGTTGCTGACGCATGACGTCACATAATACTTGCCAGGTTGTGTCAGGGATGTATAACAAGTAGAAGTACACCGTGCAGTATCAGACCTGATACTGGTATTAATGCCTCCCTCCATATTATCAAAGTTAAAGAGAAAACAACCAGACTTATTAAACTAGCCTACTTCGTGGGCCACATACTCTAGTTAACAACTAGTAAAACTGAAGTATGTTTAGATCAAAGTTATATGTGAATTTTGTTGGTGTGGTGGCAGGTCAAGAAGTTATTTATTATCATGTTTAATTGTATTAGAGATCACATTCAATATCCAAATGATTAATTATCTCTATAAATTGGGAAAATATTTGATATAAATAACTGAATAACTATAAAACATATGTACATCCTGGTATTGGTCACTCAATCCTCATGAGACACGTGTGTGCTCAGAACAGGCTTTTCTTCTTGATATATACATTACAGTGGATTTACACAGTATATTCATGAATAAATAAATAAATAAATACACACACACATACCTGCATATATAAATGCTCATACATACTAATATGCCACAATATTTCAGTTTCAATGAAAGGAGCGGTTGTAGGTCAACTTTGGTAACAGTAATCAAAGAAGTAAGGAAGTGTGTGTGTGTGTGTGTGTGTGTGTGTGTGTGTGTGTGTGTGTGTGTGTGTGTGTGTGTGTGTGTGTGTGTGTGTGTGTGTGTGTGTGTGTGTGTGTGTGTGTGTGTGTGTGTGTGTGTGTGTGTGTGTGTGTGTGTGTGTGTGTGTGTGTGTGTGTGTGTGTGTGTGCGCACGCATCGGAGATAATAGTGACTGTTGTCTAGAGTCACAAGGTCCTCTGGGCAGAGATGAATGTGAGCATTGACAATATTCACCTACACACACACACACACACACACACACACACACACACACACACACACACACACACACACACACACACACACACACACACACACACACACACACACACACACACACACAGTCAGCAGCACTGACAGCTCTTATATGCTCTCATGCGTTGCCATAGACTGAAATGTAGAACCACTCACTTTCCTGCCACAGCAGATCGGATCTTATTAAGTGTCTGTGGACAAATTGCTTCTCTTTCAATGTCAAGTGATTTTGTAATGAATATAAGGTTTCCTAATTTTGTTTGGCCAACCAGCATATGTCTTATAATATTATGTGTTATCAATGTTGTGCACATAAATGTTAATGACTGATTAATTCCAATAACATCTGATATTAATGTGATTTTGAATACATAAGCAATAAATTAATTGTTTATAAGAAGGAAGCCAAATTTAATAGTCTCAAATCAAAAAGAATCAATATAAAATACAAATATGAATATATAATTTTTTTAAAGTGAGTGAGCGAGTGAGTGAGTGAGTGAGTGAGTGAGTGAGTGAGTGAGTGAGTGAGTGAGATGTCGACCAAATCAGTGAAGGGTTGGATGGATGTCAGATTATTTGGCTTCGTCCAAACTTAACCTCCATGTTTCCAGTCGATCTCTGTGGTGCTGTGGTTTGTGAGAAGAATAAGTGTGTGTGTGTGTGTGTGTGTGTGTGTGTGTTATCCAGGTGATGGGTTTGGTGTCAGGCTTCGGTCCTCTCATCACTGCAGGGATTTTCTCAGCGACTCTGTCCTCGGCCCTGGCGTCGCTGGTCAGCGCCCCCAAAGTCTTCCAGGTCAGTAATCAACCATTTCTCTCTGCTGCTTCGTGCTTTCTGCCACCTCCTGTCGTCTCTCCCTGCTTTTAAAGTTGTGGAAAACTGCTCCTGTCCTTTACCTGAAGCAACCCTGATCACATGTGTATTGAATGTCTTCAGCAATATGAAGATCAGAGTGTTTTGTTTGCAGGCCCTCTGTAAGGACAACATCTATCCAGGGCTGAGCGTGTTTGCGAAGGGTTATGGAAAAAACAACGAGCCGCTGCGTGGCTACTTGTTGACCTTCTTCATCGGCCTCGCTTTCATCCTCATCGGTAAGTTTCACGACAGGAGCTGGAGCCAATCAACCATCAGACTTAATAAACTTGTGTGTTCTCATCTGTCAGCCGAGTTGAACATCATCGCTCCCATCATCTCCAACTTCTTTCTGGCCTCGTATGCTCTCATCAACTTCTCTGTCTTCCACTCATCCCTCGCCAACTCTCCAGGTAAACTTTCATACTCTCAGGACATGTTTACACTGCAATGACTTCAAGTGGAAATGCAGAACTTCCGTAGCATTTTGGGGATCCATTTACATGACGATGGTGCTCGGAGTCACTGGAAATCACAACTTTTTGAAAACAGCTTTTTCCAAACAGAAATGCCACAATGGTGCAGACTTCGTTCATGTTTCCTGTTTATGACGTGTTATTCTTACGCAATCATGTCGATTTGTGTCACCATAGGCTGTGATTCAAGCCCCAACAGCACAACACAACAACAAAAACTAGTCTAATTGCAAAACTTTTGCGATGTCCGTTTACATGACGACAGTGCTCGGAATCCCAGCAACCGTCACTTCCTCATACCAGCCCTCAAGGTCTTTGATGCAAAACTTTTCTGAAAAGAATGAGGCGTTGTCACTTGGAACATTGTTGTGTAATTGGGGCCATAGTTTGTGTTTTCATTGTGCAATCTGCACCCAGTAAACTTCATGTCGGTACTTTTCCACATGAAACAAGACAGTTCAATATGAAACACAACTTACTCTATAGTATATATCGAAGGGGTTCAACACTATCTGTCCATCAACTTGGGGATTCTTGTAGGGAAAAACGTTGAAGACCCCTTCATGTAAATTGTTCCATCTGCTCTGTTCACGTTTGTTTTGATCTCACCTCTCACCACAGGGTGGCGCCCCAGCTTCAAGTACTACAACATGTGGGTGTCTCTTGCTGGAGCCATCCTGTGCTGTGTGGTCATGTTTGTCATAAACTGGTGGGCAGCCTTAGTCACGCTGCTAATTGTCCTCGCCCTCTACATCTACGTCGGTTACAAGAAACCTGGTAAGAACGTGAAACAGTTTAACCTGCCTGAACTCCGAGCAAAAAAAAAAAGTTTTCCTTGTTGCCCTTTGTTCTTATTACTTCTGAATAGTATGGTTGGTTGGATGGATGGATGGGTGGATGGATGGATGGATGGATGGATGGATGGATGGGTGGATGGATGGATGGATGGATGGATGGATGGATGATGGATGGTTGGTTGGATGGATGGATGGATGGATGGGTGGATGGATGGATGGATGGATGGATGGATGGATGGATGGATGGATGGATGGATGATGGATGGTTGGTTGGATGGATGGATGGATGGATGGATGGATGGATGGATGGATGGATGGATGGATGGATGGATGGATGGATGATGGATGATGGGTGGATGGATGGATGGATGGATGGATGGATGGATGGATGATGGATGATGGATGGTTGGTTGGATGGATGGATGGATGGATGGATGGATGGATGGATGGATGGATGATGGATGATGGATGGATGGATGGATGGATGGATGGATGGATGGATGGATGGATGGATGGATGGATGGATGGATGGATTCTAATATCTCAGATCTACCCAGCACCTTTCCATATTCCATTTTCTTTTCTGTGAGCCCATGTTCTCAACCCAAACCTCAGAACATTGTTGAAACACACTGCTACACTCTCGCTCACTTCACCCGCTGTTTCCTTCAGATGTGAACTGGGGTTCGTCCACTCAGGCTCTGATCTATAACCAGGCTCTGACTCACTGCCTGAACCTCACTGGAGTCGAGGAACACATCAAAAACTTCAGGTCAGTGCAACCACACTTTAAGATTCCTCACAGGTAAGGAGTGAATGGAGATCCCGCACTGATTCAAACATATATTCAAAAGGTTCTACATAGAAATCCCACATGTCTGATCCAATGATAATGTTTTCATGGAGATTACAGGGTTCAGTACGGGTGAATAAAGTATGTTTTGGCAGAATTCTGCTGTGCACCATCTTGGTTTTCATCCATAATTCATGATGATATATAAACAACTACTCAACATTTGTTTTAAAACTGTGAGTTCTGAGGTGTGTCAGCTGTAATCTGGTCATGATTCAAACGAAACATAATGCATTACTTTTTAACTGTAGGTGTTTGGGGAAAAACTGGGTGTCTTATTTCTACCATTTGTTAATATGGATAACATAGCTCTGTAGGGAAATGAATTAAGGATCAAACTGAAAATCTCCCACTTTCAGAAGTTGTCTATGTGTCACCTGCTCTAAGGGCCCATTTACTCGGCGATGATTTCAAGTGTAAATGCAAAACCTTTGGTGCATTTTGGGTGTCTGACAACGCTGCTCGGAAAAACTGAAAACGCAACATTTTGTAGAGTTGTGACATTCACGAATGAACCGAATCTTTTGACTGGCTCCACAAACAATTGGCACAAGCATTTTAAAACTTAACACCCCACTGTTAAAACCTCAGAGGTGAGGAGACAGCATGACTCTAACCATGAAATGGAGAGTGCCAGTACTTCTGCCTCCACATCAGGCAGACGTCAGACCAGTGCCACAGTCACTCAAGCCACAGCTCCAGCAGCAGCCTCTGTTACCACTGGGCCCACATCTTTGCCTGCCAGGCACCTGGTAAAACAATTCCTGTTGCTACTGCAAAATCAGCAACTATATGCACCTCAGGACAGTTCACTCGTCCATTGTACAGTTTGTATTAGTAGTACTAGTGGGTTGTATACACATTTGTTTCTTCAATTTATTGTAGTTTTATCTATTTTTCTAATACTTGAAGTCTATTATAGAAGTCTATTGAGTTTTCTATCAAAATATTCTTGTGTGAAACGTTTTTCTCTAAAATCTGCACTAAAACAAGACGTGTTACCGTGTTTGTGTTACTGACCAACAACTTAGTATTTTTTTACAGCACCTTTAATCTTTATTATAAGCCTTTGTTATATAATTTAAAATATTGTTTTGAGTTTTTCTGGATTGTTAAAAATGTTCTTGTGTGGAAATTTTGCACTAAAAGTCAAAGTAGTTTTACACACATACACACACTTTATACAAAGGGTAAATAGTGATCTCACCGTCAACTCAGAGGGATATGGCAGTGGAATATTTACAATGAATCCATATCAGACTTTAAAATCTTGTCCACACATGACAAATGAAGCTATAATCAATATTTCAGAATAATTCAAACTGAAATATTGGTGGGAAATCTGAGTTTGAAATTATTCTGATCCAAATCTCAGCCCATCATTTTATTAATTCCAGTTCTCTGCATTTAACCCATCTCATAACTTTACATACTCGGCGCAGTGGGCCGCCAGGCTGTGGTACCCAAGGAGCAAGTGAGTGTCAAGGGTTCCACAGTGGTGACCTGTTTGCTGTGGGATTCAAACCTGCAACCCTCAGATCCCAAGTCTGCTTCTCTAACTTCTACAGGCCACCACTGCCCCAGCGAGTTGACTTCATCAAACACAGAACTGACAGTCACTGTACTTCATGTGACTGTGTGAAACTGATTCTTTCAGGCCGCAGTGTTTGGTTCTGGTCGGATATCCAAACTCTCGTCCCGCCCTCGTCCAGCTGGTTCATTCGTTCACCAAGAACGTCAGTCTCATGGTGTGCGGACACGTCAGGATGGTACGTAGAGGCCTTCTGCTGGAGCCGCTGCACACCGTTTGGTTTCCGTCTGACTGCTGCCTCCCTCTCTCCTGCTGCAGGTGACCCGGCGGCCCAACTTCAGGGAGCTGTCTCAGGACTACGCTCACTGTCAACGATGGTTGAATAAAAAACGCATCAAGTCATTTTATGCTCCTGTTTTCGCTGACAACCTGAGGCATGGAGCCCAGCTGCTCCTTCAGGTGGAAAAGCACACACTTTAAAACCTTCAACATTCACAAATGGTGTCAAAACGGCTTATTTCTACCCCCAAATAACATGAGGGCTTCCCCCCAAGAATCTAGAATGATCACCTAGTACTACAAATAATATACAATACAAATCATGTAAATAAGGTACTTTGTAGCTTTAATGGGTATACTCCAAAAATTCCAAACCTCTTTTTCTTGTGGTGTTGTTGAATAATCCCATCCAGCAAAAAATGGTTTAAAAGATGTTGAAAAGACGCCTTTGCCTTCCGTCTAAACAACTTCCAAATTTGGTAGAAAAGTGAAAGGTGAAAAGTCATCTTTTTCAGGTAAGTGAAAAAGACCTCTTTTCAACATCTTTTTTATCCATCCATCCATCTTCTACATTGCTTATCCTGTTCAGGCCACCATCCTGTCACAGGACACACACAGACAACCACACACATTCACATGAATGCTTTTGGACTGTGAGAGGAAACACACACACACACACAGGCAGAACATGTAAACTCCACACAGCTGGATTTGAACCTACGGCCTTCTCGCAGTGAGAGCGCTAACCACTGCGCCACCAAGCTGTGAAAATTATATAATTAAAATATTCATTATGTAGATATGATATAAAACAGAGACAATGAGACAATTGACATAAATGTGCTGATAAAACATTTATTTATGTACATAGTTTAATTCACAAATGCAAAAGTAAAAGTGGCGGGTTTCATTGTGTAGCTCCAAATGTTCAATGCTTGCGACAAAAGTTAAAAATTGTCATGACATTGTGCAGTCTTTATAAAACTTCAAATGCCAACAAACACCCGACGTGATTTAGATTTTTTTAGGGTTTTTTGGGCTAAATCTGGTCGGTCCTTCATAGCTTCGAATGAGCCCAAATATAGTCTTTGTAATTGAGGTGTTATGGATTAGTGTGGTAATTGAAAATAGTATATATAGCATCTAAAAGGGTAATGTGTGTTGTGTGTGTGTTGTGTTCCCCCCTCCTCTCTCTTCTCTCTCTCTCTCTCTCTCTCTCTCTCTTGGAGTGTTCCGCCAGTTTGTGTACAGCAGCCATGCTAGGTTCCAAAAAAAGCAGCAACAGGAGGAGATTTTAAGTCTCTTCTTGTTTCAAGAGCAAAACCTGTTCTGACACTGGAAGGCAAAATAATGAATTACATTAAAAATAAGCTATTTTTTTCTTTCAGGCTGTTGGTTTGGGTCGTCTGAAACCCAATACACTGGTGATGGGTTTCAAGAACAACTGGAGTGAAGGAAACATGAGAGAGCTGGAGATTTACATAAACACTATACAGTAAGGACTGGTGTGTACTTAAAGAAACTAACCTCAAAATACTGCTCAAAACCAGGGATGCACAAGGACTACTTTTCTTTAAGTACAAATACGAGTACTAACCTTTAGCCAGAACCGAAGTTACGCGCACCGCCAACGGTTTTACAGCCAAGAGTGCGCTGTGACCAAATGAGCCTCTTTACTTTTATTTCTCCTCGTTACCGTTTATTCTGTTCTATATACAGTTTATTTAATCGAGCTATTTCAGCAATTCTACCCGTTTTAACTGTTTTAACTCATAGTCGGTTTGCTTGTTTTGTTTCATTTGTGTCTGCGTTTTATAGCTTATTTGAACTGTTTTAGCTATTGGAAGTGTTTTATCTTTTTGAAGCCCTGTCCACACGACAACACTGTTTATTTAACTGCATCGTTTTTGGCCGATCACCTAAACGGCGTGGCATTTTAGGAGCCTAAAAAACTTTTTTTTTTTTTTTCTAAAATGGGTTCGAGTGGAGAAATGTGAAAGTGCCGTCTCAGATTTCCGTGTGCTCAGACAAGATGCCCGTTGGCTGAAAACGATGACGTCATTGGCCCACCTCTCGACCTATAACCCTGCGACCCTCGCCACAACGGCACTTAACAACATCAATGATGGACTACATGCTCCTCACACAGCAGACAGGACCAATAGCCGAGTATTCAGAGGCTAAAAACCAGTGATTGTTTTTATGTGGGTTCCTGCTCATGTGGGTGTTGTGGGTAACAAGAGCGCTGACAGGCTGGCCAAGAAAGCAACGGCCAAAGCAACTATAGAGACTAACATCATGTTAGTGAAAACAGAAGGGAAGTCTATAGTTTGGAGGGAAGCACAGAAAACATGGTAACAGCAATGGGACAAGGAGGAAAGAGGAAGACATCTGTAAAGTATTCAAAATACGGTGGGAGGGATGAGGAGTGGAGGAGGCAGTGGGGAAGAAGAGACCGTCTTTACCAGATTAAGAATTGGGCATACATATTTAAATAGTACAAAACACATAATGGGGCAACATCCAACAGGCCTTTGCAGTCTGTGTTAGGATCCAGAAACATGGTGCTCCTGCTGGTGAACTGCAGGAAGTCTGGGAGTGAGAGAAGGAATATGATGGAGGGATTGAGGAGAGAAGGAATGGAAGGTGGAGGAGTGAAGGAGATACTGCAGTGGCAAGAAAGAGGAAGGGTCAGAAAATGTTTAAATAGGATTCTAAAGGCAACGGTTCTATTGGGGGAACAAAATAGAGTGGTGGGAAATAGTATAGATAGAACCAGCAGATGGTGGTCATGCAGCTTCAGGGATGCAAACTGTAATCAAACCCAAATGAAGAAGAAGAAGAAGAAGAAGAAGAAGAAGAAGAAGAAGAACTCTTTAGCATGTAGCTAGTAGCATATCAGGCTAACTCCGCTGGTCACTGGTGATTAAGTTGCTGGCTGGAGTGAAGGGGGCACGCTGAAAATACGGTTTGTGGAATTGAGGCTAAAATGTGATTACAAATTGTTTTTGTGCAGTGTACAAACTTTTTAGTTTTAGAGAGCCACGAAAATCTATAAACAGCTTGCAAATTTTCATACGGGTAGTTTGTGTTTCATCTCGTCTTTTGAATTGCAGTGACGCCTTTGACCTGCAGTTTGGAGTGGTGATCCTCCGCCTGCAGGACGGACTAGATGTCTCCCACATTCAAGGACAAGGTAAATGTCTCTTTCATATGCAAGGGACCAGGGCATTTACTCATTTGCAAAGATGCTTCTTTCTCACTGTAAATCACTTCGCACCCCCAGCCAATACACCCCTAACAGGACTTCCCCCCCCCTTGGTGATTGCAGATGAGCTGCTGTCATCCCACGAGAAGCCGCCGGTGGGCAGTAAGGACGACTTAATTTCTCTCAGTCCAGTCAGAGATTCTGACTCTTGTCTTTCAAAGACCACAAACAATCAGACAAGCCCACTCATCATGAAAGGTAAGGAGAAAAAAAAGGAGGGCGGGGAAATAAATCTCCACCTTTTATTCTTTGCATTAAGAGCCTGATTAGGGACGATATTAATTTCCTTGTCGTATGTCATGGTGTTGTGTTTAACGTTGTCTGCTGCAGAAACCAAGTCTCCTCTGAGTCTGACGGACCAGCGTCTGCTGGAGAGCAGCCAGCAGTTCAAGAAGAAGCAGGGCAAAGGGACCATAGATGTGTGGTGGCTGTTTGATGATGGAGGTCAGTTGTTACACCTTTTTTCACCAACTATCAAACTGCAAATATAGCCCATCCTCTAAAACTAAAGTACCGGCCTATATCTACACTTCCCTTCATTTCTCAAATCATGGAAAAAGTGGTCGCTAAACACCTAACCTCATTCATGGAACAACGTGATTTTTATGACAAATATCAATCTGGTTTTAGGTCAATCCACTCCACTGAAACTGCTCTTATGAAAGTTTCTAGTGACGTGATGTTGGCTGCTGCAAACCTGCCAACCTGTTCGCATTTTGAGTAGCAAGTACACAATTTGACATCTAAATACGCTGGTACGACTCGCCCCTCTAAACTATGCAAAAAGCTGCAGGCATGTGAGTTCTGTGGCGAATGTGCACGTGCAGTACTCGTGTCTGACAGCACGATGCAGCAGCGTGGTGAAGCAGTTTCAGCCAATCATTGTAGAAAAGCGGAGAATAACGAGTCTATCGAACCTATAGCGTTACATCCCGCCCCCCTCCTCCCTTCCTCCTCCTGCCCTCTGCCTCCCTCTCCGTCCTCCATTCCCCACTCGCTGCAGTTTGTGCTTAAAAAGGTAAACTGTGTGTGTGTGTGTGTGTGTGTGTGTGTGTGTGTGTGTGTGTGTGTGTGTGTGTGTGTGTGTGTGTGTGTGTGTATTTTAGCCTTTATATATATCCATTGCAGTCGGCCTGTATATACTGTAAGGAGGAATGTGATTATTTATACAGTTTAACATGTAGCCAACAAATCTTTTGCAGCACGTTTTGCAACCACTGCCATGGTCAACAAAATAAAATAAAAGTAAATAATATAGTTACCTTGGTTTGTTAACAGCATGTTCATGTTTTGAAAGTGTTTCTGTGTTCCATTGAAAGGCTGTCATGATAAGGACATAGCATTTTTTAGTTTTCTGTCGATGAGTGCAAAATGTCTATATTTTCTTTATTAAAAGTATTGTTGTCAAAAATATAGGTTTCTTTGTTTTTTTATAACCAATTTCCAGCCATTGAAAGGGGAAATTACTGCGTGCAAAGCAATGGAGTTGCAAAAGTTTGAGAAAAAAAAGCCACACAACACAAGTGGTACTAAAAATATTTTGACAAGGTTGGCAGGTCTGCTGCTGACTCTGCTACTCAGTTTTGGTTTTACTTGACCTGGCAGCTGCTTTTGATACTGTAGATCACAGTATATTAGTTGATCGACTTCAATCTGAGATGGGTTTTCTGGTGTGGTTCTCCAGTGGTTCACTTCTTATATAAATGGAAGAACTTTTAATGTTGCTTTTAATGATGTAAAGTTGAATGTGTCTGACTTGTCTTGTGGAGTAGCCCAGGGGTCTGTTCTGGGGCCTGTTTTGTTTTTATTGTACCTGATGCCTCTTGGTCGGTGATCCATTGTTTTAAAAATGTGTTGTATCATTTCTATGCAGATGATATTCAGTTACACTGCTCCTTCAATGGTTCAGAGTTTCACTTCTTATCTGAATTTCTGGAATGTGTATCTGTAATCAACAACTGGTTGACACCTGCAGATAAACTCTGACAAAACAGAAACTCCGATCATTGCTCCCGATAAAAAGATCCCTCTGATCAAAAAGTCCCTCGGTGCTCTGGGTGCATCTGTTAAAAGCAGCCTCAGAAACCTTGGCGGTGTTTTCGATCAGTCAATGTCTTCAGAGGGTCACTGTCGTCAACTGATCAAAAACTGTTTTTATCATCTGAGAAAAATCTCTAAAGTAAGAAATATATTGTCAAAATCAGATCTCGAAATGATCATTGACGCGTTCATCTCTTCACGTATTGACTATTGTAACTCTATTTTCACCTGTTTTAAAAGTCAACAGTAAAGAAGTTTCAGATGGTTCAGAATGCTGCTGCTGCCAGACTTTTGACAGGTGAACCTAGAACGGCTGACATCCCCCCCTCTTCTTTCCAGTCTTCACTGGCTTCCAGTCAATGTTTGTACTGAGTTCAAATGTTAGTGCTGACCTTCCGTGCATTGCATGGTCAGGCCTCTCAACACATCACTGACTTGTTGTGCCCCTACACTTCAGGGCGCACCCTTCGGTCCTCAGGCCAGGGTCTCTTAAAGATCCCAGAGACCCATTTTAAAACCTGGGGTGACCTGGCGTTCCAGGCGGGAGTCCCCAGACTCTGAAATAACCTGCACCAGTCCCTTTGTGAGGTTGACTGTGTGGACTCTTTTAAAAAGCATCTAAAGACTGCACTTTTCAGAAAAGCTTTTAGTTAAATAGCCTTTTAACTTTTATTTTCTTTTGTTATGTGGCTCCTGGTGTTTTAAAGTCACATACGTTGTATTACCCACTGTGTGATGTTGCTGCTATTGTTTGTTTCACCTTGCTGTACAGCACTTTGTGATTTTATCTGTGAAAAGCGCTTTATGAATCAAATTTACTTACTTACTTACTAAAAGCAAGCAAACTGTTATTGGTAAATCATTTATTTGTTGTAGCGATACTGCTTCATAATCATCCAATGTCATTTCTTTTCTTTTTGTTGTTTTGGAATGTAGAATTGTTAATTCTACATTGTTAAAAAGATGTATTTGTGTGATTGTGAATTGATTTCACAACTTAAGATTACAGATACCAGTACTTACTAAACGCCAAAAACTCTACTTCTTGCTCCATACGCAAACAATACGCGAAGGTCATGGGTTCCAGCTCACTGCGTACACTTTCTTCAGACATGTATAATGTGTTTGTGCTGTGTCCTACATAGAGACCAAAGTGTTTCATCTGTTTCTCATAAATGTTTATGGATAATGTTTAATACGTAGCATGTGTACATGTGTTTGTTTGCAGGTCTCACTTTGCTGATCCCCTATCTGCTGACCAACAGGAGCAAATGGGGCGACTGCAGGATCCGCGTCTTCATCGGGGGGAAGATCAACCGCATCGACCACGACCGACGAGCGTGAGTCAGAGCGGCTCACAACTCAGCGTTAAAACAAGTCTGGTCACTATTACAGTAGACGAAGATTCCATTTGTTTTCGTCTCCATGTCCCACCAGGATGGCCACGTTGCTCAGCAGGTTCAGGATCGACTTCTCAGACATCAATGTCCTCGGCGATATCAACACCAAACCCAAGAAACACAAGTAGGACCTTTGATAGCATCTGATTGAGCTCGTATTAACTGTGTTATTTATGTATGACTTTATTCATGAATGAGGTAATTGCCTGTCTATTTAGTTGGACTGGATGTTTGTTCAGGCTCCAAAATGTAAATATTGTTTACATTTTCCGCTGCGGTCACAGTTGACTTGACTAGGTATGGGAATCGAAAACCCATTGTTTTTGAGAACCAGTTCCCAGTGTTTCCTTTCCTTGGAATCATTTGCCAATTTTGCGAATGATGCACTTATTGAATTACGTGGCACAAAGGCACAAAAGTTTGGTTACATTTCAGGAGAAAGGACAACAAGAAGGCAACTTGCAATACTTGCAAAGTGGGTGTTTCATCAAAGG
Organism: Lipophrys pholis; assembly: GCF_963383615.2. Taxonomy (NCBI): domain Eukaryota; kingdom Metazoa; phylum Chordata; class Actinopteri; order Blenniiformes; family Blenniidae; genus Lipophrys; species Lipophrys pholis. The sequence continues at coordinate 30,176,837 of NC_137638.1, forward strand.
GAGGAATACGACCAATAATCAGAGCATTCTCACACACAGCAGCCATAACTTTGAATGAAGGTCACGTTTTCAGTTTGCTCCGGAGTGAATCTCAACCCAGCAGCAGCGGTGACGTTAGCATGTCCACTGCTGTTGATACTGCAGGTTTCATTTCCAGATGAGAATCGATAAGAGAATCGATAACGAACCGAATCGGCAAGCAGAATCGATAATGGAATCGGAATCATAAAAATCTTTTCGATTCCCATCGCTGTCCTTGACAATGATATTTTCCACTTTAATAAGCCAGCAGTGTCTCATCTGAAGTCGTTGCTTGAGAATGTGTGTTTTCTTTGACAGTAAGCTGAGTTTCAAGGAGCTGATCGAGCCGTACAGGCTGAAGGAGGACGACATGGAGCAGGAGGCCGCCGAGAGGCTGAAGGCCCAGGAGCCCTGGAGGATTACTGACAATGAGCTGGAGCTCTACAAGGCCAAGGTTTACCCTCCTACAATGCAGATACCTTTCACCAAACACAATGTTGTCTGTCTCAATGTTAATCTCTACACGGTGTGTTTGACCTTTAGAGTAACCGTCAGATCAGGCTGAATGAGCTGCTGAAGGAACACTCCAGCACAGCCAAGCTCATCGTCATGTAAGAACCTCAGCTTTCCTTTTCTCTTGAAAATATTGTCATTCTTACGCTACTCTCAATACTCTTTCCTGAATTCATTTTAGTTTAGCAGCCACATAAGTCTCAGTTTAATCTCAGGTGGGCAGGAACAGTAAAATCAGAGTATGTCTTTATTTTAATATTTCATGTTGCACTTTTTTCAATATACTACATACATACAATTGTACATATTTATATACTTGGACACATGGTCATATAAAATACATATATAATATACACACAAACATACATGCATACTCTATCTTCACTCTTCCATTAATTCTCAGAAGCAGTAATAAATTTGGATTTGTACAATAACTAAATAGAAATATGTGGACCTTGTTTTAACTCTAACCTTAGTGTTTTAAATTCTGATCTTTCTCGTCACGAGTGAATCTCCTGCCAATTGTGAAATATCTTCAATTGGTTTTTGGGAATGGATTTTTTATAGCTTGATAAATCATTTATAGTGTCCTTATTGTAAATACTGGGTTGATGTGATCTACATTTGTTTATTGCTGTTGCAAGGCTGAATATGGTTAAACTAATGAGCAAGATGGATGGAGAAGAGATTTGGAACAAGATGCTTCTCGACAGGTTTTTCTCAATATGTTGAATGTGATGTTTCCACTTTTTTTCTTTTAAATGAAAGTGGTTTCAAAATAATATTTCGTTTGAACATGTATATCACTGAACATCTGTAGGGATCTGGTTGCACTACTTTTGGTCCTCAGTTAATTCTTCCATTAATATTCATTCCGCTTTCTTGTTTAGTTCACACTCAGAAATGTTAATGTAGACTATGTACAGAAGAACTGCGAAGCTCACTGGAAAATAAATCAAGAAGCCAAAATTATTAATGAAATCAACTAATAATGAAATTTTTTTTTTTTTAATTAAGCAGATTAGTTTAGCAAGCCGGCTAGCTCAGTTGGTAGAGCATGAGACTCACAATCTCTAGGTAGTGGGTTTGTGTCCCACGCTGGGCACCACCTTCTCCTTGGCTCACCACCTGTATGAAGGTTCTTAATCGGTTCAATGTGATCTGGGTCACAGTGCTCAAACTACCACCCCTGTGACCCGGAAACGGATAAGCGGGAGAAAATAGATGGATGGTTTAGCAAGCATTTGATATTTAAGCATCTGTTAAATTTATATTAATAAAAATTAAGCTTTATTTTGAAATTCTCAGTCCATTTCATCCAAATTTTGTAAAATGTTTTTTTTTGAGAGAACATTTTTTACATAAAACAATATTTCATGTTTGATGTCGAGCCACTCATCAATAGTGAGTAGAGAATGAAGAAGCCACATCCTCACCATCAATGATTACACCAACTAATTAACATGCACAAAAGTATGTGATCACTCATAATGGTGTGTGTGTGTGTGTGTGTGTGTGTGTGTGTGTGTGTGTGTGTGTGTGTGTGTGTGTGTGTGTGTGTGTGTGTGTGTGTGTGTGTGTGTGTGTGTGTGTGTGTGTGTGTGTAGGAGCATGCCTTTAGCGAGGAAGGGCACCGTGTCGAGCGCCCTCTACATGTGTTGGCTGGAAACGTTGTCCAAAGACCTTCCACCGCTGCTGCTGGTCCGAGGAAACCACCAGAGTGTCCTGACGTTTTATTCCTAAAACACACACAAACACACAATTGTTGGTCTCTTTGTACATTTCTTACAGCATTACACACCTTTCGTCTACAGAAGAACACAAATATTTCAGCTTTCGGTTGTTTTGTTAACTTTCCTGCTGTGAAGACAAAATGTGTATATTGGTGTTATTTAACTCATTGGTTTCGATTCATCACCACATTAACCAGCCCAGTCACCATTCAGAGGGGTCATATTATACAGCTTTTCAACATATTCATATGGGTCTCGTTCGTCTAAGAATCTTGTATTCAAAGTGTGTTGCTTCTCTTTGATTTTCCTCCTTTTGAATATTGGATCATAGGAGCTACATTCAGAATCTGCTGTGTCTGTGTGAGCTGGACTGGCTCCGCCCACACATGCCCATCTTGGGAAGAGAAGGAAGTACTTCCTCTCGTGGTGCCATGTGCCACAGCAGAGCTGCCTAACTTGCGTGAGGAGTCAAAGGGCGGATCTACCTTGATTGGGATTGGCTAAACCCCTGATGACACTATATAGGGTTTGATTTCTGATTGGCTGGTTGGAGCAACACACTTTTTAAAAACTGAAACAAGCCAGGGAGAGAGAGGACAGACTTGTTTCACTTCTGGGGCATTGTTCCAGGTATGGGGACAATTATTACTGTTAGAAAACCATTAGAAAGTGAATTTTGCATAATATGACCCTTTCAAAAGGATTTTTGTTTCATCCTAAACAATAATAGGGTTCTCATTGCCTCCTGTGTGTCGTTTTGTGAGAGTAACTCAAGCCAGTACTAAGTTATAAAGCGTAGCTGTAGTTTTGGAAGCAGTGATTTCAGAATATGAGCTCAAATTGTGATGGGTTTTTTTGTCACTGGTTTTCATGAAGCAAGAATCTGTATGTCTAGTAACTGTATTTTGTACAGTCTTTCTATTAAATCATTAACACAGTCTTGTTACGTCTCTGGTTTGTGTGAGATTTTAAAATATTTAAATGGACTTTGTACTTTGACCTTTTTTCTAGACCAACTTGGTCTGAGATGTTTCAATGGACTTACAGTACAACCAAATCTACATTCACATACAAAACTCCCACATATTTATATCCTCAAAGCTCGAGTTTAATTAGCACAACTTCTTTTTCATCACATTTAAAACTAAGAGGAATAACTTATGGTAAAAAAATGTGCACGTAAAGGGTAAAACTGAAATTTACACATGGACCAAAACATCAGGGACACTATACTGAGGAGGTTCTATAACCATTTCATCAAAAAAATCATTTTCTTTCTTGGTGATGATGGTCATGAATTCAAAACAGTATGACTGTTTTTCTGACACTCCGATTAGATCCTCCCAATAAAGCAAAACTGCACATTTCAGAGTAACCCTTTATCGTGGCCACCCTCCGGCACACCTGTGCAATATTCATGTTGTCTAATCAGCATCTTGATATACCACACCTGTGAGGTGGGATGGATTATCTTGGCAAAGGAGAACTACTCACTAACACAGATTTAGATAAATCTGTCAACAATATTTGAGAGAAATGGGCGTTTTGCATAAATCGAAAAAGTCTTAGATCTTTGGGTTCAGCTCATGAAAAATGGGAGAAAAAACAAACATGTTGTAAGTGATATCTATCCATCTATCTATCTATCTATCTATCTATATATACATATATATATGTTTGTTTATTTTTTCACAGAAGTATTTCTATATTGAATTATTCAGTGATTTACCTTCATTCAGTGTCAAAGATCCCTGAGAAGGGATGAATGTTAAAGTGTTCTATTCCATTCCTGCTGACCGTCAGAGGCTGTGCTTTAAGCACTGAATATTCCCCTTTGCAGATACAATTTTAAGTAAATTTTAATTTATTCTGTTGTAATTTAAGCCAGACTGAGTTCTGTTAAAGAAATATGTATTTTTATTCTATGAAGCAGGACAGGTTTCTATTTAAGAAAAATACAGATTTTATTCTGTTAATTTTGGTATTTTGCAATAAAAATAAATTGCTTAATCTGTTTTCAATGTGTTCATATCAAAGATAATATGCATCTAGTGAAATTCAGATTCAAGTCAGATGGTAAAAAAAAGTGTTTCACACACAGAAAAGAAATAGCAAAAAATAATTCACCACGCCAGGAACGGGTCGGCCGCCCTGCCAGTGAGGTGTCCCTTATTTTCTTTTCAGGGAGTTAGCAACCCTACTTGCAGCAGCACTGACTGACTGCGATGCTCCAGTGTTTCCACAACGGAGGAAATATCTTACCTCCCCAGGAGCTGCTATGTCTGATAATGTACTGCCACTAATTAATTTGCATTTGAAGTGCTTGCTGAAGTTGATGGAGGGGTCAGAGTTCGTGACCCTTTGAACGTTAACCTGATCGAACCCATAATCTAATTGATTGGTCGTTGGATGATGGCAAATCATACCTGATAATTTCATACAATCCAGGGTCAATAGTTTGTAAAATATGTACAAACCAACAAATACATAAGTATATGAAGCCAAAAACATAACCTTTGCCCCAACCGTCGTTGGCGAAGGCATTGAATGTCAACTAGGCTTTTTTTCTTTTAATTCTCTTGATCGAGCTTTACCCATATCCATAGGAAACTGTTGTCATATGGATGAATTCACTAAATGTTCATGATCCATAAAAGAAAAATCTCTCCGAAAGCAAGAGACATGATGACTTACAGCATCATTACAAAAATGATTCAGTGATTCAGAGTGCGATCTGCACATAATGTGAGGCAGCGATAACTGGTTGTTAGCGGATCTGAATTCAGCGTCCCAAATTCAGAGGCCTGGCGCTTCAGCTGCAGGAGTGGAGAGTGGTGCACCTGAAAGGGGGGGGAGACGCAGGCTCGCGTCTCCAGAAACCCCCAAAAAAAGGAAAAAGGAAAAGAGAAGAAGTCCAAACTGTGTCCTGCTCGTCCAGCGGGCTGACGTTGGTTAGGTACCTTGGATCCACTTGATGCTCTCTTTTCCGTCCCGATGCAGCAGAGACGTGTGTCTCGCTCGGTGGTTGGGATGAGAAGCCAGGAGCAGTTGGTTGGAAGGGAGTTTCACCAAGTTTGAATTTTGGACCCCTGTGGTGTCGGGGTCAGGTTCGACCGGTGAGTGGGTGGCAGCTACGAGCTCCGCATTTGCTGCACAGTCTCTCTTGGTCCCCAACCTGGGGCTTGGGGACCTCCTGGGGTCGTTGCCTTCCTCTCTGCTGTTTTATGACCTGTTTACTGTTCCTGGTGTTTCTCCTCTGGGGGGAGAAACTGCTCGAGTTCAATGGAGTTTAAGGGAATCTTGAGCCCAACACAGGCAATCCAAGAATTCCCTGTACCTGAGACATGGCGTGAGCTTCGCAGATTTTTAGGCATGGCTGGTTATTACCTTGGTTTCTGCAGAAACTTTTCGGATATTGTGGCTCCACTCACTGCTTTAACCAGTACCTCACGGCCATTTGAATGGTCTTCTGTTTGCACCGCAGCCTTTCAGTCGGCCAAAGCTGTCCTCTGCAGCACACCTGTCCTAGTTGCTCCTAACTTTGAGTGCCCCTTTAGTATGGAAGTGGACGCCAGCACCAGCGGTGCAGGGGCAGTGCTGCTACAGCAGGATGAGTATGGTTTCAACCACCCCATTTGTTACTTCTCCAAGAAGTTCCAAAAACATCAGGAGTACACAAACAGAACATACGGCCAGGGCCATAACAGATGTAAATAACTAAACTAAAAAGTAAAGTTTATAGATACTTTGAATCAAGTTTCGAGTTTAAATATAGCATACTGGCCCATTAGGTTTAAGAAAATAGAACTTTTTCAAGACTTTGTGATTTGCAGCTTGATCTTGGCAACTCAGTAGTTCATCAGTTCATCCTTACATTTCGATCACCACAGCAGCCTGCCGATTGGCAGAATAACCAACCACGTCTCGGTGCAGGGAGAGGGAGAGGATATGGAGGATATGGAGGCCAAAGGTTCCCACAGCGTCACATGCAAACTCCGATGCAGTATCAACCAATAGTTTGCTTCCGGTGTGGAGCCCCTGGACACCTGGCGCGTGAGTGTAATGCTGGTTATCTGGGGGGGCTGGTTACGCCCCCTCAGTTCCAGAGACCGTTTCCTCCACCGCCAAAGGAGATTGGGAGGCCCTTCAAAAACAAGGAGAGCCGACGGGCTCACAGGAAATAAAAAAGTTTCAACTCCTCGACAGCATTGATGATAAGACCGCCAGGGATCTCCATCTGTCGAGCTACAAAACAGCGGCGGACATTTTCAGAGTACTGGAGAATCATTTTGGGAACAAAACAAATATTGCTATTGAGATAGTGGAAGACCTCCAGAAGCTCCCAATGGTAAAGGATCAGCAACCAAAGAAAATTGTTGAGCTAATCCAGTTTGTGGAAAAAGCCCTCTCAGACCTAAGTGACCTTGGCAAGACTGGGGCCATAAAGAACCCACTGGTAACTCGAACGATTGAAGGTAAGTTGCCTGATGGACTGAAAAAAGAGTGGCTCCTTCATGCAGCGCAAACGGGGAGGCCACAGATGAAGAAAAGCGCTTTGATGGTCTTCTGAAGTTTCTACAGAGTCAAGAAGCCATATATGAAGAGTTAGAACAACTCAGTGGCGACTCAACAAGACCCAAGCATGAATAAAGACAAGCTCGCACTAAAACTTCAATTCAAGCAAATTCAAACAGCCAGTTATCGGGGTGCGTTATCTGCGGAGACAGAGGACACAGACGAAAGTTGTACTTCTGCCGAAAATTTCGCACATCACGCTGGCTGAAAAGCGAGACGCTATGAAGAAGTTGGGAGCCTGTAAAAGGTGCTTGGCAGTTCATTCAGACGGTGGCTATTGCAAAAGTGGATTTCTCTGCAAAAATCAAGGGTGCAAAGAAAGTCAAATGGCAGGCCATCACATCTACTTGTGTCCGAATAAGACCAAGGTCACTACAGTGGGAGGAGGTAGCAGAAGCTACACCGAAGCCCAGAAAGAATTTGTAAAGAGCCTTCCTCCTGACTTCGCCGAACGGTGCCGCAATGTGTTCAGTAATACTGTGGCCAGAACCTCCCACATCTCAGGTCAGCAGAGCCTACTAGCGGAGTATGGATTGGAAGAGTGGCCAGTTGTCATGATGCTTTTTGAAGTCACGGCCAATGCTGGACAAAAAGTGGGCACTCTTATAGACTTAGCGTCCGATACAAACTACATAACGCACGAGGCTGCTGAACGTCTGAACCTGAGAAGTGAAGCTATTAAACTTGTAGTTCATGGTGTTGGAGGTATGGAGGTCACAGTTGACACGAAAAGATACATGCTGAATATACGGGTTCGAACGGAAAAAGGCACATTCAAATCACATCAATTGGTCTGCTATGGCCTTGAACACATTGCAGACATCCACCAACCCGTTTCGGCAGAACAACTGCATGCATTCTTTCCCGATGTGCCGAGCAGCGAGCTCAGAAGACCAAAAGAGACACATCTCTTGATTAGCCGCCAAGAAATTTGCTGGACCAACAGAGACCCTGAAGTCACAAAAGTGGGAGGCAGTATCAGGAAGTGGAGTCGTCTCTGTCGAAGAGCGGCAGGATGCCCTAAGAGACATATTCCTAGCGGTTCAAGAAGGAGTAACTTTTCCCACCTCCACAACAAACCGCTTGGTGGTCTACAAAGAACCAGACTCTGGGTTACTGCTTTGCGGAGGAAGAATCCAAAGTTTTAACAAAGATGCCACAGCTGTACCACTCTTGCCACAGGAAGCATGGATCTCAACACTGCTTGCACAAGAAGATCATTATGAAGGCCACGAAGGAGTGGCTGCGACAATGTTGAGAATGTGTAGGAAAGCCTGGGCGGTCCGAGGGAGGCGAATTGCCAAAAAGGTTGTGGAGAACTGCCTCTTCTGCAGAAAAGCCAGAGCCAAAAGTTGTCAACAAATAATGGCAAGTCTACCTCAAGAGAGAACCAGCCCAGCAGCACCGTTTGAGTATACTGCTGTTGACCTCTTTGGACCCTATCTTGTGAAAGATGAAGTGAAGAAGAGGGTGAAGATGAAGGCGTGGGGAGTTGTCTTCAGCTGCATGGCCAGTAGAGCTATTCACGCAGACCTGGTGAATGCCATGTCAACAGAAAGCTTCCTGATGGCGTACATACGGTTCACTGCAATCAGAGGGCACCCTATGAGGATCTGGTCGGACCCTGGGACAAATTTCATTGGGGCCAAACCTGTGCTTAAGGAGTTGTACCAATTCTTGGAAAGTCAAAACAAATCATCTTTGGAAGAAACCTCGGCAAAAAACGGCACCATCTGGGAGTGGAAAATACACCCAGCAGACTCACCTCACCGCAATGGAGCAGGAGCTGCTGTCCGCATCGTGAAAAGGGCACTCCAAGGCCTGGGCAGTGAGACCAACCTCACCTACAGTGAGTTTCAGACGACTCTACAACAAGCTGCCAATTTAGTAAACGAGCGCCCAATAGATGCCAGAATACAAAGTTGTGAGGATTTGGTCCAGTATGTCACACCAAATACACTGTTGCTGGGACGTTCCTCTCCAAATGGTGACGTAAAGACATTCGATTTTGAAAGTTATACCTACAATAGATTACAGGAAATGCAAAACGTGGTCAACAAGTTCTGGAGATCATGGAGCCAACTTGCAGGACCCAACCTATTCGTAAGGAACAAGTGGCACACCTCACAAAGGAACGTTGCAGTAGGTGACATCGTCTGGCTGTGCGACCAAAACGCCATCAGGGGCCAGTTCAAACTTGGACGCGTCACAAGTACAAACCCTGACCCAAAAGGCATTGTAAGGGACGTCCACGTAAGAGTCGTCTCAAGCTCCTGTACTCCAGCAGCAAAACCAGGACCAGGCCTAACTACCAACAGTTCCAAGGGAAGCACTGAAACTACGACATTGCACAGAGATGTCAGGCGGTTGGTCGTCCTCCTACCAGTCGAAGAGCAAAAGTGACAGAATTATGGTGGCAGCTCACAATCTGTCTTGCGACGTTCCCAAGGCTCCTCGTGTGAAGATCGAGTGGGAGGTGTTTGGTTGTAGTCGAGCTGCCTTGCCCTCTCATCCCCTCATCCTTGACGGAGTTGTCATGTCAGAGGGCAGAACGTATATCCCTGCAGTGCGCGCATTCCGGAGGAGGAGAAAACAAAGCACATGATTGATTGGAAGCAGAGAGTGACACAGGTGGCTCAATCAACGCGGGCAGCGCGAGCCAAAACAGCCAAAAGTATCTCGAGCGTGGTAAATCCATCGTGCAGGCGATCTCCCCAAAGGCACGACAAAAGACGTCTGAAGAACAGCCGGTGAGCGCCGCCATGACTGTTTACATTGCAAGAGTAGGTGACTCTGTGGTGCGTTCATGCGCGCTGGGAATCAGAAGGCACGAACATGTAAACAGAACTCTTTTGATTTACAATGATCGATCGTTGATTGTGAGCAAGCAGTGAAGAAAATATTGCTATAATTTTGAAATTAGAGTTTCTGAACTGTTTATTTGTATTTTGAATCATGGATTGAATCATGGATTGATTATTTAATTTACTGAAATTAAATGTTTGATTTGCTAAAACTTACTAGAAAAAAAAGTGTTAAGAATTAAGGGGAAAAGTATAAATACTTAGTAGGCATGTGGAAATTATTATTTTGTGATTTCATTTTCTTATTTTGTGATGGTGTTAAGATATTCATTCTTAAAATAACTGCTCTGCTTAAAACTGTGTGAAAGAGACTAACTTGCTATGAGGAAATTTGCTCAAGCGCTTGATTAACAATCTGCTGAGGTCTGCTCTAATGATAAACAACTTTAGTTTATGGTTGCAGGATGCTGCCTGTAAAATGTGGTTATCTCAGTGTTTGTAGGAGACAAAGCCTGTGAAACAAGAACTTAAGTGGGGGGATCGAAACCTAGACTACAATCGGAGGAAACCCGTCACAACTGGTCCCTTCTGATGACCTCCCTCAAGTACCCCTTGAAACCCAGGCTGGCTTCGTGACATCCTGCAAACCTCAGCTAACCCTGCGGTGACCCCGTGACTCACCATTTGGACTGCCCTGCCTGCGAGCAGATGAATGCATAAATACACATGTTGCATAGGCAGACACGTCTTTCTTCCCGTGAACTGCTCACGTCGCTCGGTTTAGAGTAGGAACCAGGACCCAGAATTCTGTAAATTGAGAAAATTGCTTGCTTACCGCACTTCAATATAGTTTGATGATCAATCTTTAAGAAACCTGACTCATGTGTCTTTCTTTAGTTAGACTGGCAACAAAAGGACTTGTGGTGCTAATTGAAAGCACCCAAAAATTGGCGCCATGAACAGGATGTCAGTTGAAGGACTGAGTCAGAGGGACGTTCTATGCAACTGAATTCCACCCCAGCCGGCTGAAAGACGAAAGGTGAGACATTACCTGTTTCTATAAGACAAAAATGTCAGATTTGGATGTGAATTCAAATTAAGGGTGGAATGGGTTCGTGGAAGTCCTTAATTAAGTGTTTTGTGTGCGGTAAGGAAGAAATATCAATGTGAGATAAATAGTTTTGTGAATAATTTCCTGATTGCGACTGAGGAGCTTATAATGCGGCCCAGTGGTCAGATGCCTGATTGCGACTGAGGAGCTTATTGGCGGCCCAGTGGTCAGAAGACTAGCCCAAATAGAGGTCTCAGGGAGACCCGGGCTTAGTATATGTATTAAAACTGTTGCGTTAAAACTGTTGTGTTGAAATAATTTTGTTAAAACTGTTGTCTTAAAACTGTTGTGTTGAAATAATTGTGGCGTGTTGAGAAAGAATTTTTGGAAGTTTATTGAAGGATTGTGTTAACTGCTTCTCATATTTCACCCTGTGTAATCTCTGAGATCATGCTTGATGCTTCTCCTGCAGATAATAAAGGAAGATTTAGATTTGTAAGAAAGGCATCACACTTCTCCCCCAATTTGTCATTCATTGGATTTGGTTCCTCATATAGCTTTTTATAGAAGTTTGCAAATGCATTAGCTATTTCCTTTGGTCTGTATACCTTTTTATTAAGAATTGGATCTACTATATCATGTACTACTCTATCAGCTTGTATTTTGCGAAGTTGGAAACCCAACAGGCGACCAGCTCTGTTTCCCATTTCATAATATTTTTGTCTCGTAAATCTCAGAGCCCCTTCTGCTCTATATGTGAGAGTTTTATCTAATTCTTTTCTAGCTTCTTTTAGTTTTATTAGTATATTATTTGATCCTGAATTTTTATGTTCAATTTCTAAGAGCTTTATTTTATTTTCAGTCTTGATTTGTTCCTCTAAGCGCTGTTTCTTTAATCTAGAAGATATTTGAATCATTTTTCCTCTTATCACAGCTTTAGCTCCACTCCACAAGATAGGTGGATCGACTTCTCCATTATCATTTATCTCCAAATAATCAATCAGTTTGTTTCAGCTCTTGAACTACTTCTGTATTGGTCAACAATGAAACATTTGCCCTCCAATATTTAAAGACGTTCTCCTTATTCAAATCAAGGTGTAAAATCACAGGTGCATGGTCACTCAGTGTTATTGTTTCTATTTGGCAGTCGGTTACTTTGTACATATGTTGCTGAGAGACGCAAAAGAAGTCTATTCTTGAATAGCTATTATGGACATTAGAGAAGAAGGTGAAATCCTTCCTACTTGGATTAGTATCTCTCCATGGATCCCCCAAACCCAATTCTGTTTAATGTTATTAAGTGTTTTTGTTTTCCTATTTTGCGGGCCCACCTCTGATGGTGTTCTGTCCAATTTACCATCTTGCACAGCATTAAAATCTCCCCCAACTATTATTATACCCTTTGCATTCTCTGCTATGGTGTTTGCAATATCTTTAAAAAAGTTTTCATCATATTCATTTGGAGCATACAGGTTTAAAATAGACACTTCTTCCCCTTCTGATCGGCCAATTACCATAACAAATCTGCCAAGTTTATCCCTGATTACCTTCTCTGTTGAAAAAGCTAGTGATTTACTGATTAAAATAGCCACCCCTCTTTTTTTCCCAAAAGATGCACTATATGTTTGGTTCACCCATTCTCGTCTAAGCTTTTTGTGTTCAAGCTCACTTAAGTGAGTCTCTTGTAGTAATGCAATGGAGCATTGTAATTTCTTTAACTAGCTCAGTATTTTTTTTTCTTTTTATGGGATGATTTAAGCCATGGACATTATATGTAACAACAGTCAACTTTCCCATTAAAGATTCACAGATTAATAAAGGAGTACCTCATTACTTTCTCATACACATTACCAATATCAGAGGGTATGTACCTACAAATAAACAGTTGTATTTTCAGTGGATTTTTCAGAACAGTATTGACCTGGAAAAGAACAGTAATTAGGAACATGAACAGACTCCCAACTTTCACGCGAACAAACCAGTCCTCCTTAAAAGCGATTACAGTGGAGACGGAGGTGCGTGACGAAATCCCTCCGGGTTTAACACACAGTGTCGTAGCAACTGTCCTGCAGCGAAAGGCTGCACTCCCAGTCGCTCTCATAAATCCAAATAAAGAAATCCAAAAAAAATAAAAAATAAAGAGAGTCATCTTTGGAGGGGGAAAGTCCCATGTCATAGTGGTAAAGTCTGTGTTGGCGATAACTAGCCTTGTTAGTAAACTTTAGTTGTTTAAACAATGTGCACATTCCTGCTGTCGCAGTTCACTTTTCAGTCTTTTATTATTCGTCATCTCCTACAAACTTTTGCAGATCGGTGACGTCCAGCGCTGCGTCTCCGGTGGATCCTCTGGATGCAGTGGCCCAGGCGTTGTGCAAAAGCTTGTCTCGGATGTTCTCCCGTTCATCCACCTTAACATGTATTCCGAGCTCGTTGAGTGCCGGCGCTGCCTCTGTTAGTGTAGCAAACGTCTTCGGTCCATGGTCGTAGTAGAGTTTCAGCTGGGCAGGGAATGGCGACACCGCCTTTATCTTCTTCTCTTTCAGCTGTTTAATCACATCCCGTACTTGTTTACGTTTCTTCTGCACCTCCGCGGTATAGTCCTGGTCGAAGTACACTCTCTGGTTCTGGTGCATAACCTCGCGACTTTTCCACGCCGCTCGAAGCATCTGTTCCTTCACCCGATAGTCCAGAAACTTGACAATAATGGATCTGGGGGGTGCAGACTCTTTTGGTTTAGTCGTCAGGGAGCGGTGTGCCCTCTCAATGCCCAGCTCCATGTCCGCGGGCAGCTTCAGTGAAGTACGGAGCATTCCGGTTATGAAAGGAATCATGTCGTTTTTTTCTTCTCCTTCTTTTATTCCATATATGCGCAGATTGTTTCGCCTTGCCCTCGACTCAAGCTCCTCACATTTAGCAGATAGTTTGGCATCCCGGTACAGCAGATGGCGAATGGCTCTCTCATGGCGTTGTAGCGTATCCTCGTTGTCGCTCACCCTCTGCTGCACGTCGGTCATTTGCTTTTCAAGCTGGTCCGTGCGGTCAATCACATCTTTCAGTGTCGTCTCCACTCTTGTCAGAGCAGCCTTTGTGTCTTTAGAGGCATCCAAGTGTTCTTTTCTGAAGTTTCGCAACTCCTGAAGTATAGGCGCCATGTTGTCTTCAGGCTCGCTCGTGTCCACGGCGTCCTCGTCTGCGGGATCGTGTTTGCTGTCTTTTTTACCGCTCTTATTTTTGTTTTCAGTTTGTCTTCGAGTTGTAGACATCTTTGGTAGTGTCTCACGTCGATTATAACAGGAAACGCGTGCTATGTTGGCTAGTTTTTGGGTCTTTCCCCGGAGCAAAGGTTTCAAGCTGTTTCTTCGGTCATGACGTCACCGGAAGCCCCAAAAATGATAAGTTTTAACATTATATAATTATACTTCTTAATGTTATGCCTTTTACTAAAATCTTAAGTAAAACATTAGATAGTATAATAGACTCAGTTTGAAACTCAATACAGCAAATTTGGACAATGAAAATAGTCTAATAAATAAACAGGATTTGTACTTTTCCAAAAACACGTGGTTCAGTGCAAAAGTCTGGCCATCAAAACTAAATCAAAGTGATACTTTTCACATCTAATAGACAAGCTTAGTGCCTCACTGACACTCGGGTACGTCCCTCCTATCTCCTTATCTATTGACTTTACCTTAACCCCTGGATGACATCACGGGGTTAAGGAAAGGTGTTAGGAGACTTCCTAAAGGGGTTAAGGTAAGGTGTTAGAAGGCTTCCTAAAGGAGTTAGTGAAAGGAGTTAGGAGACTTCCTAAAGGAGTTAGTGAAAAGTGCTAGGAGGCTTCCTAAAGGAGTGTTAGGAGGCTTCCTAAAGGAGTTAGTGAAAGCTGTTAGGAGGCTTCCTAAAGGAGTTAGTGAAAGGTGTTAGGAGACTTCCTAAAGGAGTTAGTGAAAGGTGCTAAGAGGCTTCCTAAAGGGGTTAAGGTAAGGTGTTAGAAGGCTTCCTGAAGGAGTTAGTGAAAGGAGTTAGGAGACTTCCTAAAGGAGTTAGTGAAAAGTGCTAGGAGGCTTCCTAAAGGAGTGTTAGGAGGCTTCCTAAAGGAGTTAGTGAAAGGTGTTAGGAGACTTCCTAAAGGAGTTAGTGAAAGGTATTAGGAGACTTCCTAAAGGAGTTAGTGAAGGGTGTTAGGAGGCTTCCTTTAGGAGTTAGTGAAAGGTGTTAGGAGACTTCCTAAAGGAGTTAGTGAAAGGTGTTAGGAGGCGTCCTAAAGGAGTTAGTGAAAGGTGTTAGGAGACTTCCTAAAGGAGTTAGTGAAAGGTGTTAGGAGACTTCCTAAAGGAGTTAGTGAAAGGGGTTAGGAGGCTTCCTAAAGGAGTTCGTGAAAGGTGTTAGGAGACTTCCTAAAGGAGTTCGTGAAAGGTGTTAGGAGACTTCCTAAAGGAGTTAGTGAAAGGGGTTAGGAGGCTTCCTAAAGGAGTTCGTGAAAGGTGATCACGCTAGTGTGGCAGTCAGACAGCATTTTCACTTAGTGATGTCATAATAATGCGACGGCGGCACAAGTTAGCGACGTCCACCATGGTGGGGAAAGAACTACAAGTTTCCAAAAATGGACTACAAAAAGTTATTCTGGGTTTTATATGATTTAAAGTTGTTCAAGACAGATTATTGCTTTGGTAATTTACATGATCTGCTCCCTTTTTCCGACATCGTGAGTCCCTAATCCTGAACCCTCGGATTAGCGGGTCCCTTTAAATGTTGTCGCTGCAAGGGATTGTGGGGCAGCATGAGCTCACTTCCTTTGCTAAAGGAAGCATCAGTGGTTCCTAAGCTAAGGAGGTTCTAAATGAAGCAAGGAGCCTCCTTTCTTTTGCTTATTGAGATTTCAGACAGTCCTTATCATGGCCGCCACACAAAACACTTCTGGGGTTCAGGAGAAGTCAATAGTTATGGAGTTAGGAGGGACAATTCAGACGTACCCTCAGTCGGCTCCTGCACTTTACAGCCCTGCATTCAATAATCTGCATGTCAGAGGATTGCTTCAGTGTCAAACATGAACCGACACACAAAAGGTTGAAAAACTCTGGCCTGAGTCAAGGAGACTAAATGTTTTTTCCTCTTGTCATTTGCAGCCATAAACTGTTCACATCTTGACTTCTGGTCCAATAAGGCTCCAAAAAGTAGAATAAGTTTGAACTTACTACGAGCAAGCAACTCAATTTTTTAACTTTTTAGTGAACTTTCATCTACTGTTCTATGTTATTCTCTCTTACCTGTTGCTCTGCACCCTTACTTTGTTTCACTGACTCCAGCCCTTCATGTCCGTGCATGACATTCATGTATTTACAATAGATCAGTGGGAGCTCGTCAGGGCCTGCAAGGCATCTCTGAAGGCCTAAGAAAATATATCAGAATCACAGACTGATGTTGATTATAATTTGTCCATGAATACTTATTAAATAATTCCAAACTGTCTGTCCACTTCCTCTCATAGCTTCTGCCCCAGCCGGCTGCGCTGCTTCCAGATGCCTACTTCCATATTAAAGCTTTTAAACAATCACATTTCAGCCATCACCTGTTGCCCGGGTAAAGAAATCTGCCTGAGGCCTTCAGTTTCGATTCTGCAGGCGTCTGCAGTGTAAAATAAGTGTTGGTCGCTGCTGCTTCAACCCATCAGATTTTGATATTGGCGACTCAGGACCTTCTCGAAGGCCTCGGGTGACGTCAGCATATTCAAGCCCTCTGATTGGATCGTCAGAGAGTTCACTCTCCAGCGCTAGCTGACTGCATCTGTAGCAGCTGCATGAACAAAAATATGGTTGTGTTGATTTGATAGTGGTTTTGTCAACTTACAATGGCTGAAGGAGAAGATAAAGACATTTGGTTGCAGATTTATTGTCAAAACCATTTTCAAGACGGAGTTTTCCAAGAGGTTATTGAACGCACCGCAGCACTCCAGCATAGAGGACTGGTGCAATTTGTCTTCAATCACAACAAACTCAATGGCAGGATTCAGGATTATATTATTTGCCATTATATTATTTTTAAGACCACGAAAGGCTGATGTTTGTCACCGTCCTCGACCCCCAGAAGTTTTGGGAAATATTTTATGCAGCAACAGCTGAAGGTGAGACTGAACTTGGATTTTTTTCATTCATAAAGGTATTTATTCTGGCTGCACGAGTATTTATCTGTAATGCAAAGGCTTTAAATACTGCATTTCTGCATGGTAACATGGTTTTTGTAGCCATAAAAAAGTTATTGAGGGGTTGATTGAGTCAGACCAGCACTAGTGAAAGCCTGGGTCTGAAATGCACGGCCTGCCACTGCAATAGACAACATTACATATAGCAATGAAACAGCATTTGACTTACAAAAGCTAAAAAAAAGTCAGGGTTAAGGTTTTGGTTGAGAAGTATAAATGTGCTTTGTGACAAAATAAGTGATTTATGGCCCTGTTTGATGTCCGGCCTAAAAGGGGCGGGGCTTAGAGGAGTCAGGGGTCACAAAAGGTGTAAATAAGGGTTTAATGACCGTTTAATGACAGTTTTATGGCTTTCCAATGGGTTTTATGGTTTTATGAGAGGTTTAAATAGTTTAACAGATGTTTTACAACTCTTTAAATGGTTTTATGACCATTTTATGGCTTTCAAATGGGGTATTATGGTTTTATGAGGGGTCTGAAGAATGTAATGAATGTTTTTACAGCTCTTTAAATGGTTTTATGGCGGCATCTGGTGTAGTGTTTTCAAGGTGTTTGTTTTATTTTACAACTTGAAGGTGTAGTTACTTAAGAAAGTGACAGTCCCTCCCTCCCTCCTGCAGTCAGACCAGAGGAGACCCTCACCACACTGTGTCCACACTGAGAAGGAGCCGCAGCTGTGCAAAGCCGCCCCTGGTTTACTGAGCAGTAAGTAAATATAAATATTTTTTCAATCACACTAAAACAGATCCAATAAATCACTGCATTTGACTGCAGCATAGCACCAGTTGTACTTCACTTGCACGTTAAATTCAATTAAAAAAGGATGTGTATGCAGCCATATGGTTTGCAGTCTAGAGCCCTGTTATAATAACATAAATGTCATTAATTTACCGGATTAACAAATACACATTCTCAACTCAAGGCTCATGGGCCACATTCGGACTACATGTGGTCTAGACAAAGCATTAGGCTTGAAGTTATTTTGAGAAGTGATGGCCTATTTCAATGACAAAAATACAAACAAAAACACTAGAATCAGATGCAGAAAGCTCATTTGCAGTCCTACACATATTCAAGGTTTTTTCACGACATTATTCCTCTTTCCTACAGCATGCCTTACAATTACATGCCAATGTCCAATTGTGCAAATGAGGTGATGACGTCATTTAGCGACTTTGAGGACAGCCAATACCTACTTTCCTTACTGAGCAGTTGGCAATACTGTACCTACCTTCGTATAACAAATAAGAAAGGAGAAAATCACTGCTCATTCATCATCAGCAAGTCAAGAGTATCACCACTCAAGCAAACAATGATTCCGAGGCTGGAGATCACGGCAGCTGCAGTTGCTGTTAAAATGGACCGGCTCATGAGGAAGGAGCTGCACATGCAACTTGAAGATTCTTTGTTTTGGTCAGACAGTACTACTGTGTTGAAATACATCGCCAGTGAGAATGTAAAATTCAAAGCTTTTGTGGCAAACCGAGTGTCGCTCATCAGAAACAATACCTAGCCAAAACAAGGGATGTATGTCAGCTCGCTGGTAAACCCGGCTGACCATGCATCATGAGGAATGAGTGCAGACAAGTTCACAGAGTGTCAAAACTGGATATGTGGGCCGGAGTTTCTGACAAAAGATAAGAGTCACTGGCCAGCGTCACCAAACATGAGAGAAATACAGAAAGATGATGCAGAAATCAAAGCAGCAGCAAGTGTGAATGTTACAGATGTGCATGAGAGTCTGCTGAACAAGTTCATGGGTCATTATTCGGACTGGTCCAGACTCAAAAAGGCAGTGTCCTGGGTTATGAAGTTCAAGCAGTTGCTTCTCAAGCTGCGCGTGCATCGCAAGACTCTTTTCTTACAAGCAAGTGGTAAACTGAGTCTTGAAAAGAAAATTGAGGTGGTTGAAGGATAAATGAAGAAATTCAAATCAACTATCAAAGGTTTATTCCTCACTGCTAAGGATGTTGCAGATGGAGAAATTGAGATCATCAAACTATGTCAAAGTCAAAGCTTCGGTGATGAGCTGGCAACGCTTCAGAAAGGTGATAAGCTCAAACGAAGTAGTCACATCGTGAAACTTTATCCTGTTTTAGAGAATGGGATACTAAGAGTAGGTGGAGGGTTACATCACTCTTCCCTGTCAGCAGATGTTAAACATCCAGTGATGTTTCAAACGACCAGCATGTTTCTGCATTGATCCTCAGACATTTTCACAAAGAAACAGGAGAGAAAGGTTGTGGATTCCACAAGCTGACTCTGCAGTAAGAAAAGTATTGTCAAAATGTGTAACCTGTAGAAAAACCTCAGCAAAACCTGGTGAGCAAAGAATGGCAAGTTTGCCTCCAGATCCACTGACACCTGACATGCCTCCATTCACAAATGTAGGTATAGACCAGAAGCGTCCAAGCTTGGTCCTGGAGGACCGGTGTCCTGCATGTTCTCTCCCTGCTTCAGCATACCTGAATGTAATGATGATGTCATCGCCAAGGTTGTGAAAAAGCCCAATGATGAGCCCTTCATTGCAATCAGGTGTGTTGCAATTGGGAGGAGCTAAACCCTGCAGGACACCGGCCCTCCAGGACCGAGTTTGGACACCCCTGGTATAGACTATTGTGGGCCTTTTGAGGTTAAACATGGGCAGAGTAAAGTCAAAAGATATGGGGTTTTGTTTACATGTCTTACTGGTGGAGCCTTTCACATTGGAGTTGCCCACTCACTTGACACTGATTTATGCATTAATGCATTCAGGAGGTGTATCGCTAGGAGAGGTCAAGTATGTGCCATGAGGCCAGATACTGGTACTAATCTGGTTGGAGCAGAAAAGGAAATGCCTGAAGCAATTAAAAGTTAGAAGCAGTCAAAAATCTCAGAGACAACTCATGCAGAAAGGCATTACATGGATATTCAACCCACCAGCTGGTTCACATTTTTGGTGGAGTCTGGGAGAGACAGATTCGGTCTGTGAGGAGAATTCTTACTCAGATTTTTAATCAGCAACCCCTTGATGACGACGAGCGTCTCCACACAATATTATGTCAAGTTGAGGCAATTGTAAACAGCCACCGATAACAAAGATTTCTTCTGATCCCAGTGATTTAGATGCACTCACACCTAATCATTTGCTTCTTCTCGAGACACAACCACTGCTTCCCCCAGGAGTGTTCCAAAAGGAACATTTGTATGCAAGAAGAAGGTGGAAACAGGAGTAATACCTGACAGACATTTTTTGGAAATGTTGGACGAAAGAATATTTGCCACTTTTACAAGAAACACAAAAGTGGTTGGTTCCCAGGAGAAATGTGAAGCCAGGAGATGTTGTTGATGAGAGCGCACCAAGAGGTTCCTGGTTGATGGGGAAAGTTGAATAGACAATTTGTGATGCAAATGGATTCGTGTGTTTGTTAAAGCAAAGACTAATGTTTTGGAAAGACCAATTGATAAGTTGTGTTTGTTGCTTAAAATGGAGGATTAAGTGTGATTTACTATAAGTGATAAGTATGTGCTTAAAGTGCCTAAGTTTTGAGTTTTTTAAAGGTGGATTTGAAACATGTAGTTAAAGTTAAACAGATAACTGCTAGTTGTGTTAACACAAGAAAGTCATATAATTTCTGTTTTGACGTTAAATGTCGCTTTATTATGTTAATATGTAATTGTTCTGCTTTAGCAGTAACAATTAGGGGCCGGAATGTAAGCACCATTTTCTTTTAATAGCTGTGCTTATAATGTGTGAATGTTACTGTTTGATAAAAGGAAGCAAATAATATAATTTCCATGAGATGAGAGTAAAACTGTTGAACAGTTACAGTGATTTATTTTTGTATCTTATTTGAAGTTTCGTTGTAATCCTTTGAGACTTCCGTAGTCATGTAATTCAAACAGGAAGTGAAGTGTTTTATGATGAAATGCTGAAAACAATAAATGAGTGATGGCGGCGGAGCAGCTCGGTTGTTTTACCGTGTCCATGTCCGTATGGAACTCAACGCGTAAAACCTTGCCATGTTGCCACTCACGAGTGGTTATGAAATAGGCGAGTTTAGAAACTTAAGTATAAGAAAGAAATCTCAAGATCGCCATTTCACTATGTGTATTGTTGGTGGAGTGTCGTCCTTTAATGAACTCAGTTTGATGTGGGATGTAATTTTTTGCAGTCTGCTTGCTAAAGCTTTAGTAATTATTTAAAGATCTACATTAATTAGTGATATCGGGTTATAGCTAGATGGTAGTTTGGGATCTTTATCTGGTTTTAAAAGAAGACTAATATTTGCACAGTTCATATGAAGATTCCTTAATCTCAATTATTAAAAAAAAAACAGGTGAGAGTAAAGACCATAATTCTTTGTAAAATTCAGCGGGGTATCCATCAGGTCCTGGGGCTTTACCATCAGGTCCTGGTGTGATGTTCTGTGTTTCCTGTGTGGTGCATCTCTCCTCTCTCTCTCTCTCCCCTTCTCTTAGTGCTGCACTCTCCAGAGACAAGCACACACACCTGAGGCTGATCATGATCAGCATGGTACTTAAGCCGGCAGCTGATCGAAGGGCGCTGCCGGATTATTGTCGATCGTGCTGAGTGGTCCTGGTGTCTCGCCTCCCGTCTCGCCTCCGAAGCTTGCTGCTTGTACTCCTGTTTTGTTTTTTCAGCCGTACTCCGGCTCGCTTTGTGTTTTGCGGAGAATAAACTGTTCCTTTTTTACCTCCGGTTACCCGCCTCTGCTTTTGGGTGCTTCGCCATCACAGAATAATCCGGCCAAAGAAAGGAATGGATCCTGCGGAGGTTAAGCAGATGCGATCGGCGCTACAGATCCAGGGCGCACGGGTGGGGCAGCCTTTTTGATGAGCTTATTGGAGGGTAAAGCTTCGGCTTGGGCACCAGCCCTGGTTAACTCCGGTTCCACTGTGTGTAATACACTGGACTCTTTTGTAGCTGAGATGAGGAGAGTTTTTGATCATCCCGTTCGTGGTAGAGAGGCTGGTGAGCGACTCCTCTCTGCGGCAGGGCGCCTCCTCAGTCGCTGAATTTGCTATAGATTTTCGCATCTTTGCAGCAGAGTGCAGTTGGGGTTCTCAAGCCCTACAGACAGTTTTTATGCAGGGCCTAAATGAGGACCTTAAGAATGAGCTAGCCGCCCGTGATGAAACATCTAGTCTGGAGGAGTTATTTTCCCTCACCATTAGACTAGACAATAGGCTTAGGGAGAGACGTAGGGAGAGGTTAGCTAGGAGAGCTCCCCCTCATACAGCACCTTGGTCCGACCATCTCCTTCGCCTCCAGTTCTGTCTCTGCAGCCATTTTCCTCGGTGGGTCCTACTGACCCTCCACGTGGTCCAGTTTTTTCTTTTTCTGCTGAGGAACCCATGCAACTGGGAAGAGCACGGCTTGACCCAGCTGAACGTCGTCGCCGAATGGACCAACGTGTGTTTATTGTGGCCAGGCTGGCCACTTCGTTGCCCACTGTTCTGAGGTGCCAAAATAGCGGGCTCATCAGCCCACAGGGGGGCGCTGATGAGCCAGACCTCCGTATCAGACCCCCCCTGTGAGCGTCTCACCCTAAAAGGTACTGTGAACCACTCCGGAGCCTGTCACCCTGTCCTGGCGTTGGTAGACTCTGGTGCAGATGAGAGTTTTATTGACTCTGATTTTGTGAACCGTAACAAGATTCCTGTTGAGCCTCTTCCTGTCCCCAAGAGGATTTCTGCTCTGGATGGCAGATTACTAACCCAATTAACCCATCGCACTACCCCCATGTCCTTAATACTTCGGGCAACCATTGTGAACTCCTTTCCCTCTACGTTATCCCCTCCCCCTCGTTGACGTTAGTTTTGGGCCTCCCTTGGTTAAAGTTACATAATCCTCAAATTGACTGGTCCACCTTTTCCATCACGAACTGGAGTCTTTTCTGTCACACTCACTGTCTTCACTCTGCGAACCCCTGTGCCACTTCGAGTCCTCCTACCCCTGAGCCTGTTGATCTCTCCGCTGTCCCTCATGAGTATCATGGGTTGGCGGAGGTCTTTAGTAAGTACCGAGCCCTTTCCCTCCCTCCTCACAGACCTTTTGACTGTGCCATTAATTTGCTTCCCGAAGCCAAGTTGCCAACCAGCAAGCTGTACAAGTTATCCAAGCCTGAGAGGGAGGCCATGGAATCCTACCTCTGAGTCCCTGGCAGCTGGTATTATTCGCCCGTCATCCTCCCCAGTGGGGGCTGGGTTTTTCTTTGTGGACAAGGACAAGTCCCTACGGCCGTGCATAGACTATCGGAGTCTGAATGAGATAACTGTTTGTAATAGTTACCCCTTGCCTCTCATTGACTCTGCTTTTGGCCCTCTCCACAAGGCGACTATCTTCTCCAAGCTGGACCTACGCAATGCATATCACCTGGTGCGTATCAAAGAGAACGATGAGTGGAAGACTGCGTTCAACACCCCCACAGGACACTTCGAGTATTTGGTGATGCCGTTCGGACTCATGAATGCCCCATCAGTTTTTCAAGCTCTTTTGAATGATGTGCTCAGAGACATGTTAAACCAATTCGTTTTTGTTTATCTGGATGATATTTTAATTTTTTCTCAGACTCTCCAGGAACATGTGCAGCATGTGAAGCTCGTCCTCCAGAGACTATTAGAGAACCGTTTATTCGTCAAGGCAGAGAAGTGCCAGTTCCATACCTCCTCAGTGCCGTTCCTGGGCTTTGTGATCGAGAGGGGGCGACTGAGTGCTGACCCGGCCAAGATTCAGGCTGTGGCGGACTGGCCTGTCCCTTCCACAAGAAGACACCTACAACAGTTTTTGGGTTTTGCAAACTTTTACCGGAGGTTAATTAGGGACTACAGCAAGGTCGCCAGCCCGTTACTAAGGCTGACATCGGTGAAGGTACCATTTTCATGGTCTGTGGATGCGCAAGGTGCTTTTTACAGATTAAAGACTCTCTTTTCCACTGCCCCAGTACTATCGCATCCTGACCTAGACCATCCGTTCGTCCTGGAGGTGGACGCTTCAGACACTGGGGTGGGGGCGGTGCTCTCCCAACGTACTGCTCCAGATGAGAAGCTCCACCCATGTGCCTTTTTCTCCCGGCGACTATCACCGGCAGAGAGGAACTATGATGTGGGCAACCGAGAACTGTTGGCGGTGGTTTTGGCACTTCAGGAGTGGAGGCACTGGTTGGAGGGCTCCACACACCCATTCGTAGTTTGGACTGACCATAAAAACCTTGTTTACCTTCACTCTGCCCGCAGACTCAACTCCCGTCAGGCCCGGTGGGCACTCTTCCTGGGAAGATTTAGGTTCAAGATCACCTATCGCCCTGGCTCCAGGAATATAAAGGTGGATGCACTTTCCCGACAGTTTGCCTCTTTGGAGGAGTCGTCCGTCCCCCAGGCCATTCTTCCCCCTTCCTTTGTGGCGGCGGTTGCCCAGTTGGAGATCGAGGAGGTGGTCCAGGAGGCTCAACCTACCACAGGTACCCCTGAGGGTTGTCCAGAGAGATGCCTATTTGTCTCCCCGGCTCTTAGGACACAAGTTCTACAGTGGGGGCATGATTCCAAGCTGGCCTGCCACCCTGGGTTCCACCGTACCCTGGCCCTCCTGCGTCAAAGATTCTGGTGGCCCTCCATCTCCGCCGATACCAGAGCCTACGTTGCTGCCTGCTCGGTTTGCGCCCGAAGTAAGGCCAGCCACAAGGCTCCAGCTGGTCACCTCCGACCCCTACCGGTCCCGCATCGCCCTTGGTCCCACATCGCTGTTGATTTTGTGACCGGCCTCCCTCCGTCAGACGGTAACACAGTGATCCTCACGATTGTGGACAGATTCTCCAAGTCCGCACACTTTGTCCCCTTGCCTAAGCTACCCTCAGCTCTGGAAACTGCTTCTCTCCTGACTCATCATGTTTTTCGCCTCCATGGAATCCCACAGGATATAGTTTCGGCTCGTGGTCCCCAGTTTTCCTCCCGTGTCTGGAAGGCGTTCTGTCTGACTCTGGGTGTCTCTGCTAGTTTGTCCTCAGGTTACCATCCACAAACTAATGGCCAGACGGAGCGAACAAATCAGGACTTGGAATCGACCCTCCGCTGTGTCACCGCTCAGCATCCTGCCTCCTGGTCCTCGAATCTGCCCTGGGTTGAATATGCCCACAACTCTTTAGTTTGCTCATCCACAGGTATGTCTCCTTTTATGGTGGATCACGGTTTCCAACCTCCCCTCTTCCCCGAACAAGACGTACACAGTGCTGTCCCCTCTGTCCAAGACCACCTGGGTCGTGCTCGCAGAGTGTGGCGTGAAGCTCGCGCAGTGCTTCTGCGCTCCTCAGCCCGAAATCAAAGGTTGGCAGACAGACACAGATCCGACGCACCAAATTACCAACCGGGTCAAAGGGTGTGGCTGTCCACCAAGGACCTTCCCCTTCAGGTCGAGTCACAAAAACTCGCCCCAAGGTTCATAGGACCCTACGTAATTGAGAGGATTATAAACCCATGTGCAATAAGATTGAA
This sequence comes from Lipophrys pholis, assembly GCF_963383615.2. Lineage (NCBI taxonomy): Eukaryota > Metazoa > Chordata > Actinopteri > Blenniiformes > Blenniidae > Lipophrys > Lipophrys pholis. The sequence goes on from NC_137638.1 coordinate 30,202,223, forward strand.
GATCCCTGCCTCTCTCAAAGTACACCCTACGTTTCATGTGTCTCTACTAAAGCCTGTCTCCACGAGCCCTCTGAGCCCTCCTTCCGACCCCCCTCCTCCCCCCCCGGGTTGTGGATGGCCACCCCGCATTCACAGTCAGTTGCCTCCTGGATGTTCGCCGTCGTGGACGTGGTTTCCAGTTCTTGGTGGACTGGGAGGGATATGGACCTGAGGACCGGTCCTGGATCTCACGATCCCTGATCTTGGATGATACATTGCTCACAGACTTTTACACAAAGTACCCAGACAAGCCTGGTAGAACACCAGGTGGCGTCCATTGGGGGGGGGGGGGGGTACTGTGATGTTCTGTGTTTTCTGTGTGGTGCATCTCTCCTCTCTCTCTCTCTCCCCTTCTCTTAGTGCTGCACTCTCCAGGGACAAGCACACACACCTGAGGCTGATCATGATCAGCATGGTACTTAAGCCGGCAGCTGATCGAGGGGCGCTGCCGGATTATTGTCGATCGTGCTGAGTGGTCCTGGTGTCGCCTCCCGTCTTGTCTCCGACGCTTGCTGCTTGCACTCCTGTTTTGTTTTTTCAGCCGTACTCCAGCTCGCTTTGTGTTTTGCGGAGAATAAACTGTTCCTTTTTTACCTCCGATTACCCGCCTCTGCTTTTGGGTGCTTCGCCATCACACCTGGGGCTTTACCATCAGGTCCTGGGGCTTTACCATCAGGCATATGCTGAAGAGCTTCCTGCAGTTCTTCTACTGAGATGGAAGCTTCTAGGCCTTGGATCTGTTGGTCTTTTAATTTTGGGAGGTGAATTGTGCTCAAAAAGTTCTCTATTTCAGATTGTAATGGTTTATCTGTAAAGAGCATAGTTCTTTGTAGAATTCTCTCAAAGTATTGCTTATTTCTTGAGGGTCAAAAGTGATTTGACCATTTTGAGTTTTAACTGAGGAGACTGTACATTTTTCTTTATTTCATTTTAACTGATTGGTGAAGAGTTTGCTGGATTTATTGCAATATTCAAAGTTCTCTCATCTCTGCAGTTGAAATTGTATTTTATCTTCAATTATTTTACTCAACTCAATCAGTAAGCGGTTGTCCTGAGAGGCAGCATGAAAAGTTACACAGAATACAAAGAAAAGGGTATTAGTTTACAGTGAAGCCAACTCTGTTCTGAGTGAATTGCTATAGCCTGTTTAGGTCTATAGGTAGCGCCTGGAAACCACAAGGGGAGCTCCAGGCAGAGTTTGCTTGAGTAAGGAGCGGATCGTGCCTGCGTGTTGTTTTTCCTGCCGTGTGCTAATAAACCTGCACAAGTTGTTAGCATCGCCTCTCTGTTGTTTCTCCACCTGAGGACCGATTCCCAACACTGTCTGTAGACACAACAAGCTGTCTCCATGGCTTTGATTTGATCTTCCAGTTCTTTTTCCTTTATTTTGTCCTTTTTGATCTTGTATGAGGAGTAAGAAATGATTTTGCCTCTCATGATAACTTTAGCGCCTCCCAGAGGACACAGGGAGAAACACCAGGCAGGTAATTTGTTTCTAAAAAGATTGTCCATTGTTTTTTAAAGAATGTGAGGAAGTCTGTATCCTTGAGCAGTGGTGTGTTAAATCTCCATTGTCTGATAAGAGGGTGATTGTTCTATTAGTGACTGTCATAGTGACAGGTCAAAGGTCACCGATAGTTATGGGGTGAATCTGTGTGTCCGGTGTCCTTCATCACTGAGTTACTCACCAGAAAGTAATCTATGCGTGAATAGGATTGGTGCACTGCTGAGTAGAAGGTGTACTCTTTAAGAGTGGGATGAGAGGTGCGCCAGGCGTCACAAAGACCAAAGTCACTTGTAGGGATTTCTCACCCCATAATAATCACTAGGTACCATTTATGTAGTGAGTTTGGGCACGGGGTACCATATTTGTTGTGTTTTGCCAGTTTGGCTATCGATAATGATTAATAATTATCAAAGATAGAATAAATTTTCAATAACATGATTAATAACTGATTTGATCTCGTGTGTGTGTGTGTGTGGAGGGAGTGTTGAGAGTGTGTGTGACCTGGCTGGGACAGAACTACAAAACAAGATGACGGAAGAAACTACATTCCAAATGGAGGTTCTCAGAGAACAGGAAGTCTGTCCTCGGTCTCCACCAGGTGCTGGAGAACATTAGAACATGAAGCTCGTCTTTAGCGTTGCTTCCTGTGTGTCTCTGTTAAAGGAACAATTCTAGAATGAGTTGATGTGAATGTGATTTGTTTTGTAAAACGTCTGGAGTCCTCAGACGGTGTTCAGTTACTGTGTGATGTTTTCTTTGATGTGAAATGTGCAGGTTGTTAACGAGTTAGTAAAGATTAGCAGGCAGACCCTGTGTGTGTGTGTGTGTGTGTGTGTGTGTGTGTGTGTGTGTGTGTGTGTGTGTGTGTGTGTGTGTGTGTGTGTGTGTGTGTGTCAGAGCTAACATTGGTTTACAGGTTGATAACTACTCTTAATATCATTATCAATAGAACTCAATCACTGTAATAGAATCTAATATTATCAATAGAACTCAACACATCTCCATAAAGTTAAACAGTTCTATGCAGAACATCAGGTTGAACTAATCTCAGGTAATCCCAGTTGGTTGTTACCACTTCCTTCATGTCTCTGAAGAAGGAGTTTGGTTGTCCAGGCTGAGAGAAGCTGCTGGTTAGCTCCTCCTGCTAACTGTGGTTGGCTGCGTTCAGCAGGAGGAGTAGACGAAGGTGATGATTCAGGAGGAGAAGAAGACCAAGGTGATGATTCAGGAGGAGAAGAAGACCAAGGTGATGATTCAGGAGGAGGAGAAGACGAAGGTGATGATTCAGGAGGAGGAGAAGACGAAGGTGATGATTCAGGAGGAGGAGACGACGAAGGTGATGATTCAGGAGAAGACAACGAAGGTGATGATTCAGGAGGAGAAGACGACCAAGGTGATGAGTCATGAGGAGAAGACGAAGGTGGTGATTCAGGAGGAGGAGAAGACGAAGGTGATGATTCATGAGGAGGAGAAGACCAAGGTGGTGATTCGGGAGGAGGAGAAGACGAAGGTGATGATTCATGAGGAGGAGAAGACCAAGGTGGTGATTCAGGAGAGTCTTTGCAGCGTCCTGGTTGTTCCCTTGTCCAGATCGGAGGATCTGGTCGCTCGGGTCTGTGGTGCTTTTCCTGCTGGTTCAGGAAAAAGCACAAGGAGGTTCTGTGAGGTGTCGTTTCCTGGTCTTGTCGTGGAGAAACCGGTTGGTTTTCCCTGGTTGATGGGAGGTCAGACTCTGGCTGCTGGTCTCTGGATCCGAGGGAAGGTCTGACCCTCGTGGTTGGTCAGAAGAGGAGTTGAGGCCTTTGGTTGCAGGACTCTGGGGTTAGCTGCTCCCAGCAACCCACCTCCTCCATCAACGCTCTTTTGGGAATCTCTCCAAATGCTTTTTGGTGAAGTGGGGGGAATTCAAAGGTGCCGAACCCTGGGGCCTCTCCCAATCGGTGACTGGCTGAGAGCATGGGGGCAGGAGGATTTCCATGGGACTCCCTGCAGGACGCCCTGCTGGGTGTGAAGCTCAGGCAGATTCCTGAGTCAGACTTCACATGTCATGAACTTATATCGTGACAAATGAAGATTGTCTTTCATCAGAAATGAACCAACTTTCTGTGGTCTTGTGAGATCCCAACACACTCATGTACTGCTGGACAATATCTGTTGAGTCCCATTGTCAGTATTTGCTGCTTTACTCTACTCGTGGATTGAGGGCTATGTTGAGGTCTCCTCCACTATAAGTGTTTTGACAAAACTCTGTTTTATCAGGAATAAACTGCCAGACCCAGATTCAGAGGTGGTGAATTTCTGCAGAACCAGACTCTATAGTAGGTATGTGAAGAAAAATTATAAAGTCAACCAAATAGAATGCGACTGGTCCCACTGGAAAGAGTAGGAAAAAATTAAGAAAATGACAGATATCAGATATCTTAACAAATGAGGAATTTATAGGCAAACAAAGTTTATGAATTAGTGCAATTTTTTTAAAGGTAAGTGGTGCACAGATCTGTGATCGAAAACGTAACTTTTTACACAAAAACACTTGCAGTTTCTTTGATAATCAAGATATCTCAATTAAACTTTCAGGGAAGGTGTATCTCTTTATACTCTTCAATCTGAACGAATAATAATATATATTTTAACTTTGTTCTTGGTCTGAAATAAATGTGATAGCATTAAGATTGGAGCTGCCACATTCTACTACCAGACTACTACATACTACCTACTACCACACCATATTTATTGTATTAGTCACTTTTTATCCATTTACATGTTTTGTTTTTTTATAACCTGATAAATGTGTGTCATGTATTTTCATTATATTGGTCAATAACAGATCAAATCCTGTTAGTTTTTTAATACATTCCGTTGACCATCTGAATGTTGACGGAAGTGAACAATTCAAAATGGCGGACGAGGAGGAGTTTTCCGACTCCGTATTTCGAGGGAATCCCGAGGAGGTATGCGACACTATCCAATCGAAATGCATATTTTCCGGGTAAGACACAGCGCGTCACTGTCCAAAATACGGATCACAAACCAGGAAGAAAATAACGGCCGCGATCGGCTGTGATCTTCACATACATACATTCTTTTTCAAATTTAGCTTGTGGGTGTCAGGCCTCACTCTGTTCCTCCTGTTCCCCAATGACATCTGTCTTGTCACTTCTCCCCATCTCGGCCGTGTGTTTGTGACGTGAATCTGCTGGTCATGTGCGTCTCACCTCGCATTTCCAGGTATTCGTCCTTTGTGTGTTGTGTGATTCACTTGAGCCCCCCCCTCCCCAATATACATGAAGCAATCAGATTGAACGGTAAGATGTACAGGAGGGTGTTTATTCTTTTTCATTATCAATCAAAGAAAGACTTGGGCAGAGAACAGGAGGTAAATGAGTGACTGAACTTATTAGTAAGGCATGCTGCTAATTTAATCATGAACTTCATGTAGAATTCAACAAGGAACCCGTCTGGACCTGAGGTCTGTACTGCGACGGTGGATTTTCTCTTATGGAGATAACTTCAAGAATTAACTCCGGTGTTCCGTACCACAACGCTCTCTCACTTCTCACCAGGATAAATCACTTGCTAACTTAAGCTGAATGTCTAACCTGCAGGTTATGTTCTTGATAAGTGGTCAGAGCTCCGCCTCCTGACCAAGCAGATCTCTTGGAAAAAGACCCACCCATTCCTAAATGATGGTGATAGGTGGGCAGGTTCAGTGCTGAACTGCAGCAGAGAGGAGAGGAGAAATTAATTTAGAGTGATCTTTATGACATAATAAAATAAATCCTGGTCACTGAGGCTTTGAAGGAGGTTTTAATTCTGGACTTGTTCTAGGTCTGATTATCTCCACGAGGGTTGATCTGGAATAGTGAGGTTCATGATCACACCTGACTGAACTACAGAAACATTAAGTTATAGAACGCAGAGCTGCTCCTGTCGTCACGGTGATGAATTAATATTCCAACACAAAACACTCACAAGAGAAACTCAGCCTCTAAACAACTGGATGGAGAATCTAAACTAAAAGATCAGTGAGGAAGTTCAGCCCGACACGTTTCTGCTGGAATAAAGTGAAATTGATTGATCATAGTCCGTTTATATCACAGATGAATTAGTATCGTATAATCTCACCAAGTCAGAATTAACAAGTCAGGAATGTTCTGGTTTTGGACACGGTACCAGTGTTGCATTAATCCTGCTGGATGTAATCTCAGAGAATTACTGCTCCTTCAGTAATCTGTAAACTAGTTGATTGGTCAGATGCTGCAGACTCCGCCCCTTTCATGTGAACGCTCACACGTAGGTCTGGGTTGAACCAGCGAGTTGATAACCTGCTTGGTAGTGATCAGGCAGTGATCAGGATCCAGTGTGTCTGGATCAGTTAACCCAGGGAACAGAGAGATCCTGGATATGTTGATCAGGGTCGTAGTACAGGCCTCTGGACTTAGGGAGCACTGTTTTGGTACTCTGACTGAGTTTGATTTCACTGTGGTGTCCTATGAAGGATTAAGGGATGGATGTTAAGGAAAATAATACTTCCCCAGATTGTGATCAATGAAAACATGTGCAGAGTATCATACATCAAAAGCACTAAAACGACATTATTATTTTCGCTCATAGAAATAACCCGACGATAGGAAATACCGGACTTCAGACTGAGGGGTACAGAGTTTGACAAAATCTACCAACTTCAACTAAAAGACACAAGAAAAACAGGTGGAAATGAGGACATTGCAGGATCCACTGTTCATCAAAAGAAGGACTCCGCTGGCCTGGCGGGGGAAAAGCTGGAAGACAAAGCTTGCCTGTTGGTGGTAAATTACTGTGAAAAAATGAAAGACAAAGAAAATGATAACTTTAAATCACCCAAAACTGGACTAAACATCCCAAACTAATGCAAACAAAAATACATCTGGATGCTGTCATGCTCATGATGGGACTTTTCAATGAGATATGAAAGATTCATTGTACACTCCATGCACACAGCACAAATGCAGTTTGTAATAAGCTATTTGTCTTATAAGTACAGTAACAGCCCAGTGCTTCCATCAGGCCCGCACTGAGGTGCTCAACATGTCTACAAAAAAGCCTGGATCAAGACAAGACTGTTATTAACCAGCATCAATTTTGGGGATGTTGTTTTATTTTGGTTTCCAGTTGTTGAGTAGTCATTGTTGCTTGTTTGTTTCTGGTTGTTGGTTTTTAGTTGTTTGTTGTTGATTTGTGGTAGTTTGTTTAAAGTTAGTGGTTGTTAATTTTTTGTTGTTGCTTGTTGGTTTTAGTTGTTGGTTGTTGATTTGTGGTAGTTTGTTTTTAGTTATTGGTTGTTAATTTTTGGTTGTTGCTTCTTGGGTTTTGGTTGTTTGTTGTTGATTTGTGGTTGTTTGTTGTTATTTATTGGTTGTTAATTTTTGGCTGTTGCTTGTTGGTTTTTGGTTGTTGGTTTTTAGTTGTTTGTTGTTGATTTGTGGTTTGTTAGTTATTGGTTGTTAATCTTTTGTTGTTGCTTGTTGTTTTTTAGTTGTTTGTTGTTGATTTGTGGTAGTTTGTTTTTAGTTATTGGTTGTTCATTTTAGGTTGTTGCTTGTTGGTTTGTGGCTTGTTGATTTGTGGTTATTTGTTATTAGTTATTGGTTGTTGCTTCTTGGGTTTTTGATCACTGGTTTCTAGTTGTTTGTTGTTGATTTGTGAGTTTTTGTTGTTAGTTATTGGTTGATTGTTTTTGTTTGTTGCTTGTTGTTTTTGGGTAGTTTGTTATTAGTTATTGGTTGTTTGATTTTGGTTGTTGCTTGTTGGTTTTTAGTTGTTTGTTGTTGATTTGTGGTAGTTTTTTTTAATTAGTTATTGGTTGGTTTTGTTTGGTTATTTGTTGTTGGGTTTTTGATTGTTGGTTTCTAATTGTTTGTTGTTGATTTGTGGTTGTTGTTTGTTGGTTTTTAGTTGATTTGTGGTTTTCATCAGAAACGTCACCTGGTGGTGTTATATGGTGTGTTGTTTTTTTTAATCAGTTGGTTTTACAGAAGCATGACTGACTCGTCTCCTTTGACAGATTGATCATAAAACACATCACATCTTGATTTTAGAACAAAGGCATGGCCTGTCAGGGATATAACGAGTGTGAGAACAACAAGCACCTCCGAGTGGTGTCGTTAAGGAGTTCCTGGATCCTGCAGTGAGACATTAGTGTTTAAATTTCAAAGTTAGAGCTATGCAAACCATGTAAAAAAAAAGTTACCCTGGATGTGGAGTAGCTGCATTCAACTTGGTTACTTTGTGTGTCAATTGTTTCCAGTCCAGAGATCAGACTGTCCCGTTTACATGAACACTGAATAAACCAATCACATTGATGTGTAAGTATGCAACAAGCATGTCATCCTACATCTCAGTGGATCAGTCTTGTTGTGTTTTGTACTGGCCCACACCCAGCCTCACCAAGAATAATTTAGCTTGACTACTAAAGCTTGTTGTGTTCCTTAAGAACCAAAACAGTAAAGATACTTTCTCCTTCTTCAGAGTCTGATTCGGAAAAAGTCAATTCTACGCACGGGAGCACCTTTTCTACTGAATCAGATGTGGTTTTCTACTGACGTTTTTCCTAAAACTGTGTGATAACACATTCACGGTGAGGATAATGTCCAGAATATGGACTCTGTTCTCATTAAAGATCCCCATGAACCAGCGATCTCATTCATTATGAACCTTATCTGATCAGACTCTTCTGAACAAGGTGTTTTCTTTCTGATCAGGATTCATTCCCTTTCTGTGTCCATGAAAACACATCTGTTGTTAAAGTCAATCTATTATTGTCACCAGACTGATCAGGTCTGCCTAAACATTTGACATGAAAACCCACCTGAATCTCCTCGTCAGTCACAAAAACCCATCCATCTGTTTCACTGAGCCCCAAAATGTTGCTTTGTGATCCTTTGCTATTGTCAGGTAAAGATAGATGTAGCCCAGGTTCAACAACAGGCCGCAGGATGTAATATTCCCCGGAACCCACTTTCGACCTCTCAAACCAGTACTGCTCAGAAAGGGGGCCTCGGTTAGAGCAGGCGGTCTCTTCCAGCTGTGGAAACACACACACACACACACACACACACACACACACACACACACACACACACACACACACACACACACTATGGGACCAGTTTATTTCTCCCTGGATTTCTGTGGGAAGTTATGAAATCATGTTGACACATTCACCCACTCATTTCCATCTACAGAGAAACAAAGGTTAGTAGACATGCCCCCAATGTGTCTGATGTAATTTGTTTCCAGGGTCATTAAATACAGTGTCATCATTTTTAAGATCTCATCTGATTGTCAAAAATAAAAGCAGACTGACTAGCCTTGTGTGCTCGCTGGGAGTAATTGGAGCGATTCCAAATCAAAGGACTAAATTTACCAGTAGCATGCCATCATATGAGAAATTGATTCTATTATGCTAATTCTAAAAACTCTTCACAAGCAGGAGTTATTTGACTGTTACATAACTGTTTATGTTTGTACATAAATGTTTTCTGTATTTGTCATGATCTCACAATAGTGTGGAAGTCACCAATTGAAAGTTAATCGCTTATCAATTGACAGGTTCTGATTGGTGGTGATTACAGCCTGTAATCACCATACCTGTTATATTAAAGGTTTAGCATCATTGCTTATTAAACAATTTCAATTTGTATATACTAGACTGATATTGAGTTCTAAAAAGTTTTTTTTGATACGATAAATCACATTTTTATAGGTACCTTGTTAAATTTGTATCATGATTTCTTCTTTCTTTCAGGAACAAATCATCATATTGCAATAGTTACCTTTACTTCAACACCAGCCCTTAAAATCTGAGTACACAGTGATGTTTATCATTATCATGAAAAACTCATTTATACTGTACGTGATATGTACCAGTGTTGATAAAGATTTTATTTACCTTCAGGAAGTTTCCATCCACCATCAGGGAATAGGAGTTGTTTGCATACTTGAAACTGAAAGCCATCTGGATTTTTTCATTTTCATACCGTGTGGAGATCTGAACCGACGTCCCTAAGCACACAAATGAAATGTTAGTGTTTTGTGAGAGTCAGCCACTATTATTGCTGATGCTTTATGCTTGAATTATGTTCATTTTGTGATTCTTATGCTATCGGCCTTGGTGGACTGATTAGCCACTACTGGTTTTATGAGCGAATAAAACTGTTAAACATCGGTACCCACTAGTGATCTGACCAGAAAACTACACTGTTTAAGTGTTTCTGCCATTTCATTGTAAACAGACATTGTTTTCAAAACGTTGCCTTTTCAGAAATGAAAGCACAAAAACATGCGTTTTCACTTGAAACGTTGTGTGAACGCGGCCTCGGACACATATAAGTCCAATTTGATATTGTGAGGTCAAGGAAAACAAGAGCGAAATAACCTTGAAAAACACCAACCATTTCAAAAGTTGACATGAATTGTAATGCTAACACGGAAGTAAATGTTTACATGTCAAATTTCTTTTTTTAAAAACGTGATAAATTTAGAATTTCTATAGAAAAATGAAAGCAATTTTAACAATGTGTTGTTTTCCAATGGAAAATATTTATAAATCTTCACAAATTTTTAATTAATTCTTCAGGAAAATCATGCTGAAACATCATATATGTTTTCACAAATTGACCCAACTTTGCTGCTAATGCTATCCCGCTAGCTTTCACTGCTGCTCATCTCGTTGTCTTTGTTACTATTAGTAAAATGGTACCATTCCCACTTAATGAATCAAAAATAGCAGTTACTTCTCCTGAAGAATTAAAGAGCTTACTTTGGGAGATTGTCCTGTGAAATGGAAGCATAGGCAGCAAGTCATCCAGTCGTCATTTGGACAGTCAATTTTTGGAAAAGAGGGCCGAAAAAATAGTGGACGTGTTGCTCAAAGCCTCTAAAATATGTCCATAATGTCCTTCACTACTTGTCATTGTCTAATTTTGTCTAAATCCATCTTTTTTTGCTGAAAAATACCGAATTATGACCTCGAGTAAACAACTTCCAACTGACTTCAGGTTTGTATTACGCCCAGTAACGAGCAAAATGATTGGTCAATTGATACCATGTGGTCTATACGTTCTGATTGGTTCGTAATTCTCTGACTCATTCTGATGCGTTCAAATGCTGAAGCAGAGAGGAGGAATTAGGAGGAATTTTCTTTTCAAAATGCTGAGGGATTCTATCTGCAGAATCCACACAGGGACTAATTCTATGATCGATCTCAGTTTTCATTTCCAAAATGTTGACACATGTTTGATTCTGTACATCATTCATGTTTTTCATTGAAGGATAAAATATTCTTGGTGAAAATGCTGATTTTGATATAAGTATTGACAATCATGCTTGTTCCATTTTTTTTTCTTTATTTTTTTTGTCCCTTGTCCTGTTCGGCAGCTTGGGCAAACAATATGATGTGATTGAGAACCTTCCAGAGTCAGAACAGTTTTTGTTCTTCAGCAGGAAGAGACCTGGAGTCTCCTCCTGTTGCTGCCTTTAATAGAAGTTGGCGTGGCTTCTGTACACGACCGGGGGGGAACGCTCAAAGAGAAGAGAAGAGAAGGGAAGAGAAGAGAAGGTTTTTGGTTTTTAAAAGTTCCTTCATTAAAACATTTATTGTACATCAGTCACCAACAGACTCATCAAAAGAGTTTCCTTTGTCAGAAACTCATATTCAAATCATCGTCATCCCCCACCGAGCACAAAAGCCCCCCATCAGCCCAAATCTCCCGAAAGGCCATCACATTGTCCGTCATTTTGTAAGAAGTGTGTTCCACCCTCAGTCTGGCTTTCATACAATACCCTTGTTCGTGCTACATATATTATTTGCTGTTATCATACTGTGTGTGTGTGTGTGTGTGTGTGTGTGTGTGTGTGTGTGTGTGTGTGTGTGTGTGTGTGTGTGGGTGGGGTTTGTCCACTGGGTGTGGCCGGAACTGTCGTGGGGGGACCTGTAGTGACACCCTGGCGCCCGAGGCCATCGGGCCCGGACACCGTCACCCCGGCGGACGGCAGCCCCCAGGGAGGCCCAGTGAACCAGCCCAGAAAGCACCAGATGGAGAATGTAGAGAGGAATCCCCCTCAAGCAAGAGGAGCCCACAAGAGAAGGATAAAGGGGACAGGTCCTCAGGCCCCGACCCAAGCCGTCAAGCCAAGACCGGCCGGAGCAGGGCCCCCGGGCCGAGCGGGCCGAGAGCCCCCCCCGCGGTGAAGCCCGCCGCACCCCCGGGAGCCGGCCCACCCACTGCCCTCCCCCAACCCGGCAGGGCGGAGATGGCCCCAGCCGCCGTGCCTAGGACCAGCCCCTCCCCCAGACCAGGAAGAACGAAGGCTCGGCCGGGCCCGGTCGGAGGACAGTCAACTTTCCACACCCAGGGGCCCCATATCCCATCACCTACGTTCCTGCCTCATGATTACCCCCCCCACCCCAATCTTGATAGATACACCCACACCCACACCCACAACCACACCCAACCCCACACAGACACAGACACAGACACAGACGCACACGCTCAGACACTCATGCACTCACACACTTTGGGGGAGAGTGATGCCTCCCGCCCCCCAGGCCGCCAGCCAGGCCCCCACCCAGCAACTGCAAGATCCCATCCTCCACTAATCTGACAGCGAATGGAGAAGGAGCACCGCACCCCAGCCCCCCCACGAGCGCCATGCCTAAGCGAGCGTGCTCCCCGCATTCGATCAGCATTCCAATGCACCATTCATCACATTCAATCATGCTTTTTCCATCACCAGTTTATGTGTGACTGTGACATACTGAGGTCTTGGGACTGAGCTATGGGAGACCTGCAGAGAACAAATAAGATCCAATACTCAAATAAAAACTAATAGGAGGATAATAGAAACTATTTCAGAGTTTACAGATGATCAGTTTAGGGGTGCAGATAGAAGCAATGTGAAACTACAGGGGGCATAAACAAGGACATGTGGTGAAGTTTGGAGTGAGGTGAGTCAGGTACAGGTATGGATACAAATGAAAACCATCACCAATGAAAAGAAACTGTTACCTTAAAAGAAAAAATACAACTTTTTAACAAAGCAAGAAAGCACTGCTCAAAAAAATAAAGGGAACACCCCAACAAAACATCCTAGATCTCAATGATTGAAATATTGCAGTTGAAAGTCTTTATTCAATATATAGTAGAGTGCGTTGAGAACAAAGCATAAAAATGACCAATGTAAATCATAATTATTATCCCATGGAGGTCTGGATTTGGAATCCTATCAAAACAAAAGCAGAGAATCACATTGCAGGCTGATCCAACGTCAGGTAAAAGTCCTCCAGACAAGTCAAAATGAGGCTCAGTAGTGTGTGTGGCCTCCACCTGCCTGTATGACCTCCCTACAACACCTGGGCATGCTTCTGAAGAGGCGGTGGATGTTCTCCTGAGGGAAGTTCTCCTGAGGGATGTTCTCCTGAGGGATGTTCCCCTGAGGGATGTTCTCCTGAGGGATGTTCTCCTGAGGGATGTTCCCCTGAGGGATGTTCTCCTGAGGGATGACCTCCCAGACTTGGATCAAAGCATCAGTCACCTCCTGGACCGTCTGTGGTCAACGTGTGGTTGGTGGATGGAACCAGACATGATGTCCAGATGTGCTCAGTTGGATTGAGGTCTGGGGAACGGGCAGGCCAGTCCAGAGCATCAATACCTTCATCATGGAAGAACTGTTGACACACTTCAGCCACATGAGGCCTGGCATTGTCCTGCATCAGAAGGAACCCAGGAACCACTGCACCAGCATCTGGTCTCACACTGGGTCTGAGGATCTCATCCTGGTACCTGATGGCAGTCAGGGTACCTCTGGCTCGCACATGGAGGGCTGTGGGCCATCCAAAGAAATGCATCCCCACACCATTACTGACCCACCACCAAACCGCTCATGCTGGAGGATGTTGCTGCAGCAGAACGTTCTCCACGTTCTCCAGACTCTGTCACGTCTCTCACATGTGCTCAGTGTGAAGCTGCTCTCATCTGTGAAGAGCACAGGGCGCCAATCGCCAATCTGACAATATTGCTGTTCTCTGGCAAATGCCAATGGCCCTGCAGGGTGTGGGACTGTAAGAACAGCCCCCCCTTGTGGACATGGGCCCTCATAGCACCCTGGTGAAGTCTGTTTCTGACAGTTTCAGCAGAAACATCACATTAGTGGCCTGCTGGAGGTCATCTTGCAGAGCTCCTGCTGTTCCTTCTTGCTCAAAGGAAGAGGTAGTGGTCCTGCTGCTGGCTTGTTGCCCTCCTACACCCCCTATCCATGTCTCCTGGTGTCCTGGCCTGTCTCCTGGTGTCTCCTCCATGTGCTGGACACTGTGCTGGGAGACACAGCAGACCTTCTTGCCACAGCTCACATTGATGTACCATCTTGGATGAGCTGCTCAACCTGAGCAACTTGTGTTGGTTGTAGACTCGCCTCATGCTGCCTCGAGGACTGAGAACACTAACAACGTTCTAAGGTGACCAGAACATCAGCCAAGAACCAGGAGAACAGTGTCATGGTTTGTGGTCACACCTGCAGAACCTCCTTTATAGGAGTTGTCTTGCTAATCGCCTCTCATTTCCTCATGTTGTCTGTTTCATTTGCACAAGAGGTGAAACTGATTCACAATTAGTGTTGCTTCCTACCTGGACAGGTTGATTTCACACCAGTGTGATATAGTTGGAGTTACATTGTGTTGTTTAGGTGTCCCTTTAGTTTGTTGAGCAGTGTAATTCCTTTTCTCCTTGACATTTTTGGTGATGCATCCAATATACACGTGGAGGACACACACACTACTGAGCCTCATTTTCACTTGTCTTGAGAAATTTTCGCTGACGCCTCCTGTGTGATTTTCCACTCACTCTATTACGCACTCTACTATATATTGAATAAAGACTTTCAGCGGCAATATTTCTTTAATTGAGATCAGGGATGTGTTATTTGTGTTTATTTTTTTGAGCAGTGGAGATTACTCTTAAGAAGCAAAATCTAAATGTCACAAACAATGTAGTATTTCATAGTCCAGAAGGCATTAGAATGCACCAATTACGGTCTATTTCTATAAAAAAAGAAATTAAATAACCCCCCAGACACCCAGATTTTTTGGATTGACACCCAAAACACAGATTTCTGTCTAAAATCATGAATTGAAGTAAATAAAGCTCACCTCTGGTCTGGCGGCTGAGACACCACAGCTGAAGTTTGTTCTCAAATGAGCGCACCGTCACAAACTTCGCTGGTTTGACCTTCAGCACGCAGTGAGTCATGTTGAGCTCTCAGTGGCGTCCTGCCATGAAGGAAAAGAAAAGCATCTATCATCACCTGCATGTTAAATTAGTTTTGCCAGTTTTGTCACTGTCAGGTTCGATACTGCACGGAGTACTCGCACTTGTACTTGTGAAAGCGACACGATACAGCTGGCGAGTTTTACGTGACGTCGCGCGTCAGCTACGTCACCCATAAGAGAGCATGAGTGACGTTTGCTGAGTAGTTTTGTGACAAATGAATTAAATGCAAACTCATCTTTCTTTGAGACATTGAAAGAAATGTCATATACCGTAATTTCCAGACTATTGAGCACACCTGAATATATGCTGCCCCCACCTACTTTAAAAAGAAAAACAATTTTGTACATTTATAGGCCGCACTGGACTATAAGCAGTAGGGGTGTGTTGGGGCCGAAGATTCCATGAACTCCTCCAGAAGATTCTCCCCCGAAAGAAAATCACCAGGGGGACAATGGATAGGCCATAAAACAGCAGGGGAGTGAGCCAGACCCCGGAAGTGGCCAATGAGGATACTTGAATCCGACCTGAACACCACAGGGGTCCAAAACCCAAGTTGGTGAGACTCACTTTCTACCAACACTCTCTGCTTTTCAATCTGACCATCGAGGAAGAGACATCTCTTTCCCTCGTCAGGATGGTATTAGAGAGCACCAAGCAGAAACAAAGAGACAGAACCAACACCAGCCCGCTGGACGAGCGGGACCCAGTTCGGACTACATCTTCTGTTCCCTCTATTTTTGCCTTTTTGGGGGATTCTGGAGACCAGAGCCAGCGTCTCCTCTTCTCCTCTCCTCCTCTCCTCCTCTCCTCCTTCAACTGCCGTGCCTCCCAGAACCAACAGCACCACGGACGGTGCTTTTCAGCACCAAACCAGGGAGGGTGAGAGCGTTTGTCTGGGCAGAGAATAGTTAGAATGATGTTCTGTTAACATGCAATGTGTGTTTCAATGTGCCGCTGATAAGGCCGCAGCATCTCATATGTTTGTGTACTTGCATTCACACGCACCAACCAAGTCCAGGACTCTGGTTTTCCACCTCAGAACCAGAGGTCCAAGTGAGCTTCAGGCCCACTGGGAGCTCTGTGTGGAGGAACCAGGGTTCAGAACTGAGCCGCGCAGAATTCTCTGTCTTTCTCTTGTCTTCATCCTCTCTCATTCTCTCCCCCTATTTCACTAACCCGCAGCAACGCGCCCCCCTTATCAGATCGAGATAAGGTCACTGCATGTAACAACTATCTGTTAGCTGCTGCAAGAGCAGATCTGTTTTGATCACAAGAGTTCTAACTGCAGGACCCGACCTCCACTTAGGACTCAGGTGCTCAGAACCAGGCCAACGGAACCGCCCGTTCGTTACGCCCTCGGTAGACTAACTCGCTCCGAGACCACCCTCGGGCATGCGCGCTCGACGGACGTCTTGTTTATCTGGCCGCTAAGCAACCGCCGCGTCCCCAGAAAGAGCGAGTCAAACACCTCTAGTGGTCGCGTGGGTCATCGCAATCCCTCTTCACATCCACCTAGTGGACACATCAAGTCATTGCCCTCTCCCTCTGCGCGTCGCCGCACGCCCCTAGTGGTCGTCACAGTCACCGCATTGACCCG
This sequence comes from Lipophrys pholis, assembly GCF_963383615.2. Classification (NCBI taxonomy): domain Eukaryota; kingdom Metazoa; phylum Chordata; class Actinopteri; order Blenniiformes; family Blenniidae; genus Lipophrys; species Lipophrys pholis. The sequence goes on from NC_137638.1 coordinate 30,218,670, forward strand.
CCGACGTCTGCCTCCACCTGGTGGACGTTCGAGGTCATTATACCCACTCACTCCAGACCACACACACACACACACACACACACACACACACACACACACACACACACACACACACACACACACACACACACACACACACACACACACACACACACACACACACACACTCTTTGTACATAGTGTTTGCTGTTTAATAGATTAGATCTCCTTGTTAGATGTTGTTTGCTATTTGAACGTGTTGATTTATGAGATGATTTCAGAATTATTTATGAATTAATACATTTTTGTTAATAAACGGCCTGTTAGCTGAATTGAACGCTTCTTGGTGATTATTGTGTATTTATTGTTGACAATTCACTGGTTTGTAACAGTCTGTGCTCGGATTTCACACCTTCCAATTTATTTAAGACTGTTAAATTTTATGCAGAAATATTAACTAACTTAAATTAAATATTAAACTTTTACAAACGAGACTGATATTTTGGTATTAGCTATTTCCAGTTTATCTGGTGGTGCCCCGATTTATTATTAATACATAAATAAGAAATGTATGCAAATTATAATTTTCTTTATTAATAAATTATTTTTGATAATTTATTCATTTTTTTTTTTAAGTAATTATTCAATTACTTTAGGAGTTGTTAATGAGTAAATGATCGTTTACTTCCATTAATAATTTCAATTTTTCATAAATTACTTCCAGTGATTTATTACTTTTAGTAATCTATTACTTACAGTAATTATATGCTCATAACCAACCATAAATCCCAACACCAGTATTTCCACCAGTTTTAGCAGTTTTGTGGCTGCTGGTCAGCCAACATAGCAACCTGCTGTTTTGCTACAGAATTACTTCTGTGGTCGTTAAATTCAGCTTTACAAAGTAAAGCGAATGACTTTCACTTTCTCAATCAGTCCTCAGGGAACTTTTTAAAGTGAAACTTTTTGCCTTAATATTATTCCACTACGTATTGTGCTGCTCTGGAGTCACGGTGCTGCACCCAGAGAGCTGCACATGCTGCTGCTCCAGTAAGGAAGTAAAACGTGTTAATTACGCTAAATTGTTTTTACGAGTTAAAGTGTCAAATCAATAATCAAATTAACACATTATATTTGACAGAACTAACATATATATATATATATATATATATATATATATATATATATATATATATATATATATATATATATATCCAGAATTTGCCATTCTGGACACCTGGTATTTACATTACGTTTAATGATTTATTTAACTTAGTTCCTAGTTCAAATAAACCTCAAAAACAACACAAATAATGTAGAATAAACAGACCAGTGCCACTAAGAGTTAGTGTGTGCTTATTGTTTATTTCCCTCACAAGTGTTTTAACATGCTTAGGGGGTGGGGTGGGGGGGTGGGGGGTGGAAAGTGGTGACAAGTGAATAATGCCCCAGAGATGTATCTTCGGCATGAAGCCTGTTAACCCTTAAAAGTACATATGTTAGCCGCGTCATTGTATAAGCTGCAGGGATCATAGCGCATGAAAAATGTAGCGGCTTATCAACTGGAAATTACGGTATCTTAAAATCAAGCGGCCTTCAAAAGTTAAATCAATATATAGGAATGACCTGCAGCAGTTTGGAAGAAGTTTCAAAATTCCTAATGGAATTTACACAAGTCTGATCAGCACCAGCAGAAAGAGCTCATTTCAGGTTTGGCCAGTTGCAGATATGAAATGCTCTAAACACTGTGATGGACAGAATATATTTTAGGATCCTTTAATGCTGAAAACTAACATGTTCTGTGGAATCGTGGGAAATACCAATGAGAAGAGCACATTTCTTCCCCTCTGACCTTTTGTACACACAACACTGTAACTCCTCTACATCTCAATAAAAACCTGCTCTCACTGTGTTACGGTGAGTGTTGTCCTACAAGTGTTGTAAAAGTAAAGCAGAATGGGTGCATCAGTCTCTTACCTTCAGTGAACAGGGTCTTGCAAGACTGTGAGGAGGAGGTGCAGCAGGAGTCCCACAGGGCACCAGCAGAGGAGTTCAATTGTGAGTGCGCATGATAAGAAATCCTTTCCATAGCCCCACCCACTGATTGACACAGAGCGCCACCTTCTTCTCCATTTGGAATCTTTTTTCCTTTTTTTTTTATTGATGCTGATTGCAAAATTCCTGACTCACAAACTTCTTGTAAATGTTTAAACACGCGCAACCTGGCTTCAGGGAGAAGAGAGGAATGTAGGGCCCGTGATGCAATTGTGACATTTCAAAGTGTAAAAAGTAGAATCTGGTGGATATTGTTCGCTGATCATGAGTGGAGGCTTGCTGAAGACAGGATTAAGGAGTTCCTACTTCATACATGTATGTTCCTGTGCCAGGCCTCACTTGATGGACAAAAGGAAGAGATTAGAACAATATAAAGTGTGCACAATAGAGATAAAGTGAAAGAAGTCAAGCCATGAAGAGCTTGTCATGCTGCATACTGTGAGAATTGTTCCTTTATCAAATGCCTCACACCAGGCAGAACTCATTTGGTGCTCGACTTCATAGGTTCATATGAGGTTCGACTGTGAAAAGTTCATCGGACGAACAGTACAGAGGAAACTAGAGAGGCAGAACCTCTATTTTTATTGGATGAAGAGAAAATGATTCTTCCAGTGACTTCGTGTGTCACTGTGAGGAATATGGGAGTTATTCTGACTTATACTTTGATTCCTGCAATATTTAAGACTGCTGTACTGCTGAGTCATATTAACAAATGAATCCCTGTCGTCTCTCCTGTAGTCTGTACTCTCTCTGTTTTAGTATGTACTCTCTCTTTTCTGTAGTCTGTCCTCTCACTCTTCTGTAGTCTGTCCTCTCACTCTTCTGTAGTCTGTACTCTCTGGAGATGCTCAATTTAATCATATGAGAAAGCAACAACAACAACAAAATAAGACACTGTTGCACATTGAGGAAAACCACTACATTCCTATAGATATACACCATATATCTATATGTCTCAGTCTTTTGGCTTCTAAGAAACCCTTTACAATTGTTGGCAGTCCAACACAATGGCAGCTGAAGTCACAACAGTATTCTTATATTCTCTGTCTTTTTATACAGTTTGGATGATTTTTAGGTCTTCTGTGTCTGAATTGTACTTCAGTACCATTTTATCGTAGTGATTGTGAGGTAAATTAAAACTTTTTACCTTTTTCTAAGTTCTATTCAGCCGATACCGTGTGAATTACTTCATCAGTTTTCCTCCTCTTGGTGAACTGTGCTCATTCCGTGTCAGCTCCATGTTCATGCTTCCAGTACCTCAGTGTCTTCATGTCAGTCATGCTGAGTTCATCTTCAGCCTGCAGCTGAACTCAGGCTCAACACCTGGCCGCCAGTTTTCTCATCAATCATGCCTTCTCCACCTCATTGCTACCTTCAGACACTTCTCTGTGATGACGTTTACACACACACACACACACACACACACACACACACACACACACACACACACACACACACACACACACACACACACACACACACACACACACACACACACACACACACACACACACACACACACACGCACACACCTTGTCTGCATTTGATTAAGAGCTGAGAAACTTTAATGTCTGTGAGGACCACACAGCTTCACAAAGCACCTAAATTGTGACTATAGGGAAACTTCATTAGAGTAGCAGTCTGAAGCCTCTTTAACATGGGCTGCCACAATGATATGTTCCTGTCAGTGTGTCAGGGAAATCCAAAATTTAAAACAAAAGGAGGGATGGAACTTCAATGTGTTAATTTAAAACAACATTTCAGAAAAGGTTCATGTTTACATGGCAACGTTCTGAAAAACTGCTAGAAAAAACAATCTGTCTTCTGGACTGTCTGGACTGCAGACTTGCTCCGGGATTATTCCTACACACAGCTATTGTATATTTCCAGCTATAAAAACTGATCAGTCGAAGAGAAAAATTAGACAACTCCAGAACAATCCCGCTAAAGGTTGTACTGTGATGTTGTCTCTCTTATTAAAGTTCTCTTAAACTTTTCAATTACTTTCAGTCTGACTCCTGGGCAGTTGTCTCCTTGAGGTTTTACTGGGATATTTTTTTTAAGAAAACCATGTCCATTTGCACGACAAAGTCAGTGTTATGGAAACCTTGTTTTTGTCTCATAGAGAATGATGTTAAGTTTTGCAGTCTGTATTTCAAGGATGACCTGTGTGAGCACTTTTGGAAACTCTGTGCCACTTTTTGTAACCTTCGATGTCTAGAGTGCAGGAAGCAAGTGGATCTTTCTCAAAACAATTCGGGTGTTTTTTGAACAAGACTACCCCACAGAGATTGCCATGAGAAGAAAGGCTTAAGGCCTCTTCATACTCCATAAGAACAAGACGAAAGTTCGGCAGTGCAGGGTCCTGCCGAACAAAATGACGTCATTTCCTTCTTCCAGCTCCAAAGAGCCGAAGAAATTTGTTTCGGCTGTGCCAACCGCCCTGGCTGAACTATGTGGGAGCCGCACTGCCAAAACTTCTGCACTGCCGTGTGCTGCGCATGCGTTCCAGTTCCAGTTCCAGTTCCCTCATAACTATCGATCATATTTTATTCATATTTTATTCATATTTAGCTTGTAACATCGCTACTGTACGAGCGCCGCAGCTCGTTAAAATGTCGGAGTGCAGGCTTTTACATGATGCACCTGAACGCATCACGAACAGCTGTCAGCTCCTGTAGTTAATACCGTATCAACATGGCGCTCGGACAACTCTCTCATTTATTACTGAAAAAGTTCAGAGAACTGTGTTTCTGAAAGCACTGGAGGCGAGAAATAAACTGTGCAGTTGAAAAGTTTAAACGCTGCATCACAGACGTGTGGCTGCTGTGAGGGGGCGTGGCCTGCGACTTCGGCAGCTTCTTATGGGAGTATGAACAGTCCTGCCGAAAAAGCTTTTTTTTCAGCAGCTGGCTGACGTCACTGCCGAATTTTCTTCTTGTTCTTATGGGTTCAAAAAGGGAGTATGCAGGGGCCTTAAGGCGCTCGTACAGTAGCGATGTTACAAGCTAAATATGATTAAAATATGACTGATAGTCATGAGTGAACTGGAACACGCATGCGCAGCACACGGCAGTGCAGAAATTTCGGCAGTGCGGCACATAGTTCGGCCAGGGCGGTTGGCACAGCCGAAACAAATGTTTTCGGCCAGAGGGAGCTGGCCGAAGGAAATGACGTCATTTTGTTTGGCAGGACCCCGCACTGCCGAACTTTCATCTTGTTCTTATGGAGTATGAAGAGGCCTTGAACTCCACAATAAGAAAGGTGCTTGAAGAAAAAGGGCTGCGCTTCCAGGCGCTCTACCCTGCAAAACTGAGCCTGTTTTTTGAAACTGGACTGATCACCTATAAGCAGCACATCACAGGCTAGAGAGGAGCTACAGAAGAGGGGAATAACTATAGATGGCGCAGGAGAAAGAGAGGAGACCCCCTGTGGAGTGACCCCACCCCCACCCCCACATTGTTTGATAGTGAGAAATTTTCAGGATAGATATTAAGAATACACAGTTTAGGGTTAAGAGGCATCTTTTTACTAATAATTTGACTGCACAAATCCAACACCCTTTTCCCAGAAGCATATAATTAATGGACACTCACACATACAATGAAACAGAGACCCCTTGTGGACAGCACATTTAGTGCATGTGTCAAGGATAATCTGGTTAAAGAGATGCAGCTTGGCCTAGACATTATAAAACTCCTGAGCTGAAGATATTTGAAAAAGTGCTTTTTAGAAATGCTGTAAGTTGAAGTTCCTGAAATGACATTAATTTATTATCCTTGTAAAGGTCAGACACTTTCGCTGCACCCTCATCAGCCCAAAATTTAAATCCAGGGTCTGCCCTGCCTGGCTAAAAGTGATCATTTCCAAAAACTGGTGTTAAATGAGATAGTGGTTTTTCCTCCCCTATGTGAGCAAGAACACTGCACCATACCAATATGGTGTCCCTCAAGAAAGGATTCCTCGCTTGTTTGATCAGCTTTTTCCTAGCCGCACATGTATAAGTTTAAAGGAATTGTAATTGACTGGGATTCCATAACAACCCACGATGGAGGTTCGTTCATAACAAAATAGAGCATAGCTGCTCTAATCTGGGCTGCCCAGAAATACCACAGCAAATTTGGTGATTGCAGTCCACCTCGATCATAAGGCAAAAATAACAAGGAAAACCTAAGTCTTAGATGTTTCTTCTTCCAAATAAAGTTGGAGAAATTTTTTTTAATACTTGAAAAAAGGAGGGTTGTGGAGGAACAGTTATTGCTTGGAAACGGTACAGAAACTTCCTTCAATGTTTATGCGCCCAATTAAGGATATAGTTAGTTTGTTCTACCTGTTTATAAGCTGCACTACTGCCCCTGTAAGAGGGTTATAATTTGCTTGAATAATTTTGTTAATAGTGGGAGTGATTTTAACACCTAGATAAGTAAATTCTTGTTTTGATACCACAAAGGGGGTTGTAATTGGAGGATTGAGACTTTCATTTTCCGCCAAAAACATAATTATGGATCTATTGTTATTTATGTTGTATCCTGAAAATGTACCGAAGATGTGTAATAAGTCAGGTAATGCAGGTAAAATTTGTTGCAGATTTGAGCGAAATGAAATTACATCATCATCATAAAGGGTGAGTCGATGTTCCATATCACCCACCTTTATCCCTGATATATAATATGTTTATGAACAAACATGGCTAGTGGCTCAACAGCCAGTGTGAATAAAAGAGGAGACTTGTTATGTAGTTCTACAATTAACTGTTGGCAAGGATTTTAGTGAATTTGAGTTTCAGTTTCTCTGATTGATTTCTCAAGCTGTTCCAGCTCCATCCTGTAAGTCTTGTGTTTGAAACCTGTAAAAATGTATCATTAGACCTCTCAAGAAAGCTTGAAATGTATATATTTATTTGTGCATTATGTTTTTTTTTCCTTATTAGCAGACAGATGTTTTACTGTTCAGGTCATGCAACAAATCATTAAAACTTAGTTTTCATGTAAACTCATGCTTTATCAAGAATACAAGGTTATTAGCCTTAATGTCAATGGGCTGAAAAACTCCACAAAAAGAAGGAAAGTGATTGCCAAATTTAAAAAAGAAAACAGAGACATAATCTTCTGGTAAGAAACAGACCTCTCCAATACTGAACATGAGAAGCTAAAGAATTTGGGTTATTAAAAATACATACTATTCCTCATTTCAAGGGGAAAATACCAGAGAAGTGGTTATTCTAAGTTTAAATAAATAAACTGCCAGTTCTCTTGGTAAATTAAAGATAAGGAAGGATGCTACATACTGATAAAGGGATTTATTGATAACAAGGAAATGACATTATTAAATGTTTACAGACCACCTAGAACCACTAAGCACTTAATCAAGAGGATTTATGATACGATCTCTGTTGACTCATCCGGTGTATAGATTTGTGGAGGGGACTCGAACACCCAACTACACCCCTCCTCGGACTCTTCAAATAAAACCAAAAAGATCTGCTCCAAAACAATCTACATTAAAAAACTATTGAAAGAAATGGGCATGGTTGCTGTATGGAGGGAATTACTATCAAGAAATATTTAACTTTTTTCTCCCATCCACACTCTGTATATTGGAGAATCGACTATTTCTTCATGTTTGGTACACAAGATCATAAAAAGTGACATCGGGCTGTGAGACATTTCTGATCATGCTGGGGAATACATGGAGGACAACAAACCCAAGGAGACCTTGTGGAGGCTTAATACCAGCCTCCGCAATAACACATAATGTCAAAAATATATAAAAGAAGAATTTAATGAATGTACAGCTAACAATGACAATGGACCTTTTTCACACTTCCGCGTTTTAAACCGGATGTGGTGCTCATTTACTTCCGGTGGCTCTCGCTTTAGCCTTAGACAGTGACAATAATGGTTCAGTCTCGACGCGGTTGTTTTTGTTGTGTTCCTGGTTGCTCTTGTAGTGCAAGAAAACAACCATACCTCTCTTACCACGCTTTTCCCACGGACCCAGACCAAAGGAGGCAGTGGATCTGAGCCGTTAGAAGGGATGAGGGTGCGGAATTCTGCATAAAGACAGGGGGCACGTTTGTATGCACCTGGCATTTCACCCAGGAGGATTTTGTCGGCGGATCCACCACCAGTCGCCTTAAAAGTGGAGCTGTTCCATCTCTCTTTCCATGGAATGACTTTATTGCACCACCGAGGAGGGAGCCTGCCTTTGGGAGGGCTCAGAAACGGCAGCTTGTGGTCTCACAGCAAGCTAGCCAGGCTGAAGCTGCTACTGCAGACCACCATTATGTGGCTCATCCACCCACAGGTAAATATCTCAGATGGTAAATGGTATAAATTTGTCATATAAGATCAAATATAACTACAATTGCAGGACGTGTTGCAGCACCAGTTTATAGTCTATACCATCTAGTGGAGAGATCAAGTCAATGACGGCTTCATGCACACTTGCACCTCTACTCACACAATGTATTGATCCACAAGGAAATAATGTCACAGGAGCTCAATAATTAATACAAATGAAATCAAGAATCTTTTAATTTAATTGTACTTTTGAAAAATAAAGTAATGAAAATACTAGATAAAAATGAATACTAATACATGGCCATTTATAACATTGTCTGCGTGAGTTAATAATTTTATAGTTAGACCTTATTTATATACTAATGTATTTTATTGTATGATATAATTTAATTTTTTGGTTTCACAGGTGCACTTGATGATGCTCTTGAATATATCAAGGAGTTGGAAGCCAGGCTGGAGAAAGTGGATTTGTCTCCCACGTTTTTTAGTCGGTACTGTGTTTCTGATGAGCAGATCCGGTTCTACACCAAATTCCCATCGGAGAGTGTGTTCCGGATCATCTGGGAGTCCATTGCACCATCTGCATCCCGCCTCATATACTGGACCAGAGCACAGAAAATTGGAGATGAGGCGTTTAGTGAACCCAGCCCTGCCCGCAGAATGCCTCTGATTGATGAGTTTTTAATGTACTCGTTCAGGGTGGCTGTAGGCATGAAGGAGCAGCTTATTGCTGACATGTTTCAAGTAAGCGTTGGTACTGTCAGCCGAGTGACCATCACCTGGGCCAACTACCTTTTCATTGTGTTGTCATCCATCAACATGTGGATCAGTCGTGAGAAGGTAAAAGCCAGTATGCCTGACAGATTCCAGAAGTCCTCTCCAAACGTACGCGTCATCTTGGGCTGCACAGAAGTTGCTCTGGAGGCTGCATCATCCCTGACATTGCAGTCTGAAATGTTCTCCGCCTACAAGAACCGCACCACTCTGAAAGGGCTGATCGGAGTTGCTCCTTGTGGGTTGGTGACATTTATTTCATCTTTGTACACCGGCTGCATCTCTGACAAAGAAATCACTGGGGTCAGTGGAATCCCTCCTCTGCTGCAGCCAGGAGGAGAAGTCATGGCAGATAAGGGCTTCCTCATTCAAGACCTCCTTGATGAAGTTGGAGCCAAACTCACCATTCCACCTTTTCGTCACCCTGGTCAGTTCAGCAAGAAAGAGACCGAGGAGACCCAATCCATTGCTCGTCTGCGGATCATTGTGGAGCGAGCAATTGCCAGAGTCAAGTGCTACCACATCTGGGACTCTCCTGTGCCGCTCACTTTAATAGGAACTGTCAATCAGATCTGGCACAACTGTTGTGTTTTGGCAAATTATCATGGCCCATTTTGTTTGGAAGACTAAATTAATCATTATGTAAATAGTTCTAGTGTTAATAGTTATGCAAGTGTTTTAAGAGTTGTTATTCTTTTAAATGTATTCTTAAATTAAAACACTTGAGCAAAATACTGTACTGTTTTTTTAATCATTTAATTTGTGGATTGATTGAGTTGAATTGCAAGGAAACAAGTTAAATTTACAAATTCTAGTAAAAACATTTTTAAAACCAGTTACAAAACAGCAATTGAAAGAAAATCTAATTTTTCCAAAATCAAGCAGGTTCATTTTAATAAAATCAGCACTATTTACACTATTTACAGTGATTCACAGAACTTGAGATTTAATGTTGAAAACACAAAGGGACAAAGGGGTCATTTATACATTTTGTTATGATCATTACTGCAATGAAAGAAAAACATTGATGAAGGTGTTGAAGTAAAACATGTCCAGTTTTGATTTCATCTGGTGAATGAACGATTCATCACGCCACACTCTCTCTACAGTTATGGTTGTGAGTGTGTCAGTGACAAAATTGCACCATTCTAATCCAGTGATTGCCAGCTGACCCTGTACCTGCCAGTAGTATGCGTGTGAACGCCTCAGACATGCGTGGCCATCCTGAACCTTGAGGTAAGCAACTTGGGACACATCATTTTTGGTGCTGCTTTTCACCTCAACCAGTCCAAATGGGGGTGATTCTGAGGGGTAATACACCCTGCCATCAGGACTTGCCCCAAGATATGATGTCTCGGGGCGAATGATGAATCCCACTGGAAGGACGTTGACCCTCATCAGCTCAGCATAGTTTGCCAGCACCTCCAACTCCATCTGCAGGCCGCGCTTCGTGGCAGCAGTTTGTTTGGTGGAGCCCCTGATCATCCGAGCTGCCAGTGCTGAGGCAGCAGACTCCTCCTCTGCACTTCCTCTACAAGCATCACGGAAATGGCAAGCAGTAAGCCTCGGTTGTCGGAGCTGTACCAATGCAGGACATCTGGACTGCTCCCTGGTTCCAGCCTCTATGTCATAAGACATTTCCAGGGACACTTGCAGAGACTGAAGATGCATATGTTGACCAAGTGTGGGCACAAAACACGAGTTGGCAAGACTGTGCAGCATCAAAGAAAGAGCAGGGAAGTCTGGAGCCATGGGGTGCAGCATGATGCCACCGCAGGACTTATCAGGTGGGCACTGGTAGGACATCAGTGAGCCCCGTGGCACAGGCCCAAATTTGGATGAGATCAACTCCAAAGTTGAGAGGCCATCTAAAACAAGAGCCATGAGTGGTTGGGATTCCAGTTGGCGTAGTTTTTCTCCTGATGCCAAGATGTCAGAATCAGGAAGTGGTCCTACATACACATGAGTGAAATAATCACAGTAAGTTATGACAAAGGAAACGTTACAAGCATAAAAACATTAATAACCAATAAATGATACCTGTACATGCTCTGTACAGCGTGGACTGCAGATATCTTTTTCCCACAGTTTTGAACTTTCGCTCCACCACCTCACTGGCAGGTTCAGGATGGATCCCCTTACAAGAAATAAATATGTCAAATAAATAAAAGGGACAGGTGAGGAATTTGGTAGGACATGGAGGAATAGATAGGTGAGAGTTAAGATTTCTACTTAAATTGCTAAAACTACTGAGGAGATTGTCACATACTAAATGATATTACAAAAGGGGGGGGAAAAAGTTCCACTTTTTACCTGTGATCTTGGTCTGTGCCATCTTTGCAGATCACTTGTGCAGGCCAGTGCAGGAGGAAAAGTTGGCAGATGGAGCTGGGAGGAGTGTGCAGTCTGATAAAGGAGTGCAACGACATGGTTGCAAAAGCCTTTACCAGCTGCACAACTACAGGAAAAAGCCAACTAGTCAGCCTTGGCAACACCCAGTGAGATCTAAAACAGATAAGTGTTTTTAGCACTTATATAAATTAATACTTGTTAAAACATAATTAGCTTTAATCAAGTAATAGAATCAAGTTTGAAGATGAACTGCAACCGCAGCAGAAGAGAAATAGTAAGCTCTCAGTCATACAGGAGTTGTCCATCATACATGAAAGTTCTTCAGCTGTCAGATGCCACGGGAACTTGTCACGTTTTGCAGGTGTATACTGCTGGGTTTGTTTTTGTGTGTGTGTGTGTGTGTGTGTGTGTGTGTGTGTGTGTGTGTGTGTGTGTGTGTGTGTGTGTGTGTGTGTGTGTGTGTGTGTGTGTGTGTGTGTGTGTGTGTGTGTGTGTGTGTGTGTGTGTGTGTGTGTGTAGGTGGAGCGGGCGGACGGAGGAGGAAGCTCACCTGAAACCGATGAGTGAGGCCACTATTTAGGAATCGGGTTTCCAGGCTCTCATCGCCAGATCGTCACGTTTACCCCCGCGGTACTTTGTCTCGGCCCCTCGAGCCTTTTGTATGACCGTTTGTTTTTTCGTATTCTAAGATACTTGGAGTTATCTGTTTGTCTACTCTCCTGTGCAGTCCCGGTGTGCTCCGTTCTGTCCTGCTCGGGAGATCGCGTCCCGGTGACATCGACCTCCGCCTCCACGCCACTCTCAGAGGATAACTCGTCCGCTGGAGAGATCACCGAAATAAAACAATTTTTTCCAACTAACCTTCCTCGTCCAGAACTCAAACTAATGAACATGAGCCAACCGACTCTCTGACTGTTTCAAACCTGCAGTCTGTGAGGTTCCTAATTTTTCCTCATGGACCTGAAGCATCTAGCTCTGACCACTACCTGTCCCTCCACAATATTTGATACTAGAAGCATGTAGAAGCAAAGTAGGGTTAAGGTGAACATCTGGCATCATCATCATCACTTTCCCATATTATAATAGCAAACACGTATCCGAATGTTAAAATATAATTTAAAAGTCTATATCATGCCTCTAATAAATACATCAAATACTTTAGCACACTAAATTAGGCTTCTTAATCACGATGTTTATATACATCATATGTTAGCGGTTAGCTCATTGAAGTACGTCTTTTCTTACCTTGATAGCTGTGGATATATTCTTCATGGAAGAACTTATACCCCTTTTCAAGTTTATCTGTTCTTGTATTCACCGCTGCGATAGCCTCCGCCTCGGCGAACAAAAAAGCTGGCAAGTTCAGGAGCATCGGTGAAAAGATAAGGTCCATTTTCAATGAGACCGGCACAAACAGGAAGTGATCGAGCACCACGAGACGCTACTTCCGGTTGTCGTGAAAAAGGTGCATGGAACAGTTTCCCTCAGCACACGATGAGACGCAGCAAAGACGGTCCTGAGAGGCAAACTCATAATGTAGTCATCCCAGAAGAAGAGAGAAAAAGATATACAAACAAAAGTTCTAAGTGAAAAGATAAAATAATTTGTATGTAAACATGTAGAGAATAATGATTGTAATTATCTAAAAGAGATTATTGATACAAAAAAAATGTTAAATGATCTATTGGAAAACCAAGTAGAGAGGAGAGCAAAACTAATCAAACACTTTTCTTTGTGAAAATGGCCCTAAATCTCATAAGTTACTTGCATGAAGAACACAGAAACAACAAGCAGAGAGAAGCATGCAGAAAATTGAAGACAATGAAAAACCCATCATGACTTAGAAAACGTTGGGATTTATGGTTGGTTATTAGCATTAAATTACTGAAAGTAATAAATCACTGAAAGTAATTTATGAAAATTTTTAATTATTAATGGAAGTAAACGGTCATTTACTCATTAACAACTCCTAAAGTAATTGAGTAATTACTTAAAAATGAATAAATTATCAAAAAGAATTTATTTATATAAAATTATTAATTTGCATAAATTTGTTATTTATGTATTAATAATAAATTGGGGCACCACCAGATAAACTGGAAATAGCTAATACCAAAAATATCAGTCTCGTTTGTAAAAGGTTTATTCAAGTTAGTTAATATTTCTGCGTAAAATATAACAATCTTAAATAAAATGGAAGGTGTGAGATCCGAGCACAGACTGTTACAAACCAGTGAATTGTCAACAATAAATACACAAGAATCACCAAGAAGCGTTCAATTCAGCTAACAGGCGTTTATTAATAAAATGTATTAATTCATAAATAATTCTGACATCATCTCATAAATCAACACATTCAAGTAGCAAACGACATCTAACATGGAGATCTAATCTGTTAAACAGCAAACACTATGTACAAAGGTCTGTGTGTGTGTGTGTGTGTGTGTGTGTGTGTGTGTGTGTGTGTGTGTGTGTGTGTGTGTGTGTGTGTGTGTGTGTGTGTGTGTGTGTGTGTGTGTGTGTGTGTGTGTGTGTGTGTGTGTGTGTGGTCTGGAGTGATGAGGGGGGATGGGCGTAATGACTCCAAACGTCCACCAGGTGGAGGCAGACGTTGGCGGGTCAATGTGAGTGGGTGTGATGACCTCGAACGTCCACCAGGTGGAGGCAGATGTTGGCGGGTCAGTGTGGTGACCGTGACGACCACTAGGGGGTGCGGCGGTGCGCAGAGGGAGAGCGCAATGGCTTGATGTGTCCACCAGGTGGACGTCAAGAGGGTTTAGATTTACTATAAAAAAAAGTTTAGGGTTAGGGTTAGGGTTAGGGTTATTATTTTTTTATAACACTGTATTAATCCCCAAGGGTAAATTCATACCGATTGACCCATCGGTAGCAGCCACACAGAGCAGAGCTCAAGGGGAGCTGGGGGTCCTGCTCCAGGTCCCCCAGTACATGTTTTTGGGAATGTGGGAGGAAACCGGAGTACACAGAGGAAACACAGGGAGAACATGCAAACTCCACACAGAAAGGCTCCGGGCTGGATTTGAACCCACAAACTGGAATTGGAACGAAACAGAACAAATTATCAAGCAAGACAATAACAGAAAAGGAAATAAATCATATAATATCAAATATGAAAGAAAATGAAATGCCGGGGGCTGACAGCTACCCTGCCGAATGGTATAAGACCTTCAGGGAAACGCTAATTCCATTACTAAAGAACTGCTTTAATCATGTTCTGCTGGGAGGGGAGACTCCGATATCCTGGAGACAAGAGGTAATCTCGGTGATTCCGAAATCTGGTGAGGACAGGATGAGTGTGGGTTAGCAGACCCATATCAGTATTAAACATAGACTATAAACTCTTTGCATCCATAATGACAAAACACCAGGAAAACATAATCCTGGAACTATTTGACCCAGATCAAACAAGGTTTGTAAAAAAAACAAACACATGAGGCGAGCATCACACCTTATCAATATGAGAAGAAGTGACAACTATCAGTAGTTTTAAGCCTTGATGCAGATGATATTCTTTTGAAGCTTATCTGTCCTGAGACAAGTATACTCAAAGTACTGTCCATTCTAGAAAATATTGGCACATATTCATGATACAGACTAAACCTATCAAAACACAGACCCTTACTTTCATCTACAAGTCTGAGCACCGTCACCCAGATCACATTGCACCGATTAAGAACCCTCCTGCAGGTGGAGAGCCCCTGGAAGCACTGGAAGGTGGCGCCCAGTGTGGGACATGAACCCTCTACCTGAGAGTCTCATGCTCTACCAACTGAGCTAGCCGGGGGCTCTGAGCAGATTATCTCCAGATAATGTCAATTTAAGTGGGAAGACAACATGATGAAATACTTAAGTGTCCAGATACGTAAAGGCTGAACCTCAATTTATGATAACAATTACACCCTCGTTACAGCAGACATTAAAAAAGACCTAAACAGGTAGTCACTATCCTTATTAGTCGGAGACATACACCTTTCAAATAACTATTTGAACAAACCGTCTCCCTGGATAACAGCTCCATTAAACATTGTGGAGGAGAAAAAGAATGCAGCAGAGTGAACTCCGCTGAAGTGAGTTACAGCCTGTCAGAGGCTACAGGCCTGAGCACAGAGGCAAAGGGGAGGGGGAGAGTCAGAGAATCAGAAAAGAGGAGAGTAGATGAAGTTCAAATGCAGGTCAGGCACCTGGGGGAAAGTCCCAACTCTGGGTAAGAGCCTCTGGGGAAAAAAACTCACAGTCAGGCAGGCCTGTATGACCACGACTGACACAGCAACACCAAAGCAGAAGTAATAAATCTGTGACGGCGAAGGACAAGAGATACATGGATAGAGTACTAGTATTTGGCTGAATATAAAGATTTGAGGATTCTGACAAGGTCATGACGGTGGTGTGATCTCGGTAACGGAGGGGGCCAAGGGGGATAGACAGCATATATAAGGCCCATATTAAGTGTGTTCAGCAGTCGTCTGAGCGATCCGCGGCTCAGAGTGTTTGTTCTGGAGAATATAGACTCTTTTGCATCCAAGTCCAACTTCTCATCTGCTTTTTGCTTCAAGACTCAAGTTTTTTACCATTAGAGTTGAAGAATTAGAGAAAATGCTCGTGGGATCTGACGGTTCGACATCTGGCCCTGAACGACACCCAAGATTAATCCACGACAACATCTGGGAAAAAATACTCAAGGACCAAGAATTTGAAAGAAATGCACAAATACTATGCTGGATAATACAAGCCACAGAATGTATTCCTGCTAAACTAGACAATAGATTTATATACTGGAGAAACTCAGGAATGACCTCATTTTCAATAATAACAATTGATGAAGGACTATTGACCTTCAGATCAAATTAACAACACCTTTAATCTAGAGAATTATGATTTCTTCAGTTACCTTCAACTGAGACATGACTATGATAAAAACATTAAATGGACAAGAGAGAGAGGACTAAATGTGATTAAAATATTTATGGAGGCACAACAAGGTAACACCATCAGAAAATTGATCTCCAAAATATTGACATCCTTGCAGCTAGAGAGAGGTCAGTCCACAACATCTGTTAAAATAAGATGGTAAAGAGAAGGTGATGTATAGATAGCTGCAGAAGACTGGCTCCACATCTGTAAAACACAGTCATCCACTTCAAGCTTGGATCTGAGGAGGGAATTTTCTGAAACACCCTGAGTCCTTATTACTCAATAGAGCAAAAGGTCCCTGCCTAACAGACCTGAGCTTGGCCACTGCTGGAGGATGTGTGGTAAATCATCTGCTAGACATTTCCACATTTTTATAGGAGAGCCCCACACGTTCACTATTCTGGGAAAATGTGATGAAAGAAATCAGATCAATTTTAGGCTCAGGTATAGACTTCTCTTTCAGCCTTATGTATTTAGGGAATTTACCAGCAGCCATAAAGAAACAAGATACAAATTCTACAACTCAGCTGCAAAAAAGCAATAACAAGAAAATGTCTCATGAAGGAACCTCCATCTATTTTAGAAGGGAAAGAGATGGTTGGGGAGAGCTACACTATGGAGCGTCTGACCTTCTCCCTGAGATGAAGTCTGAGTTTGAGAGGTGCTGGGAAACTTGGAATGTATATGCAAATCACAAATAGTCAAAGTTCCTCTTCTATCCTCCACACATGTGTGTCTATATTTTGTAGAATTGATGTTTTGCTTCTTTTTTTTTCTTTCAGCAGCTGCCAAGTACATTGATGGGGATGAATTACAATAAGTATGCCTCTGTGGCTGAGTTTTTTGTTTACATCTGAGAAATTATTATTTTCTAAAGTATCACATGTTGAACCTGTGCTGATCCTGTCTGCTACTTCTACTGTTATTTTTGTTTGTTTCTCATAAAAACTTCCAATAATAAAAAGAAAGTATCAAAAAAGAAAGGAAGTGCTCTCTGACTTCATTATTAGACAAAACTCCTGAACACCCGCTAAAGGTCGTACTGTGACATCTGTCTCTTCTTGCAAGAATAATGTAATAAAATTCTCTCTGAGAAGCAGCAAATTGGCTGTCTACTCTGGACTGGGAAAAAAGTTCCACCTGGGAACCCCTTTCAAAAAGTTGTAAACGGACACCCAAAACACAACAGAAGTTTTTGTGATTTCACTTGAAAATGTTGCGTAAACGGGCTCTTAGAAGAAGTTGACGATTTGAGCAAACTTTTTTGAAGTAAACTCTTGTGGTGGAGAGAAGAAGACCACCAGGTATCTGCTTGAGGTTATCTTGTTCTGGAGCCGGACCAGCATGAGGAAGCGCTCCTCTTGGTCATTGACCCTCGGGACTCTCGCTGACTCAGGGGAATTACTGCAGGGGGAAAGAGGAGGGCCAATCCACTGAGCCAAACTGAGCCACTTTAATCAGAAGGAATTCATGATTATCAGATGTAAGCAGAATCTTTCTCATCATTCTACCAATTGTCTGATTTCCTAACCTCTATAAAGAGGCAAATTCCTCTGAATTACATCAAAATAAAAAATGCTCCACAGCAGGAAACACTTTGACTAAGTAAACTGTTATAATCACACATAAAATAGAGATATCACGGTTTTTTTAGGGATGAAGCGATCATTTGTTTTTTTAAGGACGAGTAGTAACCTTTAGTTACTTGCTGATGCAGAGTACGAATACGAATACGAACAGACATTTTAAATGGCATAAAGCATAATTCATACTCTAGACGCAAGCAATACATGAATGCTATGAGTCTATTTAGCACATAGCATATAGCATGTATAGGTCAACGTTGGACAGCCTGACTATTCACTTTTTCCCTTCTTCAAAATGAGAAGAACCTGTGGAAATTGGGCCGCAAATGAGTGTCAACTCAACACACAACATGTCGTGCATGATGGACTCGTCCTGTCAGATCAGCTTTCATATAATTTACTTCAACTTTATTTATAGAGCACCAAATACAACACAGTCATTTCTAGGTGCTTTTAACAGAAAAAAGAGAAAAACCCAACAAATCCACATGAGCAGCAGATTTATTTGGGACTGTGGAAAGAAAACCTCCCTCTAACAGGAAGAAACCATTGTAGAAACCAGACTGAGAGGTGGAGGCTTTGTGCTGACCGGTTAGGGTGAGGGGATAGAGGAGAGGAAAGGATAGAATAGACAGAGAGATAGATTGTGGGGGAGGTACAAATCTTGGAAACACCCCCTGGTTAGGGGAGGGGAGGTAGAGAGAGGTAGAGAGGGTGTGTTTGAAAGTGTTTTGAAACAGCCCTAACTGTAGCTTTAGTAGATAGAAAAATCTTGAGTCTCGCCTTAAAAGTAGAGCCTGTGTCAGACTCTTTAACTGAAACTGGGATCTGGTTCCACATCAGAGGAGCCTGAAAGCTGAAAGCTCTGCCTCCATTCTACTTTTAGAAAAACCTAGGAACCTCTAACTGGAGGTTAGGTAGCCAGCACTCTGAGAACCAAGTGTTCTTCTGGGGAGATATGGAACAAACAGTTCTTTAAGATATGATGGAGCCTGGTTGTTAAGAGCTTTATAAGTTAAAAGAAGGATTTTAAATTCTATTCTAGATTTAACAGGGAGCCAATGAAGAGAGGTTAGTATTGGAATGATCTCTGATGTTGGTTCTTGTCAGGACCCTCGCTGCAGCATTTTTAATTAGTTGAAGACTTTTTAAGCAGTTATTTGGACACCCTGATAATAGGGAGTTACAATAGTTACTCTCGAAGTAACAAATGCATGAATTCGTTTTTCAGCATCACTCTGAGGCCCCGTTTACACGACAACGAATTTGAGTGTATCCGCAAAACTTTCTTCACTTTTGGGGGGTCCGTTTACACAGTACCAGTGTGCGGAGGCACTGTATCTGCAAAGTTTTTAATCCGGCTCCCAAGGTGGAAAGATTCTTTCACGGCCGCTATTCCCTCCTGCAGAGACTGATGGAGGCTACAGAGCCTGTTACTGCGCATGCGCATCTCTCCCCCTCCCTCCTGCTCATCCAGTTGTAAACACACATGGCGGCCGCATAGTGGTACGACTCACAGTCCGTATTCTAGTTTTATCGTCCAGATCAGTAGTTTAATAGTTGAGATTCACCCCGATAGCATCCGATGCGTCATCAGTCCATGCAGATGTCAGGTTCTCTCCATTTTCTTCATGTTCATAATGTATTGTTCTCTGCACACACGTCTGTGTAGTTTCATTACAAAATGAAGCAAAATCGCCCTCCAGTGGCCCGGCATACTAACTACATCGTTGTCTCTGTGTCCGCTGCTGCAGTGGAAACACACTCCTTTTATTTAGTGGATTAGGTGTTGTCACATGAAACATTGTCATGTAAACAGGGCCTTAGTCAGCAGGTTTCTAATTTTGGAAGTATTACGGAGGTGAAAAAAGGCAGTCCTGCAGATTTGTTTAATGTGAGAGTTGAAGGATAAATCCTGGTCAAAAAGAACTCACAGTGGTACTGGAGGTCAAAGTAATACCATCTAGTATTATTATATCTTTAGATCATTTCTCTCTCAGATGTTTTGGGCCAAATATAATAATTTCAGTTTTATCCGAGTTCAGAAGCAGGCTCATCCAAGCTTTATGTCTTCAAGACAAGCTTCTAGTTTAGAAAGTTGGTTATTATCGTTTGGTTTCATAGATAAATTGATTTGTGTGTCATCTGCATAACAATGGAAGTTCATAGAGTGTTTTTTTTAAATATTCCCTACAGGAAGCATATACAAAGTGAAAAGTATAGGACCTAAGACAGAATATTAAAGTGTCTCATATTGTAGAACACGTTTTGGAGAATTAAACTACACTTTGTGTTCAAACGGTGGGTCAACCAACGTGATAAGATAATCAGGAGAAGGTGAAGAAATCATTGAAGGCGCTTTCAGAACTGATGGATTATTTAATGAAATGTAGCGTTTTGTGCGCGCGTGGGCTTTCGGGGACGTGGGGGGTTTCGATCACAAAGGTCGACTGCCCGATGTCACAATAAACAGTGACCCCTGGTGGCTAATGTTGTCACCAGATAAATATGCAGTTGTGATTATTGTGTGATCAGTTCACAAAGTTCACTTCAGTATTTTGACATTTCCTGTTTACAGAAAGGTGTATGTAGTGTATTGAAAAATGTTCAAATTTAATAAATCTGTTGTATGGGATAAATATACAAACAATCCATTTTATAGCATAATAGTTTGAGAAGTGATTTTATTTTCATTAGTCTTCTAACTCCAGGCTTGACATAACCCATAAGGATAGACGTCATTCAAAACCTGATGTAAATGGACAGATGGACAGATAATATGCTGTTATTTACACAAACTTCATCTCCTCAAGCAAATCTGCCAGTAAACTTCCCTAAGCTGAAAGAAAAGTCTTAAACACTTTGTTTTACAACTCTGTTTACATACTGACTCAAGAATATATCTAGAAAGGCAACATAAGTGTAAAAAGCCAAGCAGTTCTTTGTAAAAAAAAAAGGTTTGTAATTAGATTTTTTATTTATTAAAATGGTGTGTGTGTGTGTGTGTGAAAATAACTAACTAACTAACTAACTAACTAACTAACTAACTAACTAACTAAATAAATAAATAACAGTAATTTAGACAAAAGGGTTACGTAGCAGATTCGCGTGACCCGGAAATGATCGGGACAAGAACTTCCTGCACCAAAACCGGCAAGATGGCGGCGGACACGCAGGTTTGTGTGGCTTCTTTTCTTTTTAAAATCTCCTCCACCCCCGAGAGAGCTGATCGGAACTAACCTGGCGGCGGAATCCGCCGCGGTTATGGCGTCTCTTTTCATGACCTGGACGTGTGTCGTGAAGTAGTCGGACAACACGTGGACGTAGTTTAGCAGCAGGCGGTTAGCTCCGTGCTCCGTGTAGCCTCAGTGTGGCTCGGTCACCGCCTCACACCGACACCGGCTCCAGGCGTCTGCTCGCAGTACACCGGAGACACTTCAAACTGCCCCCGAACGGACTCATCCTAGGCCTTTACCCCCATTTAGCAGCAATTGGTCAGCAATTTATACATCCAGGGTGTTAAAACGTGAAGCAGGCCTCTACACGGGGCTTCCAAACACTTTGGTCAAGGCAGGGTCAGTGAAACCAAATGGAAAAATTGAATAAAAAGACCTTATTTAATCCCAGAGGGAAATTCTATGTAGTGTTGCTCCACACAAGAAAGAACACACAGAATAAATAACTTCAGCATAGCTTAAAATAGCAATAAGACATAATAGAAAATAGGCAATAATAAAGATTAATATATACAAGGCTAAGCAGTGACTTGTATAAGCATAGATGAACGACATTAACAGAAAAAAACAACAAACATTATTTACACGAGGAGTTATAGGCCCTGTTTACACAACAATGTTCCACGTGACAACACCCAATCCGCAAAAAAAAAAAAGTGTTTACACTGCAGCAGCTGACAGAGAGACGACGATGTAGTTAGTATGCCGGGTCACAGGAGGGCGCTGTTGCTTGATTTTGTAATGAAACTACACAAATGTGTGAGCAGAGAACAAATCTCCCCCCCCCCCCCCCCAAAAAAAAAGTGGCACACGCAAAGAAAGAGCAAACCTCACAATTATATTTTACAGTGGGTGCAAAAATGTAGAAACGTTTTTTTATTCTAGACATTTCTCCGCGGCATGGGGAGCAGTCCCCACCAAGTATGAACAGTCCAAAGTGCTTTCACTCCAACTACTTCCCGAGGTGGTCTGGGACACATCAGACTACAGAGGCTTTAGGTGTGGTTCCACCGCACTTTCTGTGCCGGAGCGTCGTCGGGCGGGTTTTCTCACGGGCCGACTGAAAAGTTGTGAATGGTCCGGAAAGAACCCATGACCACCGGGTACGATTTTCCACTGCCCCTCCGTTGAGGAGGAGCTGCAACGCAGCCGTCTGCTGATTGGTCAGTGACGATCGTCACTCTCGACTTGCCCACAATATTTAAACATTTCATCGGCCGTAAACCCTCCTGTTGTTGTTTACATACGCCTCTTTGTGCTCACTGGTTGATTTGTTAACTGGTTTATTGAAACGTCGGCATGCAACCCAACCTGGCGTCTTTTAACGAGACACAGACGTTCGTCTCAGCAACAGGAGGAGGAGATTCAACAGGAGCTGGACGCTGCAATGACAAAGTTGAACCTGAGTCACACAGAACAACTTGGACGGCCGCCGGCCGCTTCCATGTTCTTCGCTGGACACGTCTCCGAGACGTTCTCAACCCCGCCTACATTTTTACCGTACTTTCTGTGGTGGGACCGCGCGATAGAGTTGGTCCTGGGTGCGCTTTGCCGTACTGTAACCTCCCACTCCGCACCGCTCCGGCTCGTACTGCGGTGGAACAGCGGCTTTTGTAGTGTGTTCACCAGAGGTGTCAAACTCAGATCCTGGAGGGCTGCAACCCTGCATGTTTTCCATGGCTCCCTTTTTGAACACACCTGAATGCCCTGATGGTTCATCACCACATTCAGCATAAAGCCAGATAATTAGCCACTCATTGCAATCAGCTGTGTGGAGCCAGAGAGAGGTGGAAAACATGCAGGGCTGTGGCCGACCAGGGATCTGAGCTTCAGATCCCTGGTGTACAGCATGTGTCCCGAATGTGCCCTGGCATGGTGGCGTTGCTGCTAACTATTTCACATGTGTTCTCATTTAAGAGAAAGTGCTGGTCTGAGTAATACAGTCTTTCCAACTTTCCAAAGAAGCTATGAAAAAGAACATCGACGTCTGTACCTGGGGGTCTGCATAGACACGGTGCCTTCAGGTGCAGTCCCACATTTTTGCTTACATTTTTACCGTACTCTTTGTGGTGGGACAACAGAGTTGGGTATGAGTGTGCTTTGCCTTACCGTACCATCCTGGTCTGGCACGTACTCCGCAGTGGAACTGAAGCTTTATAACGGCCTGGGCAAAGGATACCGTCCAGCACAAACTGGATGACTCATAACTGCGCCGGGCCATTTAGAGGAAATGATGTAGGGGTAGTAACACAATCCGCTCTCTAGTGGTTAGCCCGAAATGCAGGGTAGCAAGTGTAAGCAGTCTGCGTCAGGGCTCGCTGCATGTGATCTGATTACCCCAAACGCATGTTAACAGCAGGTCTCCCACATACAGCGCCATTCTCAGCCATTGGGATCATGAAAGCCTTCACACTGTTTACTGTTCAAGATGGTCATAAATAATTGTTTTTGCAGACTGTACGAGCAGAATCTGTGCCGATGTGGCCACTCAAGAATGAATTGTCATAAGCGTACGCCATACATTCAGAAACAATTAAAGCGCTAAACATGGACAGAAAGTCTGCCCTAGCGGTATTCTTACTGTTGGAGACAAATTCCAGCAAGTCCATAAGCAATTCTTCTTTGGTGTCCCACATGGAGCTCATGTTCACTATTCGTCAGTCAGTGTGGGTCTGAGCGTGTACCTAGTGCTTTTCTGGCGTCTCGCGGATAACTGCGTCATGTCATGCTGCATTTCCATTAGTTTGTTATAAGATGACGTATTCAGATTCGCCTCTACAACTCCTCAAATATCAGACACAATCTGTTAATGGTCGCGGGCTCCTGACTGATCGCTCTGCCGTCTCAAAACTGTGCACAAAACCCAACCACATTCAGGCGTGACCGCAAATCGTGTGATCGGATTCTCGCAAGATCCAATCTTTTGTCTCAGACGGCTGAGAATCGCACAGTTTGTGAGAGTCTTTAGTCTTTAGTTGCCTTCTCTGTTTAATGCACTTTATTGCATATAGTGGCTCATTGTTGTAGTGGTTAGCACTCTCGCTTCATAGGAATAGCTCTGGTTTGAAGTGGGCCTGGGAGCCTTTACATGTTTGGATTTTCTCCACAAACAGTTCAACCAGCCTTAGAGGCTTTTGAAGGTGTGTGAATGTGTTTGTCTCTCTGTTTGCCCTGTGATGGATTGGTGGTTTGTCCAGGGTGTGCAATGCTTTTGCCCATGGTCAGCTGGGATTAGTTCCAGCAACCTGTGAACCTGGATTGGATAAAGCTGTATTCAGGATGGAGCTTATCTTGACTTGGCCTGCACACTATGTTAGATTTATTATTTCTGCATCAACATTCTTATATACATATGGCACAAGACTTCCTGCAATAAATGGTTTCCATATGCATCCGTGCTCTGCATACAGCCCTATATTGTATTGATGAAGCATTGTTTTTCTCTTCCTTATTTCAATCTGGTGGCAACAGGTCTGAAGTCAGAAGCACAAATATCCAGGCAAAATGACTTGAATATTCAACAACTGATCTGCCACTATTAAGTGGCAATAATGAAAACAAGTGTAGCGCGGTTGCATTCAGTTAAAATTGGATCAAAAAGAGAGAGTGCTGTTATTGGGGAGTACAAATCTTTAAGCACAGAGACGTGGGCACAATGTACTTTGTAGAGGTTTCCTCTATTACAAGTCATATTACAATGGTAATACTCAAAAACATTACATAATTCATCCCTAACTAATATCATGCAGCCCTATTATTCATGACACTTCCATTTGGGAAACAACATCATCAAGTAGCACTCTGGTCCAGGACCAGTATTTACTGTCTGTTGAATAAACGACTGATCATTTTATATGTGTCCCACATTTCTAGTAAATTGTTATTCGAGCCCCGCTGCCAGCAGGTCAACACTCTGGGTCCCTGACCACGGGCTTTAATCGCCAAATGCTCAGGTTGCTTCAGGAAGGCCATCCGGTGTAAAACTCTGCCAAATCAAACATGCAGATCACATGATTCCCTTTGGCAGCGCTGTGCAGGAGCAGCAGAAATACAATTTTGTGTAAAGTAAATTCAACAAACAGAACGTTTATGAATTATGTCATTTTTAATTCGACTTCAAAAATGCCTCCCAAAAACTGTAATCTTAACCAGACCTGAGCATTGTCCTAGATTTTTCCTTGTAGTTTAACGTGAGCAACATGGTTATCACTCTTAATGCTTTTAAAATGCTTCAAACTTTTTAGTTAATATGGAATAAGGATGTAAATAACTGACCAAACATTTGATTTTCAATATATTCTAATCATTTCAGATTATAGTTGTCCTTTTCACCTCTAAAATGATGAACATCTAAATGTGACATTTCTTCTTCTCATTAGGTTTCAGACACCTTGAAGAAATTTGCAGTAAACGTGACCACAGCCAGCGTGAAGGAGCGCAAGGAGATATTTGGAGACCTGAGACAATGTATAAAGGGCAAAGGTAATTAACTGTTTAACCCCTTGCATGATAATATTGACTTTAAAGTTTCTGCTTCTGTCAGTACTAACCAAGTTTTTACTGGCATTTCTTTTAGCGTTACCGGAGCCTGCCGTCAAAGGACTGTGCAAACTCTTCTGTCTCACGCCACACAGATATCGGTGGGTTTTTCACTTCACTTGGAAATGCACATTAGCTTTGTCATGATGAGATTTGGATTTTTCTTTCTGCAAAATGTAAAAAAAATAAAAAATTCTCAAAGTGTGGCGAAGACTCTCGAGCCACTTTAATGGCTAGTATATATCTGCAAACCTTTATTGTCTTTCAGTTTTTTCTTTTAAAGAATATGAATATGAAATCCAACTCCTGGTGCTAGTTGACAGTCTTCATATGCTTGGTGCTTCTCAGGGATGCTGCGTCGCGCAGAGAGCTGCTCTCCGTCATCGCGCAGCTGGCTGACTCTCAGCCCGACATCCTGGTCACCGGCCTCCTTCACTGCCTGCTCAACAGCGGAGTCATCAGCAAGAGTGGAGAGCCCAGGTAACCCACCCAGAGTTTGGGTGTAACTTCAGTTTGAAGGTTTTCCGCTGTAGAAATACAGAAGAGATCAATTCATCACATTATTTCAGAAATGTCAGTATTAGGCATCATGACTTTAACTCTGTGTTCGACAGGTCGGGTATGCAAGAGTTACTTAATGTTTTATCTGTATTCATCACTGCAACTTTGAATTGTTGTTATTAAAATAAGTTAGTTCCAGGATCGCCGCTTCTGCCATCGACAGTGGAGGAAATAACTATTTGATCCCTTGCTGATTTTGTAAGTTTGCCCACTGACAAAGAAACAAACAGTCTATCATTTTAATGGTTGGTTTATACACATAGTGTGAGATAGAATTAAAAAAAAGAAATCCAGGAAATTATTTTAAATAAAAGACATAAGCAGACTTGCATTTTATCAAGTGAAAAAAGTGTTTGATCCCCTGGCAAAACACGGCTTTGTACTTGGTGGCAAAACCCTTGTTTGCTACCAGGTTTGTGGACAATCAAGAGGACTCTTGGTCCACTCTTCTCTGCAAATCATCTCCAAATCCTGAAGGTTTCGAGGTTGTCGCTTTGCAACTTGAAGCTTCAGCACCCTCCACAGATTTTCTAATGGATTAAGGTCCGGAGACTGGCTCGGCCACTCAATTACCTTAATATGCTTCTTCTTGAGCCACTCCTTTGTTGCCTTGGCCGTGTGTTTGGAGTCATTGTCATGCTGGAAGACCCATCCATGACCCATTTTCAGTGCCCTGGCAGAGGGAAGAAGGTTGTCACTCAGGATTTCACGGTACATCCGTCCATCTTTCCATCAATGCGGTGAAGTCATCCTGTCCCCTGAGCAGAGAAACACCCCCAAAGCACGATGTTTCCACCTCCATGCTTGGCGGTGGGGACGGTGTTCTTGGGGTCATAGTCAGTATTTTTCTTCCTCCAAAACAGGCGAGTCGAGTTGCTGCCAAAGAGCTCGATTTTGGTTTCATCTGACCACCGAACTTTCTCCCAAGACTTCTCTGAATCATTCAGGTGACCGTTGGCAAACTTCAGTCTGATTGATTACATGGACAGGTGTCTTTTATACAGTGACTGATTGACACAGGTGTCTTTGCTGCAGGTAACAAGTTTTTATCGGTGTATCTAAGCAGTAGGAGTATTTAACCAGTCTGTGGGAGCCAGAATTGTTAATGGTTGCCAGGGGATCAAATACTTTTTTCACTTAATGAAATGCAAATAAATTTATATCTTTTATATAATGTAGTTTTCTGGATTTTCTTTTTGATATTCTGTCTCTCATTGTTGAAAGGAACCTACCTTTAAAATTATAGACTCTTCACTACTATGTCAGTGAGCAAACTTAACAAAATTAGTGAGGGATCAAATAATTATTTCCTCCACTGTACCCTGGACGAAGCCCAAGCGTTTCCAAAAAGTCTCATTTTTGCCCATTTACACAACAGCAGAGCCCGAGCGTTTCCTGAAAGTCTTATTTTCACCCGTTTATATGACAACGAACCCTGAGCATTTTCAAAAAGTCTCGTTTTTGCCCGTATGCAGACAGAGTTCGAGAGTTTTGTAGAAAATCTCAATTTTGCCCGTTTACACAATGACGGAGCCAAGCGTTTTCAGAAAGTTCCATCTTGGGAGCAGTTTTTTTAGTGAGTCCGAGCAGCGTTCTCATGTAAACAGACACCCAGAGCACAATGAAAGGTGGGCGTTTTCACTTGAAATCATTGCTGTGTAAATAGGGCCCAAGTTTCCATTTTTCAGATTAAAGCTTTTCCAAAAGTCATTACTGTATATTAAAAAAGAGAAATGAAATATAAGTAAGACATGAAAACATCAAAGTCCAATTAAAAAATGGCAGTTAAAATCAGCTATTAGATAGTTAAAAGATAGGTTAAAAAATGCTGAAGCGGCTGCTAATATTTCCTTGTCAGTTTCATCTTGCTCATGCCCGTCCTGTTCTATTTGCAGTAAATGCACCGGCTCTGCTGCCTTCATCGGCCTGTCCTGGACCTGCCTTCTAGTCCCCGTCGTGTTTTCCACCCCAGAAAAAAAAGATGGACCCATCTGGAGGAAAATGGTCAGTGAAAGAGGTTTTACCTTTGTCTGATGTGTTTTTATGGGTCGTATGTCCAGTCAGGTTTAACTTGATTTATTGGCTGAAAACTGGAGTTGACATGTGGTGCTATTTCCTCATGGTCTGTTTTCTTGTTTCTCTGGACAGGTGGAGACTCAGAGCCTTCTAGTGGCCGAGGTTGTCGGTGGAGCCAAGACGACAGCTCAGAAATCAAGCCTCAAGAGTCTCAGTCACCTCTGGGCGGAGGTGAGCGTTGATCGAGCAAGCTGCAAAGCACACATTCAAATCTTGATGTTTTTGTTTGAATTATGGACAACATGCTGCAGATTATTTTTAAAAACCTTTTCTACAGGATTTGTCTGGATTTTTATCTCTTTGACGTGATCAAAACTGTGCAAGCATTAAGCTCTATGCTCTTCAGTATTACTGTGTTTTTGACTCTTGCCTGAGATTGACACTCGTACTGAGGAAGTCCTGTGAAGAGTAGTTTTAGTGACAAAGCTCTTATCTTTCTGGCATTTTATCCCAAGGTATTCTGAACAGTCGTTTATAACTAAATGAAGAAGTAGCGCTCCTGTTAAATCCTGGCAGTGGCTACTTGACATTGAGATAAGAACCAATTTAACCAATATTTTACTTTAAATTCAATGTGTTTGCACCATTTTAATGGTGTAAAATGATGTCATGTATTTGCTTGTGCACCAGTAACAATAATAACAATAACAAAACAACAATGTAAATAATATAAATAACATTTCTGTTTTAGGTCTATTAAAGTTTGAATGTGTTTCATTCCCTGACATTTAAGTGTATTTTATTAAGTTTGATTTATCAAAAAAAATTGTAGCTTTCACTTCACTAGAGCTTCACTCTCGTCACTCTTTCTCTCTCTCTCTCTCTTTATCACTCTTTTTCACTTTCCATTATATTAATTTGAGATAAGTTCTTTGCTTCCACATCGTTTTACTTTTCATCCATTTTAATGGTTTTGCCAACCACAAGTGAAGCACTTTGAGTGGCATTTAAATGTCGGACTGAGGCTTTGTTGTAACGCAGACGGACTGATCCACAGAGATACTGATGTGAGTAACTCATGAACTGTGTCAGCTGTGACCGTTTGTATTGTTTAACCAGAAACCCGGCCTGGTGGATCAGTACTTCAGCACGCTGCTGACTCTGGATCAGAGCCCGACCACTCTGGCCCTGCTGGGTGTGTGTTTAGACTTCTGCACCGCTCAGAAAGACAAAGCCACAATTGAGAAGCATAAGGTGAGACTTTTTTTTTCTGCGTGTGTCGTCGCTCCTCTACCTCAATCCTGTGAAGCTGTGTGGATGACTCGGTGCACTCATCCTCCATTCATCTGTTTCTTAGAGTGCCATATTGGATTTGTACCTGAAATCGGTTCTCATGAGCAAAACAAAGCCCCAGCAGTACATCTTGGACAAAAGTGGCTGTTTATTACGACACGTGTCCCACTCGGAGTTCAAAGAGCTTCTGCTGCCCACCCTGCAGAAGACCATGCTCCGCAGTCCGGAGAACGCCATGCAGAGTGAGACGCTTTCACACTCGCCGTTCAGTGTTTTTGACTTGAAGCAGCCGTCTAAAACAATCTTCCTTGTGGTTTCAGCCGTTTCCTACCTGCTGTCAGCTGTGACTCTCGACCTCAGTCAGTACGCCATGGACATTGGAAAGGCCATCGCAAGTAAGACTTGAAAATAAAAGACGGAATCGAACTAATTCAAAGACAATTATAAGAAAATATAAATGGATTACATTTTTCTTTTAGAAATAATAGCAGAAGAAAAAATGTATCTCTTGAATCATTCATTTCCATATTTATTGATTTATATCCAGATGTTTTATGTTATTCACACATTTATTTATGGATTTTAACGGTGAAAGTCATAAGCCGTGTAGGAACAGCGTTTTGAATCAGCCTGGAATTTAGAACAACTGAATTTGGTGTAACAAGAAAACATGCAGTTGCTATAGTAATATAATATTTTATTGATAAATGTGATCATTGTGAATCTATTAAATTAATCAATCATATAAAGAAATTGGACTAAAATGTACGGTTCTTTGAGATTCAGCGTAATTGATGAAAAACCTCAAATTAAAGAGTGCATCATTTCAAAAGATGGAGAGATACTGAAAGCAAGTTTTCCTAGTTGTGGTGAGATATGATTGTAGATTTCCACTCACTCTATGCTTTTATTCTAAAAGCACATGCTCTGCTGTCAAAGAAGGTTTTGGATCATAACGTGTAGTATTTAACTCTGTGTTTCAGGCCAGCTGAAAGCGAACAACGCCCAGCTGATGGAGGAGGCTGTACAGGCCATGCAGAACTTGGCCCTGCAATGCAGTGACCCCACTGCAGTGCAGGACGTCACCACACACCTCTTCAAGATCCTCGGAGGTCGGTGAATTGCTTCCGTCAGCCTTAACAATACAACCCGGTTACACGGCAGCCATTTTTAGTGAACACGCAAAACATTCGTTGCATTTCGGGTATCTGCTCACACGTCACTGGTGCTCAGATAATTCTGATTTAAAAAAATAAAATGAACAGAAAAATTGCAAAACAAGTGATTTTCAGAGCCCGGTTGTTCAAAACCCGGTTTTCGTTTAACCAGATGTTATAGTGACGTTAAAGTTAACGCACCTCCGGACCTCCGCTAACTTTTTAACAGAAGTTAACTCTCACCATGTCGTTCACTGGCAGCGCAGGAAGATAGGGTGTACTGTGGGCTTAACTTTGATATAAGTTAATACTCTAATGAAGAGTTCCGCCTCTATAGAGCCCCAGAGTGGCCTTAGAAAATAAATAAAAAAATGTATATATATATATATATATATATATATATATATAACGCGTGGAAATTAGATAATAATTAGTAACTTCAAATTCATAACTGGAGACAGAGTTACCATCTCGTTCCCTTGTATTATGTTTTTTCACCAATGTCGCTTCCATCCAATCATATTTGCTGTTCTGGAGCTTTGAGAGGAAATGATACGGAGCACATTAGATATTGGTGTTTTCTAACTAAAGCATGTGAAATACAGACGTGTTAAACTCACCTTGATCCTAAAAGAGAGGATCTTATCCTCAGCAGCTCTGAATCACGTATTCCCTCTTTACCATACATAAATTAACTTGAGTCTTATTTTTCAACATTTCAGCATTACAGAGTGAATTTCTGCTCCTTTCACTTTATTTCTGGACGTGTCTGAATCAAAAGCTTCAACATGGAGGAATGGAGGTGTAGAATGATAGAACGCTGCTCTACAGCCGTTTCCATAGCAACCTACATAAACACACGCTGGTCGACAATAAAACTTCTCTTTCACATGAAGCCACTAAAAGGCACATTATATGTCTAAAAACTCCAAGCTGTCATTTACAGTAGTATGTAGTTTGTTTAGTAGTTCCTGATGAACCAAACACTTTGCTTCATTATAAAGAAGTTCTGTGGAGCGTCTCATAGCGGAGCAACACAGCCTCATACAGACCTCTCCCTTCATGGCCACAAGTAAAGAGTCTCACGGCCAGAGATTAAACGACCTCGTTCCCTCGCTTTATTCATTTGAGGGAACGACTTATTATCTGGTTCCCACGTTATTATTATTTTTCTCTCTGGCCACTCAGTCCACTTTCTATATCGTTCTCTCTGGTCAAATTAAAAAAAGATGAGGCAACATGAAGCCTCTGATCATCCAGCTCAGTTTTCATCTTCCACTTTAATATCCTGGTAGTTTCTCATGTTTTATGGTGGTTTAATAGAGCAGATAAAAACCCTGGCTGCCTCCACCACAATGTTCAAGACAAAACACGGAAGCTCGGAGACTTGAAAGTGGGCGGAGCCTCGGGTGGAGCGGCGTCAGGGACGCTAACCACTGTTGTTAACCTCACTGTTAACTTTGACGGCGACGTTAGCTAACGGGATGACTAACCATGTTTTAAACAACGCATATTTAACGGTCGGTTAGCTAACGGCGGGTTATGGATTTAACCAGCGGTTAGGGCTTAACCAGTGGTTAAAATAACCCAGGTCTGAACAACCGGGCCCTGGTCTATATTTACAATTGTGTCTAAAAAATAAAACATATTTAAATCTTGCTCCAAGAAAAAGTCTTGATTTAGTGCAAACATCAGTATTGAGCTTGTATTATAATTATTGTTTATTGGCACCATGCCATGAGATCTTGAAAGTGAGGTGTCATTCTTGTGATTTTAGGCTCTGAGGGAAAGCTCACAGTCGTTGCCCAGAAGATGAGTGTGTTGTCTGGTAAGAGGCCTTTCAAACCCTTTTTCATATTTGCTCTTCTTGAGATAGAATTGGCGCTTCATCTGATTTTCCTGGTTGTGTTGCAGGAATTGCCAGCTGCAGCCATCACGCCGTGTCAGGAACCTCCAGCCAGACGCTCAGCTCTGCAGTCACTGTGATGTTCATCCCTTATTTACAGCAAGAAGGTACAACCGCTCAGTTTTGTCCTCCCCTCTGTCCCCTAAGAGGACAAGATGCTTTTTGCTTGATAAGAGGGTGATGTTTCAGGCTTTTACTAACTTTTTTTCCACACTGTGTGGCAGTTCACGAGGGCACCTTGGTGCACGCGGTGTCGGTGCTCTCCCAGTGGAGCGGCCGCCTCACGGTGGAAGTTCCCTCCTCTCTGCTGGACTGGCTCAAGAAAGCTTTCACCCTCAAGACCTCCACCTCTCTGGTTCGACACGCCTACCTTCAAGCCATGCTGGGAGCCTTTAAAGGTCAGTTTCATTTCAAATTAGGCGTAATGGTATTTAATAGATCCTTGTAATAGTACTTGGTATGGGCAAGTCGCTAAAGGTTAGTTCTCGTACTTGTACCCGTTGTTTAAAAAAGTGTTATGGGTGCCTCCCTTCCTGAAACCTACACGGCCTCCTAATTGAAGGCAAACTTCTCATCACCTCTCTCTCCTCTGATGTTCAGGTGACACTCTGGCTCAGGCCTCAGACCTTGTGCCGTTGCTCCTGCAAGTGGTTGAGAAGGCCGCAGCACAAAACTCCCAGCATGCACTGCTTGCAGAAGGCTTGGCGGCTTCTGTTCTTCTGAGTCGACTGGCTCAGCTGGAGACGCAGACTGGTGAGAGTCTCGTGTGGCTGCTGGAGATCATTTTGCAAACCAGAGGAGAGAGTGAGAGTGTTTTTTTTTTTTCTTCACAGAGGGGAAATTCACCAACTTTTGGACGCTGATCTTAGATGAGAAGAAGCCACTTTTCACGACAGAGAAGTTCCTCTCTCAGGGGAGTGATGAAAGTAAGACCATTTTAAATATACAGTGGACTCATGAGAAACTGTTTGCACTTGCTGGTACTTGTATAAAGCTTACAAATTCTTATATTAATGATAGGCTGTATTGAATAAAGATAAACGTCCGTCTAAGTATTCACTGTATTTAAAGACTCGCCTGTTAAGTAAAAACTAATTAGACTGAGGAAACATGTGCAAAACTGTCAACAAAAATGCATCGCAACTGTAAAACACACTTTTTTATAACCACTTTTTTTATTGATTACATAATCCTACATGTCCTTTCATAGTTTTGTTGTCTGGAAAATTGATCTACATTGTATATGATGAGAATCTACAAAAACCTTTACTGAAAATGTGTATTTATATCATTAGCGCTTCATGCATTTAGTGGAGAGACAGGACTTGGAGGATGGCTACAGTCATGTATGCATAAGTGTGTGGTGCATTGTTCTTCTAGACTGTTGAGAATCTAAGCCTGATTGTTCAATGACACGCTGGGACTCGTCTCACTGTGGGGACAAAAATTGAGGATCGTCATATGGTTGAGGACTGAGACTAACTCAGTAACATCCTCTGATTCATCCGAGAACTTTGAAGCTGATGAAATGTACACATCTGGAACTCTCTGTCCAGAATGTCTCAAACACCCTTAAGAGTAAGGGTAGTCGTAGTTATCTCTGAGTTTATTGTGAGGCTGGTGGATGGTTGTCACCGCAGGGTGTCGAAATATGACACATGCATGCTTGAGTTGGCTAATGCAGAACAAATACAAGTTAAGTGAAGTCCATTTGCCAGAATGCTGCTCTTAATTGCTTTAAAGACATGAATTGAAGGTTTGTCTGTGCTGTGCTTCCCCTCCAGCTCTGCTCACAGTACTGCTCCTGTGTGAAAGGCTGTTTTTGGATCATGCCCACAGAATGAACACCAGCAAATCACAGTGAGTCTCTTCGTGAAGAGAAATAACAAAAAGCTGCACAGCTCCAGAAAACTGTCACACATTTGTGATAATCTCCCTAGCTTAACTTGCCTTGTGTGAAGTGGAGTATTAATCTATTTCTTGTTTATTTGACATGACAGAAGTTGAATTTTTATAAGTTTGTCATCCTTGATTGTTTTGAGGACAATTTCTTCTGATTAATACCTTGACTCAATCAAGTGGAGTTTTGAATTACACTGCTCAACAAACTAAAGGGACACCTAAACAACACAATGTAACTCCAACTATATCACACTGGTGTGAAATCAACCTGTCCAGGGAGGAAGCAACACTAATTGTGAATCAGTTTCACCTCTTGTGCAAATAAAACAGACAACATGAGGAAATGAGAGGCAATTAGCAAGACAACTCCTATAAAGGAGGTTCTGCAGGTGTGACCACAAACCATGACGCTGTTCTCCTGGTTCCTGGCTGATGTTCTGGTCACCTTAGGACGTTGTTAGTGTTCTCAGTCCTCGAGGCAGCAGGAGGCGAGTCTACAACCAACACAAGTTGCACAGCTTGGCGTGGCAAGAAGGTCTGCTGTGTCTCCCAGCACAGTGTCCAGAGCATGGAGGAGACACCAGGAGACATGGATAGGGGGTGTAGGAGGGCAACAAGCCAGCAGCAGGACCACTACCTCCTCCTTTGAGCAAGAAGGAACAGCAGGAGCTCTGCAAGATGACCTCCAGCAGGCCACTAATGTGATGTTTCTGCTCAAACTGCCAGAAACAGACTTCACCAGGGTGCTATGAGGGCCCACGTCCACAAGGGGGGGCTGTTCTTACAGTCCCACACCCTGCAGGGCCATTGGCATTTGCCAGAGAACAGCAATATTGTCAGATTGGCCAGTGGCGCCCTGTGCTCTTCACAGATGAGAGCAGCTTCACACTGAGCACATGTGACAGACGTGACAGAGTCTGGAGAACGTGGAGAACGTTCTGCTGCAGCAACATCCTCCAGCATGAGCGGTTTGGTGGGGGGTCAGTAATGGTGTGGGGAGGCATTTCTTTGGATGGCCCACAGCCCTCCATGTGCGAGCCAGAGGTACCCTGACTGCCATGAGGTACCAGGATGAGATCCTCAGACCCAGTGTGAGACCAGATGCTGGTGCAGTGGTTCCTGGGTTCCTTCTGATGCAGGACAATGCCAGGCCTCATGTGGCTGAAGTGTGTCAACAGTTTTTCCATGATGAAGGTATTGATGCTCTGGACTGGCCTGCCCGTTCCCCAGACCTCAATCCAACTGAGCACATCTGGACATCATGTCTGGTTCCATCCACCAACCACACGTTGACCACAGACGGTCCAGGAGGTGACTGATGCTTTGATCCAAGTCTGGGAGGTCATCCCTCAGAGGAACATCCCTCAGGAGAACATCCCTCAGGGGAACATCCCTCAGGGGAATATCCCTCAGGAGAACATCCCTCAGGAGAACATCCCTCAGGAGAATATCCCTCAGGAGGTCATCCCTCAGGAGGTCATCCCTCAGGAGGTCATCCCTCAGGAGAACTTCCCTCAGGAGAACTTCCCTCAGGAGAACATCTGGCACCTCTTCAGAAGTATGCCCAGGCATTGTAGGGAGGTCCTACAGGCAGGTGGAGGCCACAAACAATACTAATAATTTTGATTTACATTGATAATTTTTATGTTTTGTTCCTAACACAGTCTACTATATATTGAATTAAGACTTTCAACATCAATATTTCATTAATTGAGATCTAGGACGTGTTACTTTAGTGTTCCCTTTATTTTTTTGAGCAGTGTATTCAAGGTGGAAAAAGTGACTTTAAAGATGCACAAGGGCACTTGATTGAATTTGGAAGAAGCTGATTGATTAGATAAACCCAGCTGTATGCAGACTTTGGATGATTAATGTCAAACTGTGCAGAGTATAATTTCTCTAATGAAGACATTTGAAATATTCAAACGGTAACACTTAGGTTCCTTCAATTCAATCATAAATGTAGAAAAGGTAAATTACCAAAGTTTGGATATGAGGCTGTTCTTTCACCTATAATAAGAAAAATTGATCCCAAAGATCTTAAAAATAGGAGACAAATGCTTTAACCATGAAATATATTGGAACTTGTGACAGGGGTACAACTTTTTCTCCATGTGCAACCGAGCAGGATGTACCATCACGCCACAGTGGCGGTCCTCCTGTCTCGGAGCTGGCGTGTGAGGAAGAGGGCACAGCAGACCATCAGGAAGCTGCTCTCCTCCCTGGGTGGATCCAGCCTTGCGCACGGCCTTCTGGGAGAACTCCGAGCAGTCATCAACAAACACAAAGTACAAACTCATCACTCTGGATTTTATTTACAGGATGAACTTCTGCTTCACTCGGTTTTGGTTTAGATTCAGCATTCACATATGTTGTCAAAAGTAGATTTGGACGTGTCAAAGAAACGCACAAGACAAGAGAGTCCTCTTTCTGTATGTTGCTGAGATAGTGTCCTTAAGTGTTTCAATGCACTTAAGAAAATAAATAAGTTCGGGAATTGACTGTTGCTTCCCTATCAATGATTTTGGAATTACTGTATTCAGAGCATTTATATTGGCAACCTAAATGCCTGTTAAAAATTGGCCTGATCGCCCATCAAAAACTGAATGTTGAAATACAGACTAATGATTTCATTTCATCATGATAGCAAACTCTTTTTATGGTTTCATAGATCAAGGGTTTAGTTGGGTTCTGTTGTCCTCTATCATTGTAAAAGTGCTGTGAGATGTCTGTTGATGTGATTTAGCGCTTTACAAATATAATTGAATTGAATTGAATTGAATCAACAAGGGTATATGTATGTATCTCAATTCCTCAAGTGACTAGTGTTCAAGATATGGAGAAATGCTCTTTAACTTCATCTGCGGATGGACAAATACTAGTTTTGACCCTCAGAGAGGATTGAGAGGATAATTAAAAGGACTAACCTTTCTTTGTCTTGCTGTTGCTGACCTGTTGTTGTTGTGATGATTAAAGTGTGGGTGTTGCGACTGACTGAATGTTGCACACTTTCAGGTTTTGCCTCAGGACATCCTGTCATCAGAGTCCGGAGAACTGACTGAGCTGGGTCGCAGCTACGTTCCCCCTCGAGTCCTGCTGGAGGCGCTCTGCGTCGTGTGCTCCTCCGCTAGCCAGTGGGGCGACCCCACCGAGGCTGAGAATCTGGCTATGGAGACTCTCATAGTGACACATCATCCCTCCATAGGTAGGATGAACATTTGAACGTTGTGTGTTTTAATCACTTTGAAGTTGATTGAAGCCGAGTTTAAACGTTTCTCACTGTTCATGTTTTCCAGTTGAAGCTCGCTCTGGTCTCTGGCCCGTTCTCCTCTCCTCCATGAACCTTAAAGCTGACGAGTTTATTGACAAGAACCTGGAAGTTATTTTACCTCATTTGCTGGAAGTCAATGCTGACAACCAGGTAATAATAATTACTACGAATGGGTGAAACAAAACCAGCATCTTGATGTCATTTCAAAGAAGAACCCAAACTGCGAAGCCCTTGTGGAAGACCGATGCATCTGTCTCCTCATGTACTCCCAGACTGACTGTGGCGGCCTTGTAATTACTTCTAGGACTCCTTATTTGTCTGCACACCCTAACATAGCACCAAATCTTGTCTTTGAGATTATTGCACTGTCTGTCATGTAAATCTAGGGCCTGTCAGATGTGTTATTGCATGGCGAAGCAGGAGCATTTGAGATCTGCATTGAGCTGCATCTCTACCTGTTAAGGAAGTGAGAACTACTCCCATGTGTCTCCTCAGGCGGTGAAGAATGCAGTGGGTGCCCTCTCTTGTCTCTCCCCCAACAAGCTGCTTCCACGTGTGATCAGTCACGTCACCACGGAGCTTTCCCGGCCCGCGCTGGTTCAGGTCACCAGGGAGGAGTACGCCATCATGCAGACCCCAGAGGGAGAACTGTACGACAACAGCATCATCCAGAGGTGACGTGCAGCGTCCGCTTACTGTTGATCATTTAATCGCGTCAAAAAGCCCTCAAGCTCATTTACATCATTGGAAAATATGATAGCTCAGAGTAATCAGTAAATTGTATAAGCAGGTATGTTATTCCAGTTCCATCTTTCTTTGTTTGCAAGTAAACCGGTTCATTACACAACACATTTACACAATGAAAATACAGTCACACACTACCAGACAATACTAAGCAACAACATTAAGATTATACAACAGCACAATAAAAGGAGCGAAGAGAAGTCATAGCTTTGTCTTTCTATACCTCAAGTCTTTTAACCCACTTAAATTCAGATTTATATTACCAATTACAGCACAGTCATCTCATGGCACTTTTATGGTTTAAAAACTGAACATTTCCACCTGAGCAAGCATCATAATAGTGGGAAGGAAAACTCCTTTTTACCAAGAAGAAACCTACAGGACCAGGCTCATTCTACCTGTACTGGTTCTGGTCAGAGGTTGGAAGGAGAGAAAGGGATAGAACAGAGATAGAGATACAAACAAGTTGATATCAGACAGCAAGCTAATTCAGACCCTTCAGATTTGATATGCAGGAAACACTGATCTGGAACTTTACACAGTCGGAGATCTTGCAGGAAGCTACAGAGAGAAAAGAACACAGACTGCAGCAGAGAGACACAGAGTTAGTGAATTTTAATATTGAGCAGAATGTATGAGAGAAACATTGATGGTCTCCCAGCAGTAGAAACCTACAGCAGCAGAACTAAGGAAATGGTCCTTGAAAGATGACAGTCAGCAAGAGGCTACGGTCGGGTTTAAGGTGAACAATTGGTGACAACAGCATACAAAGTGCACTGCACTGAAACGCTTCTACCTCTGTGAACATATGTTCTTTCCTCAGCACATATTCTCGTAAGGATGTTATTTGACATTTACTTGCTTATTTTTTTTCATCTGTGAACATCCTGCAGTGCCCAGAAGGAAAACACCAAGAAGGTGAACATGAAGCGGGAGAACAAGGCCTACTCCTACAAGGAACAGATCATTGAGTTGGAGTTACAGGAGGTAAAAACTGAAGTCATCACCGTCACTCTTTATGAAAAAATAAGGTCATAATAGTCTGCAGGGGATTTCCAATGTGCGTTTTGTCCTTTTGTGTGATCAAACAGGAACTAAAGAAGAAGAAAGGCATCAAGGAGGAGGTGCAGCTCACCAGCAAACAAAAGGAAATGATGCAAATCCAACTGGAAAGGGAGTCTGCTATTCGTACAAAACTTCAAGGGGTACAAAGCCAAGACCACAAAATCAGGTCTTTAAGACTAAAACATTGAATTGGTGTAGTTTAAGTGATTGTGTTGCTCTTTTTCTAGTTGGATGCAGAGCTGCAGAGTGTGGTGGGACTTCTGGAGGCCACTCTCAAGGAAAAACCCACTCAGATCACCAGGGAGTTTCCGGCCGTTCTTCAAGCCCTGACGCCTCTGCTGCAGTCTCCTCTGGCGGCTCCGCGCATCCAGCAGATCTTTCTAGACATCGGAGTGTCTCTCATGCCCAAACATCTTCACCACCTCGGTATGAGGAAAAGCATAGCATCACACTAACAGCCACAGCTCTTGTTGTATCTCGAGTCGGTGTTGATCTCATTTCTTCCCCTCCAGCTGTGCTTGTGGGTCATGTGACCTTACGGTTGCTGAAGCCTGAGTGCGAGCTGGACGTAGCCTGGGGACAAGAAGACCTGGACACAGCAGCCCAGCGCACTGTGCTGCTGCTACATAACCACACCGTCCCCCAGAGGGATGGCAAGAGTGGCGGTGAGCACCGTTAAAGTCAGAGATTCATGACCTTTTTCTTGAGGGACCCACATTTTTAACACTGTAAGCTTAGGTAACCCCCACCACACTGTATATTCCAAACAAAGCTGCAGGAAGCTCATAAACACTATAGGTAAATATACAGTTTTTATCATTATATTCTGTACTAACTCTTTGGGTTCACCCTCAATCTGCCAAAAAAACACACACAAAC
This sequence comes from Lipophrys pholis, assembly GCF_963383615.2. Lineage (NCBI taxonomy): Eukaryota > Metazoa > Chordata > Actinopteri > Blenniiformes > Blenniidae > Lipophrys > Lipophrys pholis. The sequence continues at coordinate 30,259,219 of NC_137638.1, forward strand.
AGCAGATTCTTTATACAATACAATATGAAAGCATTTGTAATATGAGGCAAACAAAAACAACAGAATATAACAGATGAACAAGAATAATTTGTGATTAAGAACATGAAGCAGATATCAGTCTCACTCTCTGCACCTCCTCACTTTGTGTTTATCAATGTTTCTGTCAGACGTGGCGCCGTTTTCTGCTCCGGCCTTTTCCTTCTGCTTCCCTCTGTTAAACGCCACGCTCAGGGAGTCTTCGGGTGGCACTGAGGAGACGGAGAGCACAATGATCAGAGCGCTGCAAGTCATCAACGAACACTCGCAGCTCCGGGCCGAAACAGACAGCAGCGACTTCACGATAGATGAGGTAGAAACAAAAACAATCTTAATATAAACAGTGTCTGTGTAGATTTCTCATCTTCTTTTTCTTTTTAACTATAAATGTTATTTCAGGCTGACCTATTTTCTCACTAATCTTTGAAGTATCTTCATGTTGTAGTTGTGAATTTGTTGGCTTCATGCACTGCTTTCTTTTTTGGGGTATTTTCTCAGAACGGTCCTGAACTGCTTCCACGTGTCAACATGCTGCTGCTGCTGACCAGAATTATTTCTACTGCAACTCCAAGACTTCAGGTAAACTACAGAAAGAGAGGACAGACACTTAATTCATTCACTGTACTGATAAGACATGGAGTTAAACAGCTGTTGTGAAAATTTCTGAAATACCAGTCACTGGTGTGCACACATGTTCAACAGTGCAACTTTGCCGAACTCAAAATCTTAAGATATATTTCTAATCATCTGCAGGGGTGGAAATAAGAAATTTCAAATTCTAACTTTACTATAATTAAGTAAGGTCTAATACGTTTTACTGAATGCAATTTTTAAAATGTAGTCTACTATGCTACTTTTAAAAATCTGGGTTTCTACCAAGCACATTTGTATTAATCTCAAAGAGCGGTAATTATTATGTCAGACTGTGCGTTATATTGAGGTTTCTTCATACACAAATAGTTATAATCTATATTTACATCACTGATGGTCTTTTAAAAAGGCTTGCAATATGTATATTTTTAATAAATTAACTCAAATGCCTGCAATAAGAGTTCAAAAGTTACTAATACACATTTTTGAGAAATGTACACTTTGCCACCTGTGTAAGTATATTAATACCATTAAACTAAAAAGTTACAAGCAATTTTGATACTGTAATTGATAACTATGGCTCCAGGTTGAAACAATAAGAGCGTCAGGAGCTCGATTGTCATTGCAAAAACAAAAATACAAGAAGATATAGATAGCTGCAGGGAAGTAGAAATTAGCCCAGTTGTAGTAAACAATGGACAAGCTGCAGGGTAAAGAAAACCAATAAACAAATAATCATTTGTAAATATTAAGCGCCCTTATCAATAAAACACTTAAAGTATAAACACATACATAATGAAAAAAGAATCCAGTTTGCAGATATCTTTCATCCTGTAATGTATGTGACTTGATTACTGTTGATCAAGTTACATTTCAGTTGTTTCCCTCGTGTTAAGTGCCGTTCGTCTCTGTGTTTCAGGTGTTGGCGTCTCAGTGCCTGACTGCTCTGTGTGCCAGCGCCGGAGGAGGAGACGGCTGCACCGTAGCAGAGCAGCCGGAGATCGACGTGCTGCTCAGCGTTCTGCTGTCACCCTGCTTCTCTGTGCGGGATGCCGCCCTCAGGGTGAGATTCCATCTCACACCGTGGAACCAGTTATAAAATAACACACCACATGAACTAACATGACCGGCTTCATGTGTGCACGCTAACGTTCAGTCGTATCTGTGCTTCAGGGGCTGTTGGAGATGGAATTTGCCCTCCCGACAGACGGCACAGAGGCCAGTGGCTTGAGTCTGCTGCGCAGGCTTTGGGTTGCCAGGTTTGATGTTGAGGAGGAGGGACGAGCTTTGGCTGAAAAGTATGTAATATGTAATTTCTTGTTCTTCCAATCAAATCTTTGTTTAGAATACGACCCAGTATGACTACCAGTTAAAGCCTTTATTGGAGAAATAACCATGTTTCATAACTTCCTTATTTCTTCTTGCTCCTTCCAAATCAACGATGATGTGTTGTAGAAAACCATAGAAGACTTGGGGAAATGGTTTTGTGATATTTGTAAACAGGTGCTGCATGTGTAGCAGAATTTGTTTGATTGTCGTACTTTTGCTTTATAATTGTCATCTTGACTTCAAAGCTAATATGTTTTGCCCATTAGCTTGGAAAAGTACCTTTTACTCAAAATAAGTATTTGAGTACCCTATTTAGGTTAGGCTAATGAGATTTAAAGCACAGCATTCTTTTATTTCATTTAAAGCCCGATCATGACATTCAAGAAGGTTTGAGTCTGAAGAGAAACTGAACCGCTGACGCAGTGTCTTGGTTGGTTCTTCCTGCTCAGACTGTGGGAGTCTCTGTGTCTTGAGCTGGTCCCGGAGCTCTGCTCCCTGTTGATTGGAGATGTCACGCACCACGAGGAGGCCATCCGCTCCGCCGCCGCCGAGGCATTGTCCAGCGCCGTGTCCCAGTACAAAGACCAGTCAGCCACGGTGCTCAGCCAGCTCACAGAGCTCTACCACCAGAGGCTCTATGTAAGACCACGACCCACCCCAAGCTTCAAGAGATTCATATCATCTTACAGTCTTTAACAACCTGAGAATGTTTTCCCTCTTTGAAGAGACCGCCTCCTGTGCTGGATGCTCTCGGCAGAGTCATTTCTGAAGCTCCACCTGACCAGTGGGAGGCCAGGTAAGAGACATCAAAAGTTTTTATCAATTCATTCCACTTACTTCCAGTTTTATTTGTATTTTTATTTGCATCCACACACTAAAATGAAGAACATACGTTGAAATATCAACGAAAACCACAAACTCCATTAATCCACATAGTCTGATGGGAGCAGGAAAAACGAATCAGAAGCTTTTGGCTCTGAAAACACCTGTTCAAAAAGCACAGACACTTTTTATGAACTGCCGAACAATAGCATATAAATACATTGGATAGAGTTAAGTGCATTAAAAAGGCTCCCCCATTTCTCTAAACCTATAGCAGGGTACCTGTGAAATAACTCAGGGAGACCTGAGCCAGCCCTAACTATATAAATCTTACTCAATACATGTTTTTACATCAATAATAGAAGGAGCAATTAACCTGCGGGTTCTCCAACAGGGCAGGTAAACCACAAAAACCCACAGCGTCTGGTATTAATAGAATAGTTTAAATGGGGAGAAATAATGTTCCCAATGCGTTCAGTAAAGAATCCAAATCTCAAAACCTGGTTTAAAAAATAAATTCTGTATTGACTTGTGTATCTCCTAAGCTTCACCAAGTCACAGATATCTAATAATTATTGTAGAGTATGATAGTAATTGTTTGGGCTGGTCACCTCCCACACCGACTTCTACAAATAACTCTCTTCGTGTGTTTATGCCTTGTTTTATTTATTGTTACCAGCTTCTTCTGTGAAATGAAAAGTTATCGGTTTGGTCTGACCTCTTTTTCCCCACTTCCTCTTCAGATGTGGCATCGCTCTGGCTCTGAACAAGCTGTCACAGTACTTGGATGAATCTCAGGTCACCCCTCTCTTCCTCTTCTTTGTCCCCGACGCTCTGAACGACCGCCACACCGAGGTGCGCCGCTGCATGCTGGACGCCGCCCTCTCAGCGCTCAACACCCATGGAAAGGTACCGATCCTTTCTCAAGCTTCTTCCTGTTACAAACATTGTTTTAAATGGCACGTTGGAGCTGAAGTGAACCTGCTTGGTGTGACAGGACAACGTGAGCTCCCTGCTGCCAGTGTTTGAGGAGTTTTTGAAGGACGCCCCGCAGGACGCCAGCTACGACTCTGTCCGTCAGAGCGTAGTGATTCTCATGGGCTCCTTGGCAAAACATCTGGACAAGAACGACCCCAAAGTCAAGCCCATCGTGGCCAAGCTCATCACCGCTCTCTCGACACCGTCACAGCAGGCGAGTGATTCATCAAACTCAGTCAAAGATACTCGACGGGACAATTTTAAGACACGACAGGACAAGAAAAATTGTAAATACAAGACAAATATAACAGGAAAAGGATTAAAAAACAATGAGGTCACTGTAAAAACTGACATTCAGGATCTTAAAGTCAGTTTTTGTACCTTTTCAACATCCCCTTTGCTTTTTAACTTTCTCATTTGTTATGTTTTGTTTGTTTTATTTGCTTTTATAAATGCAAAATGTAAAAAGAGGTACTTGATTTGTTTTGTACTTTTGAATGAAAGAATTCACAGTTTCTGTTTCCTCACCAGGTGCAAGAATCTGTGGCGAGCTGTTTACCTCCTCTGGTTCCCGCCATCAAAGAGGACGCCGCAGGGATCGTCAGAAACCTGCTGCAGCTGCTGCTGGAGAGCGACAAGTACGCCGAGAGGAAGGGCGCTGCGTACGGACTGGCCGGCCTGGTCAAAGGTCTGGGGATCCTGGCCCTGAAACAGCAGGACATCATGACCACGCTAACAGACGCCATCCAGGACAAGAAGAACTTCAGGCGGAGGGAGGGTCAGTGACGGTTATACAGCCACTCCAGTCTTGATTGTAAACAGCACAAAAAGTAAAGACATTTATATCTGGCAAATTCTTTTTTTGACGTAAAAATGTTTTGTGGAGTCAAATCTTAAAATCTGGGCTAAAACGTTGAGTATGCAGGTGTTGCCAATGAAAAGTTCCCTAAGTCTTCTCTGCGTCTTCCGTTTCTGGCTTTTATTTAGTGTTTGACTGTGTGATAGAAGGCTGAAGAGATAAGACATTTTGGCATTTTATTATTTCTAATTGTAGCCTCAATAAAATGTGCAGCAACTTGGTTTAACATCAGGTTGAAGTTAACCAACAATCTTTCATTTATGATTAAAGATTTATTGTCATCTTAGAATCTATAAAAGACAATGTCCTTACTTTTTCTTTTTTTTTGAAACTAATACGGTACTCGCAAGAGTTAAAGCATTTCAAGCTGGTGTTTGTTGCTTGCAGGAGCTTTGTTTGCCTTCGAGATGCTGTGCAACATGCTGGGGAAGCTGTTTGAGCCGTACGTGGTTCACGTGCTTCCGCACCTCCTGCTCTGCTTTGGAGATGGAAACCAGTATGTGAGAGAAGTGAGTGTGCCACTGTTTCCTCTGTATTTCCTTATTTATTCACTTTGAAGTCTCCCATGAGTAGTCACATGCATTTTCATTCAGCATTTATTGATCCGCTGCAGGCTGCAGATGACTGTGCCAAGGCTGTGATGAGAAACCTGAGTGCTCACGGAGTCAAGCTGGTGTTGCCCTCCTTGTTGGTGGCTCTGGAGGAAGAGTCCTGGAGAACTAAAGCAGGTGAGGAAGCCCTTCAAGTGAAAATGTCTGAGGCAGCTTTTGATTCAGGGGGTGGCTGGAAAAATACAGTCCAGAAATTTTAGGCTGGTGTGACTAGGGGAAATGGGTTTTGGATCATTTAATCCAAAGTGTATTGTTGATTAGCAGGAAATGCATCAGTATTTGTGGTGACAATCCTTTATAGCTGATGCTGCTTTAAAATCAGTTTAAAAAACGAAAACATGAGCAGAGCTTCTTTAAAAAGATCTTTGAGATTTATGCAAATATTTCCTTTGGATGTTGTTTAACTCAGATTACTATCACTTTTCATTTTAACCAAAGCTTGATTATGCTAAGATCAGAGATCTTAGTTAAGATGTGCCTTCAGTCTAAAGGAGAACAAACACGAGATGTACTAATGCACTCAAAGGCAATTCCTTGAGCTTATCACACAAAGTGAGACTGCTGCTTTGACAAGCATGCACTTGGAAAATGATTTCTTCAAAGAGGGATGAGTGTGCAAAATGTAAAACTAGTTAAGTAAAAGTGCTATTACTAATGTGTCCACTGGGGGTCGCACTGATTCAGTCAGATTAATTTGAACCCAGAAGTGATGGCAGGTGGCAACAATGCTCACAGCTGAGAGATCATTGAAGGACACCTGCAAACTACCAATCTCATCTAATCCCTACTTTGACAGTGACTTTGTGAAAACATGCAAAAAGCTGCAGGGATTATCCTGCATTGAGAGAAGCAACAGTTTTTTTCCTTACTAGTTCAAACAGAAACACTTACTGACAACACTTCAAAAGTCAATTTCAGGTGGTTCATAGCATATTTTTCAAAGACTTTATACGTTAAATGTCGTAAACATCGGGGCGGCATGGCTCGGTTGGTAGAGTGATGGTCTCCCAATCAGAAGGTTGCAGGTTCAATTCCCATCTCTGCCTGCTCACAAAATGGCAGCCTCTCTTCCGTCAGTCTGCCCCAGAGCAGCTGTGGCTACGTACGTAGTTTACCACCATCGAGTATGGAGGGAATGAATGATGCAATGTAAAGCCAAGAAAAGTGCCTTATAAAACCAATGCATTATTATTATTTTTAAATGAGACCATTTTCAAGATGTGTTCGTTTGTCTTTGCACTGAAACTAAAATAAGACTTTGGTGACGTTGATATCTACAGGCTACTAGGTGATCATCTTACTGACCCGGCCTATTAACATGTACGTGGCCCCTGAACCATAATCAGAATGACTCCCCTGCTTTGCTTTTCAGAAATCTCAGGCACTCTCAAGTGTCAACTTTATTACTCCTCGAGCAGCTTTGTGGAGCGGTTCAGTCGTTTTCGTTTTGCCGTTTCTGTGCTGTGACTCAGCCGGCTCTCTCCTCCAGGCTCGGTGGAGCTGTTGGGAGCCATGGCTTACTGCGCACCCAAGCAGCTGTCCTCCTGCCTGCCCAGCATTGTGCCAAAGCTGACGGAGGTGCTGACCGACTCCCACGTGAAGGTGCAGAAGGCCGGCCAGCAGGCCCTGCGACAGATTGGCTCCGTCATTCGCAACCCTGAAATCCTGGGTGAGTGAGTCCGAGTCATCAGGCTGAGCTCTTTCTATCAGATTTTGATCTTGAAAACCTATTGAATGCACAAGGCCAATGATTTGTAAAGCTTACAGACATTACAACATGAGCAAAGTAAAGCATGTTCCCACTTCATTAGCAGATACTTCAGGAAAAGTTTGCACAGGGTTTCATACACACATGTGTGGAACGCCGTCTTCTTGTACATCGAACTGTAAACATCGAGGAAGTGAAGAGAACGTTCCCGGAGGTTAAGGGAGGAATTTGGGCTGGTGTAGGACTCTGGCTCCTCAATGTTTCTTGTCATTAGTTTTCCAGTTCTTCTGCACCAGATGTCTTCTAGTCAGTGAATCGGTTCAGCACCCAGACTCTTCCCCTGAGTCCATGCTGTTGGGAAGGAGGCCGTGTGTGTTTAGCGTTGTCTTGTTGAAAAATGTCTCCTAAAACAAGCAGTACTCCTTCTCATACTTGTCCTTTAAAAAAGTGGTATCGCTCCCTTCCTACTTCAAAGTTTTCATGGTGTTTTGTGTGTGCTTCTTCTCTCAGCTATCACGCCCATCCTGCTGGACGCTCTCACGGACCCGTCCAGGAGGACTCAGACGTGCCTGCAGACACTGCTGGACACCAAGTTTGTGCACTTCATTGACGCCCCCTCCCTCGCTCTCATCATGCCCATCGTCCAGAGGGCCTTCCAGGACCGCTCCACCGACACCCGCAAGATGGCCGCCCAGATCATTGGCAATATGTACTCGCTCACTGATCAGAAGGTGTGATGACCCACATTGTGATACAGTCTGCTTCAAACTGGGGTCTTCTAAAGTGTTTTAACTTTGCTGTGTGTTGTCACTGGTAGGATCTGTCTCCCTACCTGCCGAGTGTCATTCCTGGACTGAAAGCCTCCCTGCTGGACCCGGTGCCTGAGGTGGGTTCAGTGACAACCAGGAAGCATAATAATGCATTAAGAAGTCACACATGCAAAAGTAACTGATTACTATTAGAAAATAACTAACACTGAACCTGCTGCTCTTGTCACACATGAGAACAAAGATGTAGACTTGCTAGAAAAGCTGCAGCTGCACCTCGTCTTCTCTTGTAGGTTCGTACGGTCTCGGCTAAAGCTCTGGGAGCAATGGTGAAGGGGATGGGTGAATCCTGCTTCGACGACCTGCTGCCGTGGCTCATGGAGACGTTGGCCTCCGAGCAGAGCTCTGTGGATCGCTCTGGAGCTGCACAAGGTATATCCTTATTGGATTTTTTGGGAATTGTTTCAAAATGTGCACCGACCAAGTACATCTGTCCCCTTTTCCAAGATTGTGCAGGTTGGAAAATGTTTAACACACTCTTATCGTTGTAAGGAAGTCCTGTGAACAACCGTACAGACAATCTGAGGGTTTCCGTCTTCCTCTCTAGGTCTGGCTGAGGTGATGGCCGGACTGGGAGTAGAGAAGCTGGATAAGCTGATGCCAGACGTTGTGCAAACGGCCAGCAAAGTGGACATCGCTTCCCATGTCAGAGACGGTTACATCATGATGTTCATCTACCTGCCTCTCACCTTCGGAGATAGATTTACTCCCTACGTCGGGCCTATCATACCCTGCATCCTCAAGGTACCGACTGCACAGAGGCCCCGTTTACACCTGACATCAACAGGCGTGTCGGGTGATCAGATCGTAGTAGGAGAGCATATGTGGAAACATGCAGATGTTTAAAAAGAAAAGGCAAGTTCAGAATAACCAACGTGAGCAGCTGCTCGCAGAGGAGCAATTTAGAGGCCGTTGACAAAATAAAAACAGTTAATAAGATCATTATCATCACATTCAGAGTGAGAGCTCAAGTGCTTAGAAGTAGCACAACAGTAAAGGCTTATTAAGATGCTTATATAGCTGTTAAGTGAGTAATGTGATGAAAGCGTCACCTTTTTGATTGTTCACTGTGCAGATGATGATTCTCTGCAGTGCCCTCATCCTCTCTCCTCCTCATCCTCCAGGCTCTGGCCGATGAGAACGAGTATGTGCGCGACACGGCGCTGCGGGCTGGCCAGCGAATCATCAGCATGTATGCCGAGACCGCCATCGCTCTGTTGCTCCCCGAGCTGGAACAAGGCCTGTTCGACGACCTGTGGAGAATCAGGTTAGATCCACACGCAGTCAGGAGTTAGCAGCTGGTTAGACTTCTTCCTCCCTCACGCTGATGGTCTGTGGATCGTCTGCGCTCTCTGTCTCCGCCTCGCAGGTTCAGCTCTGTGCAGCTGCTTGGAGATCTTTTGTTCCACATCTCTGGAGTCACGGGGAAGATGACCACTGAGACCGCCTCGGAGGACGACAACTTCGGAACGGCTGCTTCCAACAAAGTACGGACGCATTTATTCCTCTTAACAAACCCTGCAGGCTCTTCCAATTTTGCATTTATTATGCAGGTGGCCATATTTGGTAACTGTTACTTACAAGTTGATGACGGTCATAAAAGCAAGGATTTCATTCTTTCCAAACAATTATTGACAAAGCGTCTCTCCCTGCGAGTCAAAAGCTTTTTGATTTATTTACCTGAAAAAATTTAAATAAAAGTGTTTACCGGGCACATTAAAGGTGCGTTTTTAGTTCTGTATAAGCTATTTTTAAGGCCAATAACACAATAAATAGTACAATGAACAATCAAGTGCATCACCAATCTTTCACAGAAAACACAGTAAAATTACACATGTGGAAAAAAGTACAACTTAATTCCACTTTTAAAATCATGATTAACTATTAACTAAGACCACAATTTCATTCAATGCAACATAGTAAAAAGTGTTTATGTAACCAACAACTTAGAGAAAAATACTGATTCACTTTTGATTGTCGTAGTATAATTATGTACCTACAATGTGCTTTAAATATAAATTTTTATACAAGTCATGGTTAATCAAATGCTATTGACAATGCAATTAAATGCAGTTGAAAGTAACTCATTCTTGAGTTGTTTCTGGAAAAATCACTTCAATATTTTTTAACCACATTGCATTTGCCTATAATTCAGTGCATTACAAAGCAATACAAAAGTAGTTGTATTTGATTTTCAATACCCGTTCCATAGTTCCAAGTAGACCAGTTCTGACCTTTGACCTGCTTCCTGTCAGGCCATCATCTCTGCACTGGGTGCTGAGCGTCGTAACCGCGTCCTCTCCGGCCTCTACATGGGCCGCTCAGACACCCAGCTGGTGGTGCGACAGGCTTCCCTCCACGTGTGGAAGATCGTGGTTTCCAACACGCCAAGGACTCTGAGAGAGATCCTGCCCACGCTCTTCACCCTGTTGCTAGGCTTCCTGGCATCCACCTGCCCCGACAAGAGAACGGTATCGCCCCTTTTTTTATGTTTCTGTTGACGAGTAGCAGGACTTTCTATCATTTGGCCGGCTAATTGAACACATTCTTCATTGCAATACATAGACTGCATCTGTTTCCATCTCAGTCGTTTCCACTTTTATGAATGTTTGATCCTTTCTGTCCAATACAGTTACTATTTTGCAACAGTCAAGTTTTGTTAATCCTTTTTGTAATTCATCTAAATGCAGTGGTTGTCATGTTTTGAAGAAGCTTTCCCTAAGAATAGTTTTGGAATACATTTCCAGATAGTTTTCACTTCTCTGCAGCGCCACATCGGGCTTCATTACTGATGATCTGCGTGTGCTCTCGGTTTTCAGATCGCTGCTCGGACACTGGGCGACCTGGTGAGGAAGCTGGGAGAGAAAATCCTCCCAGAGATCATTCCCATCCTGGAGGACGGGCTGCGCTCCGAGAAGAGCGACGAGAGGCAGGGCGTCTGCATCGGCCTCAGCGAGATCATGAAGTCCACCAGCAAAGACGCGGTGAGTCCGACAGATGAAGATTCGCAGTTTATAATCGTAGCTTGTGGCGTTGAAGTAAAAAATAAGAGCCTGAAGCCTTCTACAAGCTGCTGCTTTTATTCTTCTTTTATTTCTTGCATGTGGTGGTTGGACCTTTCTCCTAGGATATTAGCTGAGCTCTGACAAACCTTTCTCCATGTCATTTGCATTCTGTATCGTAGGTGCTCGTCTTCTCCGAGTCGCTGGTCCCCACAGTGAGGAAGGCTCTGTGCGACCCCCTGGAGGAGGTCCGAGAGGCCGCCGCCAAAACCTTCGAGCAGCTGCACGCAACGATTGGCCATCAGGCGCTGGACGACATCCTGCCAACCCTGCTCAAGCAGCTGGTGAGCATGGGGAAAATTATGAAACGCATCAACGGATTGAAAAGCTTTCAGCCTGTGTGACATCGGGTGTGTGTTTCTTTCCTCAGGATGACGAAGAGACGGCCGAATTTGCGTTGGACGGCCTGAAACAAGTTATGGCGGTGAAGAGTCGATCTGTGCTCCCATACTTGGTCCCAAAGGTGAAATGCCAGCCACCTTTTCCTTTTTATTCAGCTTTTTGTTGTGTGTAGCTGTATGGCTGAATCAAATGTTTGCTAATCACAGCTGACGGCTCCTCCTGTGAACACCCGGGTTCTGGCCTTCCTCTCCGCTGTGGCTGGAGACGCTCTGACCCGCCACCTTGGGGTCATCCTTCCCGCGCTGCTCTCCTCTATGAAAGGAAAGCTCGGCATGGACGACGAAGCTCAGGTGAAAACAAGAACAGCTGCGGCGTCTGCTGAGTTTGAGCTGTTGTTTGAAGCAAGGGTGTCAAACACGTTATTTCAGGGGCTACATGCTGCCAAATTTTGCATGGACTGGGACAGTAATGCCAGAATAGCCTTTAAATTGAAAGTTTTCCTTTGTGGCGCAGAGTATGCATATCTATATGTTCACAAAACCAAACAATTACTACAGAAAAAGACTACAATCTCAACAGAAAGACAATTTTAATAAAAACTTCTTGTGCAAAATCCATTGAATTGTCCAAAGAACTGTTGTATTATGGGAGTTTTTACACTCATCCTGACAGCATGGCTCTAAGGCTTAAGCTAGTTAGCTCACTTTCACGGCAGTTTCCCTGATATCTCAGCTCAGGTCTCAGTGTCGCGTTGTCTCCTCTATCAAAATTTGCTTTGTTTTGTTTTTTTAAATCTGTTTTCTTTTAAATTTTCACAATGTGCCTGGCGGTTTGGCGGCCGGATTAGAGCCTCTTGTGGGCCGGTTTTGGCCCACGAGCCTTATGTTTGTCACCCTGGTTTACAGGGACCCTGATTGTTTGTGGGATAAAATAAATTTTTATAACATAAATACGCTTCTCTGTTTTTTATCGTCCATTTTGAACCCAAGGCAGCAAAATTACATTCAATTTAAAACTGAAATGCTGTGTTGTCTAAAACCAGCCTGCCCTGATGAAGCTTTATCTGACTAATAAACTGACTGCACTGTGTCCTCGTCCCTCAGGAGCTGCGTAGCTGTCAGACGGTGATCCTGTCTGTGGAGGATGAGGTGGGTCAGCGGATCATCATCGAGGACCTGCTGGAGGCCTCGAGGGGTTCCGACCCCGGCCACAGGCAGGCGGCCGTCACCCTCCTCAATGCTTACTTCGCTCGCACCCGCCTGGACTACAGCGCCCACACACGCACGCTGCTGTCTGGCCTCATTCGGCTCCTCAACGACTCCAACTCAGAGGTCCTGTCGCAGAGCTGGGACACCATCAACTCCATCACCAAGGTGTGGGCTCATGGAAACCTGCAACTCCACAGAGGGAGTCTCTTGTTTTGTGGTTTCCAAGAGAAAATGTGAACCATTTTGTTTGAATCTGTTCTGAAGAAACTGGATGCGAGCAGTCAGCTGGCTCTCATCGACGATCTGCATCGAGACATCCGATCAGCGGCTGCAGACGTGAAGGGTCCGCACCTGCCCGGCTTCTGTCTGCCCAAGAAGGTAAGAAGTCTCGTCGAGGTCATCGTGGAAAACAGTGACACCCTCCTCTGATTCACTGTTTCACTTTATCCTTCCTCTTTGTGCACTCCTGCCTGTTTCACTTGTTCATCACTGTAAATTTCACATCTATGAGTTTCTTGTGCAAGTTTTCCCCACCATATTTATTGATGTAATTTCGCATGTTTGAGGGGTTTTTTCAGCATTAACCTTTTGTCGGTGATTCGTTCAACTACTTATCGATGTTATCCTTTTTTCTTCAGGATAAAAATAATTCCAAAAAGTCCATTTGAAAGTATCAAATTGACTCCAAAATAATGTTTCATGTCTTAGAAATTTTCCTAAATTAGATTTTTTTTTTTTTTTTATAGATTTTTGTTCTAACATTTATTGTTGTTTATTATGAATATTATGTGATGCAAATGTGCTGTTGGTGCATATTTCCCAAGTAAAATTCATCCATCAGCAGCACTGATGAGTGAATTTCACCTCCTGTCGATTGCTGACACAGTAATAGAGAAATTAAATACAAACAGAGATTTCTGACCTCCGCCAAGTGTCGACATGGACACGGAGAAATGACACATATTCCACATCCAGATAAACTGCCTTTATTCATTTATTTAGTTTGGTGATCCCATGACGATGATGGATGGAGGAGGGATAACGCTGGTGGTTGTGGAGTTGGATGGAGGGAGGAGGGAAGATGCTGGTGGTTGTGGAGTTGGATGGAGGGAGGAGGGAAGTGGTGGTGCAGAATTGTGGCCGTTCATTCCTCTTTCAGAAAGCGCTGGACTAACACCAGTCAGTTCACACACACCTGCACTGAAGTACCCGAGCACAACAGGACAACAAACTACACTTCCCAAAACCAAAATATGCTGTGACTCCATTTCCCACAATGCACTTGTCATGCAAAGTGACAGTATACGCATTATTTATTTTTTTATTTATTCATTTATTTGGAGAGATCAGTGCACATTAATGGCCACTCAGTACAGTTACTTTGTGTAAATGCAGCAGATGTAGCCATGGGCTACGTTCCATCTGTAGTCCTTGTACATTTAAGACAACAATTATTTAATATTTAATAATATTTAATCAGGTCTTACAAGTGATCACAAGGTTGATTATCCTTTAACCATAATTTCAGCTCTTTATTAAATGCTGTAAAAGCGCAAGACTATAATAGTAATTGAAAGACTATTCCAGCTTGTGCACCCTTTCACTGAAATGGTGTTTTGTCCCGTGGGTGTTCGTCTGAATGGAACCTCACAGTCTCCTCTAGTGGCTGATCTGGTTCTAAGATAACTATCTTTTGTCTAGTAAATTCCTCCAACGGGTGAGGGGCCAAACCGTGTAGAGATTTGGAGACGAGACATGTTTAGAGACATACGCTACCGTTCAAATTTTTGGGGTCACTTAGAAATGTCCTTATTTTTAAAAGAAAAGCACAGTTTATTTCAATGAAGATACTTTAAACTAATCAGAAATACACTCTATACATTGTTAATGTGGTAAATGACTATTCTAGCTGCAAATGTCTGGTTGTTGGTTCAATATCTACAGAGGTGTATAGAGGCCCATTTCCAGCAACGATCCCTCCAGAGTTCTAATGGTCCAATGTGTTTGCTCATTGTGTCAGAAGGCTAATGGATGATTAGAAAACCCTTGTGCAATCATGTTAGCACAGCTGAAAACAGTTCAGCAGGTTAGAGAAGCTATAAAACTGACCTTCCTTTGAGCAGCTTGAGTATCTGGAGCATCACATTTGTGGGGTGGATTCAGGCTCCAAATGGCCAGAAAAAGAACTTTCATGTGAAACTCGACAGTCTATTCTTGTTCTTAGAAATGAAGGCTATTCCGTGTGAGAAATCGCCAAGAAAGTGAAGATTTCCTACAACGGTGTGTCCTACTCCCTTCAGAGAACAGCACAAACAGGCTCTAACCAGAGTAAGAAGAGAAGTGGGAGGCCCCGCTGCACAACTGAGCAAGAAGAGAAGTACATTAGAGTCTCTGGTTTGAGAAATAGACGCCTCACGGGTCCTCAACTGGCAGCTTCATTAAATAGTACCCGCTAAACGCCAGTGTCAACATCTCCAGTGAAGAGGCCACTCCGGGATGCCGGCCTTCAGGGCAGAGTGGCAAAGAAAAAGCCAAATCTGAGACTGGCCAATAAAAGAAAAAGATTAATATGAGTAAAGAACACAGACGTTGGACAGAGGAAGATTGGAAAAAATGTTATGGACGGACGAATGGAAGTTTGAGGTGTTTGGATCACACAGAAGAACATTAGTGAGACGCAGAACAACTGAAAAGATGCTGGAAGAGTGTCTGACGCCGTCTGTCAAGCAAGGTGGGGTAAGGTGATGGTCTGGGGTTGCTTTGGTGCTGGTAAGGTGGGGTAAGGTGATGGTCTGGGGTTGCTTTGGTGCTGGTAAGGTGGGACATTTGTTCAGGGGAAAAGGAATTTTGAATAAGGAAGGCTATCACTCCATTTTGCTACGCCATGCCATCCCCTGTGGACAGCGCTTGATTGGAGCCAGTTTCATCCTCCAACAGGACAATGAGCCAAAGCACCTCCAGAGGGTGGAGAAGTATTTAGAGAAGAAGCAGGCAGCAGGTATTCTATCTGTAATGGAGTGGCCAGTGCCGTCACCAGATCTAAACCCCATTGAGCTGTTGTGGGAGCAGCTTGACCGTATGGGACGCAAGAAGTGTCCATCCAGCCAGTCCAACTTGTGGGAGGAGCTTCTAGAAGTGTGGGCTGAAATTTCTCCAGATTACCTCAACAAATTAGCAGCTAGAATGCCAAAGGTCTTCAATGCTGGGATTACTGCAAATGGAGGATTCTTTGACCAAAGCAAAGTTTGAAGGAAAAAATTATTATTTCAAATAAATATCATTATTTCTAACCTTGTCGATGTCTGGACTATATTTTCTATTCATTTTACTAAATAAAAAAAGTGTGACTTTTCATGGAAAACACAAAATTGTCTGGGTGACATATATATATATGGTGTAGGTGGTGAATATATATTCATTTACCACCTACATTTGATGGGTTCTTCCTTTGATCAAAATGCACCTGAGCACCAATTTTCCTGAAGATCAGCTCATTAAATGTTTTAAGTTTTCTTGTTAACAGACAGACAAATAAACATGGTGATTTGACCTCCTTGGCGAAGGTACAAATACAGTAAATATGAGTCACTGAACAAAGAACCTCAATGAATCTCATCTCACAATTGAAAATTATTTTATTTTACTTACAAACAGAACTACTGTTGTCATCCATCTGTGGGATGTGCAGCAAAGCTGAGTATGTGCTTTGCAGCTGTGCAAGATTCACCAAATCTTCTCTGCCGATGTGAAACAGCTTTTCTTTGTGGTCTAGTTTGGTGGTATTGATGCATTTTCCCGACTTTCAACAGTCTCAAAGCATTTTACACTTTCACTTACACTCAAACAGTAAATGTGACGGCTGAATGCAAGAAGCTTTGCCTCCTCTGGGAACATTTTTTGTTTGTTTGTCCCAATAAGCATACACAGACCAAGCTGGGGATTGAATCATTGATAATGAGATTGGAGGAGAAACCACTCAACCCTGGGAACCACCGCTGGCCACAGGAATTGTTGAGAAGTTCATCATGAAAGTGGCTGAATGTATTCTCTCTTCTTTGTGTCTGCAGGGTGTGACCTGCATCCTGCCTGTCCTGAGAGAAGGGGTCCTCACTGGCAGCCCTGAGCAGAAAGAAGAGGCAGCCAAAGCGCTGGGAGGAGTCATCAAACTCACCTCTCCTGAGGCTCTGCGGCCGTCCGTCATAAACATCACCGGGCCGCTCATTCGCATCCTGGGAGACCGTTTTGCATGGACGGTGAAGACCGCTCTGCTGGAGACCCTCACTCTGCTCCTGGCTAAGGTCTCACTTACACACTGGTATTATTCTCCACTGAAGGCGAAGTCGCAGCGTTTTGCTCAAACCTGCGTTGTCCTTCCAGGTGGGCATCGCCCTGAAGCCCTTCCTGCCTCAGCTGCAGACCACCTTCCTGAAGGCCCTGCAGGACTCCAGCCGCGCGGTGAGGCTGAGGGCCGCCGAGGCTCTGGGTCAGCTGGTCTCCATTCACACCAAGGTCGACCCGCTCTTCACTGAGCAGCTGGCCGCCATCCGGAACGCCGAGGACTCCGGAGTCAGGTGGGCCGCCGCTGTGCTCCGGGTGTGTGGTAGAAATAGCTGAAACGTCGTTTCCAACAAGAGGGGGCAACAGTGAACTGAGCTGTTTGATTGAAGTCTCTCTTTTAACTTGATGACCATTTTTAAACTTCACATACAATTGAGGCTGCATTTACACGACAACGTTTCAAATGAAAACGCATCAATTTTGCTTTTTGTTTTCGGAAAAGTTTCACGTTTACATGGAGACGGCAGAAACACAGAAAACGATGTAGGTAACATGCCAGGCCATGAGTTGGCCCCGTTTGTTTTTCTAATGAAATAACACACACAGAGAGAACATTAACAATACGTTATACACATTAACAATGGGAGGGTTAGGGTTAGTGGACAGATGACCAACTTGGATTGTTATTACAGTGACTCTCAACTATAGAACTACCAAGTCCAGGAGAATATGGACTGGAAGCCATGACATTCTAGGAGGCCGCCATGTTTGCTATTGTCCGTCTACTTGCACATGAGCAGAAGAACTATTTATCGCAGTGGCAGCACTTCTGCTGTCTGATGAGAAGCTGTGGCTACAAGCTGTGGCTGATAAAAACTTGTTCTCAAGCTTTAAGGCCCAAATATCTTCCTTTTATATACATATTACTACATGCTTTTTAAACATGCCACTGCCTTGACACCCCCTCTTTCTGTGTGCTTTCACAGGGAGACCATGCTGCAAGCCTTGAGATTTGTCATCCAGGGTGCCGGCTCAAAGGTGGACCCCGCCATCCGCAAAACCATCACCACCACATTGCTGGGCATGCTAGGACACGACGAGGTATGACAAGAGGAGCAGATGCATCGGAGCGCAGCCGGAGGGGCTTCTCTTAAAGATCCCATATTATGCAGAATTCACTTTCTACTGGTGTTCTAACAGTAATGTGTCCCCACAGCCTGTGTCTTCTCCCTCTCTTGCTCCACTTTTTAGTGAATGTGTGCTCATACAGGATAAGCACAGATTTTCCTTTCATGGTGTCATGCAGATAAATAACAACTGCCTCTGGTAGTGGATACACACTTTGACCCTCCCACAGGTAGATAAACACTTACTAAGATTACTGATGTACTGAATAAATTCAGTATGATATGAAAAACCGTCACTGTTGCCCTTACAATTAGCAGCAGCTAACATGAGCTACTTGGCAGCGCTTTCTCCAGGGTTGCCAGATCTGACTCACTGTCCAGCCCAAACACAACGTAAAACCCGCTCACCTCAATAAGAACCAGCCCAAATCTCAACCGCTGTAGAAAGTCGTGTTAAAACCATTAAAATATTATATACGTTATAAGGAACACATCACAACTGCACTAATTCAACAAAGAATAAATGTAACACGAACAGGTTACCTAAGAAGACCAATTTGGTGGAAACCCACCCAATCTGGCAACACTGATTTGTACAGAAACAGCCTGTTCGCAGTAGAGCTCATGAGAGGGACTTTTAGACTAATATTAAGGACCAAGGCTGATTTATGGAAATGCACTTTGAATACAATGATGTTGGACCTCCGACACCAATGTGAAATTATTGTAAAACTGTACAATATGGAACCTTTAAATCAGAGGCTACCAATTATGTGAAGCTATCAGACATGAAATGAAGTGTGACTATACGAGCATGAAAAGACGAGACTCATAGTTTCCTCTGAGCACAAGCCAGACAAAAAACGGAAGTCAGACAGACAGGATGTGGTATTCAGAAGAGTTTGAGAATAAATGACACAAAACTCATCTGCGTGTGTGTGTGTGTGTGTGTGTGTGTGTGTGTGTGTGTGTGTGTGTGCGTGTGTGTGTGTGTGTGTGTGTGTGTGTGTGTGTGTGTGTGTGTGTGTGTGTGTGTGTGTGTGTGTGTGTGTGTGTGTGTGTGTGTGTGTGTGTGTGTGTGTGTGTGTGTGTGTGTGTGTGTGTGTGTGTGTGTGTGTGTGTGTGTGTGTGTGTGTGTGTGTGTGTGTGTGTGTGTGTGTGTGTGTGTGTGTGTGTAGGATGCAACCCGCATGGCTTCGGCTGGCTGCATCGGTGAGCTGTGTGCCTTCCTGTCGGAGGAGGAGCTGAAGGCGGTGTTACTTCAGCACATCTTGGGTTAGTATCTGTCTCTGTGTGTGTGTGTGTGTGTGTGTGTGTGTGTGTGTGTGTGTGTGTGTGTGTGTGTGTGTGTGTGTGTGTGTGTGTGTGTGTGTGTGTAAAGGTGTGACGTAACTAGGATTCTTTGAATTAGTGAGTATTAATCTGTCAAAACATTTACCATTAGGAAGGAAAACAACATATAAGACATGAAGAAGTCACACTGATCTATAAGTGTCTGTATTTTTTTCCATCATTTATTTCACATAAATGAACTAAAGGAACTTTTTCAATCAATCAAGACAAAACTTCTCGTGAAACCATCTGAAAAAACGAAGGCCAATTTTATTAGTTTGATATTTTCTCCTTAATGTGGTAAAACTACACAGACTGGAAAAACAAAGGATCATTTCAGTATTGAAGTCTGACTTCATACAAACAACATGGTCGTTGTTTTTCTGACTGAATTCTTTTCCGCTGAGAGATGAGATTGTCCCGTTTACATGAACACTGGATAAAGTGATCAGATTGATCCACCAGGATAGCATCCCATTCAGGCAGTTGATCAATCCCATAATGCTTTGCACCAAGTCCTTTGTAGCCTTTCATATGACCCTAAGCCATTTATTTCTAAAAACTGAAGTGTCACACGATCTCAGCGTGGCCCTGTTTACACTGCGTTTTCGTTTGAGAATAGTTTTGTGTTCACACGGCAACGTTCTGAAAACGATGTCTGATTACACAGTAACGGCAGAAACACTGAAAACGAGCAAGTTGGACCACAAGTTGGCGCTTTTGGTTGTTTATGTTTTCAAACCAAAAAATGAGAGAAAAGTATTTTAATTGAAATGCTTTATTACTTGATTAAAAATTCTTTATTTTGCAGTGCAAATACTTATACTTTAACTCATAAGGTCTTACATCAGTGCCTACATTTAAACCATCTTCATTTGACAAACTATTATTTATAGTCTTTTTAAGTTTTAAAACAGGTTTGCATCTCAAGGAAATACCACCATGACCTTTTGGGATTTTAATGCACAACGGCCAAAATATATAAAGACTCAAGTGACGTAAGCGACACAACTGAAAAAAACGCACAAGAGGAAGAAGCGAGGTTCTCAGTCATGCTCGTTCGCCAGTCAAAGATATGATGTTTTCAGCTTTGAGAGCAAAACGCCCGTAAGTGTCCCGTCAGTGTACCAGTGTCTCATCTCACGTTATTCGTCCTCGAGGAGCAATTCAAGGCACATGGAGCAGCATAAAGACAAGTGACATGCAGGCATGCTGGATTCAGCATCTGTCTGCTGATCCCCGGATCTAACGAAACGTCTTTCTCCCTGGCAGCCGACATGTCCGGCGTGGACTGGATGGTTCGTCACGGTCGCAGCCTGGCCCTCGCCATCGCCGTCAAGTGTGCTCCAGAGAGGCTGTGCGAGAAGGATTACTGTGACACCGTGACCGAGATGATCTTGACCAACGCCACCGCTGACCGGGTACGTTTTGGTTTCACACATCAACTGGAGTTCTGACTTGGGCTCCGTGCTGCAGCGAGGGTTTGAAGTCACGACACCGGTTTGAGAGAAACTGCCCAAATGTATTTTTGGAAATGATTTACAATTACAGTCAAACACATTTTATTTCAGGGGCCACAAACAATCTGATTTGATCTTTAATGAGCTGGACCAGTAAAATGGAGTCATATTAACTTTTAAATTTAAACGTTAAAGTTGTTCTGAGTTGTTGCTGATTTTTGCAGCTCTAAAGATCGTTTGAGATGGTGGAGAACAAATGCAGAGCTAAAAGAGTGAAGAACTGTTATTATTCCCTGAATATTTGTCTGCAGTTGCTTCACTCAGCATTTATAGGTGAAAATGTCAGTTGATTCTTTCCTGCATTTTTTTTATTGTTATTTTCCAGATTCCCATCGCAACCAGTGGCATCAGAGGTCTGGGCTTCCTGATGAGGCATCACTGCAAGACGGAGGGCGTTGGCAGTGTCACCCAGCGGTTCATCACACAGTTTGTTAAGGTAACATCCGTACTCTTCCTCTTCTGATTTCAAGTGAAAAAGCTAAAACTTTCTTCATGTTTTGGGGGTTTGTTTACACGACAACAGGTCTCAAACTTTTTAAAAACGGTTCACAAGGTGGAACGATTCCAAAACTAGTAAACAGTTGTTGTGCACATGCTCAGTAGATCAATCAGAACAATGTTTCCTCCAGAATGTCATGACTCCCACTCCATCTTCTCCTGGACTTGATAGTTTTAGAATTGACACCATAATAACAATCCAACTTGGTCGGCTGTCCACTACTATGTCCACGTGAACAGAGCCTGAGACGAGTTATAACCTTGACCCTGCTATGACTGTGTGTCATTTTTAAAAGGGTCATATTATGCAAAATTCACTTTCTAATAGTTTTCCAACAGTACTCATCGTTCCCATACCTGGAACGACGTCCCAGAAGTGAAGACAGTCTGTCCTCTCTCCCCGGCTTGTTTCAGGTTTTAAAAAGTGTGTTGCTCCAACCAGCCAATCAGAAATCAAACCCTGTATAGTGTCATCAGGGGTTTAGCCAATCCCAATCAAGGTAGGCCCTCCGTTTGACTCCTCCTACAATTAGGCAGCTCTGCTCTGGCACATGGCACCACCAGAGGAAGTACTTCCTCCTCTTCCCAAGATGCAGCTCCTATGATCCAATATTCAAATGGAGGAAAATCAAGGAAAAGCTTGAAACTTTGAACACTGAAGGTTTCTGGACCAGTGTTGAAAGCTGAGTAATATGACCCCTTGAAGTAGCAACATCAAATTTGAACAAAATTTTATCTCAGGCTGTCATTTTAGAACTGAATCGTCGAACACTTAGTCGTTAATGTGGATTCTGAAGAATTTCCTTGAACTGGCTGACTTTGTTTACAGGCTGCTGAATGCTGGTGGTGGTTGGATTTATTTGGTCTTTACCTCTTGGCGTCTGTGTTTCTCCACAGTGTCTGCAGAACCAGTCCAGCGACATCCGGCTGGTGTCGGAGCGGGTGCTGTGGTGGGTGTTCAAAGACCCGGCGCCGCCCTCGGTGGATGTGGCCGTCATCAAGCCGCTGCTGAAGAGCCTGCTGGACAACACCAAGGACAAGAACACCACGGTGCGAGCGCAGAGCGAGCACACCATCGTCAACCTGCTGCAGCTGCGCCAGGGAGACGAGGTCATGCAGGTGAGGATGGCAGACACACGGACGTCTTCATCCCTGTTTCGATCCGCCCGTAGTCGGTCGTTGACGTTTGACAAATTTGCTGAGCAAACCACCACGATGACTCACTGAAGAATATTTATTCATTTTAACTGCAGGTGGACCATTTTGACCTGGGTTTTTGAAAAGAAGCTTATGTTTTATGTATTAACTTATCTCCTTATTCTCACTTTGGTTGCTTGTGTTTCAATGTTTTGACAAAGGCCGGTCAACATTCACCACATTCACCGTTCACACAGCCGCCAATCTGATACCAACTCGAGAAAATATACATGTTGACTGCTCACTCACACTCACATCGCAACTAGGGAAGCACCGATTCACGTTTTTTCACTTCCGATCCGATCCCCAAACTTGGATATCTGCCGATTCCAATACCAGAGCTCTGTTTGCTTTAATATTATCATTATTGTTGATTT
Organism: Lipophrys pholis; assembly: GCF_963383615.2. Lineage (NCBI taxonomy): Eukaryota > Metazoa > Chordata > Actinopteri > Blenniiformes > Blenniidae > Lipophrys > Lipophrys pholis. Next base: position 30,281,921 of record NC_137638.1, read on the forward strand.
TATATGAGGCTGTAATAAACTCGTCTCTACAGTAAAGTATGAAATGTAGGAATGTACAGTGGGTACTGAAAGTATTCACACCCCTTTAAATTTTTCACTTTGTTTCATTGCAGCTATTTTCTAAAATCGATAAAGTTCCTTTTATGTCTCATTAATGTCCACTCAGCACCCCATCTTGACAGAAAAAAACCAGAAATGTAGAACTTTTTGCAAATTTATAAAAAAAGAAAAACTGAAATAGAAGTCCAATAACAGAACACCGCTCGGATTCAGATGAGGGAGGCCGTTCCTCCCAATCACCCCTTTCCAGGTCACACTGTCGTTGGGCATTGAAGTCCCCCAATAGAACAATGGAGTCCCCAGTTGGAGCACTATCCAGCACCCCTCCCAGGGACTCCAAGAAGGTCGGGTACTCTGTACTGCTGTTCGGTCCGTAGGCCGAGACAACAGTCAGAGACCTGTCCCCTACCCGAAGGCGTAGGGACGCGACTCTCTCTCTCACTGGGGTGAACTCCAACACATGGCGGCTGAGCTGTGGGGCAATAAGCAAGCCCACGCCAGCCCGCCGCCTCTCACCGTGGGCAACTCCAGAGAAGTGGAGTGTCCAGCCCCTGTCAAGGAGCTGGGTTCCAGAGTCCAAGCTGTGGGTGGAGGTGAGCCCGACTATATCTAGCCGGTATCTCTCTACCTCCCGCACAAGCTCAGGCTCCTTCCCCCCAGCGAGGTGACGTTCCATGTCCCAAAAGCTAGGTTCCGTGTCCGGGGATCAGGTCGTTGAGGCCCCTGCCGTCGACTGCCACCCAATCCACATTGCACCCAACCCCTACGGTTGCCTCTGTGGGTGGTGAGCTCACAGGAGGAAGAGGAGAGACCCGCGTCATCCCTTCGGGCTGGGCCCGGCCGGGCCCCGCGGGCAAAGGCCCGGCCACCAGGCGCTCGCATGCGAGCCCCAACCCCAGGCCTGGCTCCAGGGTGAGGCCCCGGCTGCGCCTCGCCGGGCGACGTCACTTTCCTCTTATGTTGTTTTGTCATAAGGGGCTTGTTGAACTGCTTGTGGTCTGACTCGTCACCTAGGACCAGTTTGCCTTGGGAGACCCTACTGGGGGGCAAGCCCCCCGACAACGTAGCTCCTAGGATCATTCGGGTACTCAAACTCCCCCACCGCGATAAGGTGGCAGTTATTGGACTTCTGTGCTAGTCACAGTTTGGCCATAACGAACACCATGTTCGAGCACAGGGGTGTCCATAAGTGCACTTGGCACCAGGACACCTTAGGCTGGAGGTCGATGATAGACTTTGTGGTCGTGTCATCTGATCTCCGGCCACGTGTCTTGGACACTCGGGTGAAGAGAGGGGCAGAGCTGTCAACTGATCACCACCTGGTGGTGAGTTGGATGCGCTGGACGGGGAGAAAGCCGGACAGACTCGGCAGGCCCAAACGTGTCACGAGGGTCTGTTGGGAACGCTTGGCCGAGCCCTCTGTCCGCGCAGTCTTCAACTCCCGCCTCCGGGAGAGCTTCTCACGGATTCCGGGGGAGGTTGGAGACATTGAGTCCGAGTGGACTATGTTCTCCACCTCCATTGTTGAAGCTGCTACTCGGAGCTGTGGTCGCAGGGTCTCTGGTGCCTGTCGTGGCGGCAACCCCCGAACCCGGTGGTGGACACCGGAAGTAAGGGATGTCGTCAAGCTGAAGAAGGAGTCCTATCGGGCGCTGTTAGCTCATAGGACTCCTGAGGCAGCTGACGGGTACCGGCAGGCCAGGCGGGCCGCAGCCCGGGCTGTGGTGGAGGCAAAAACTCGGGCCTGGGAGGAGTTCGGGGAGGCCATGGAGGAGGACTATCGGTCGGCCCCGAGGAAATTCTGGCAAACCGTCCGGCGCCTCAGGAGGGGGAAGCAGTTTTCCACCAACACCGTCTACAGTGGAGGTGGGGAGCTGTTGACCTCAACTGGAGATGTCGTCGGGCGGTGGAAGGAATACTTCGAGGACCTCCTCAATCCCACCATCACGTCTTCCACTGAGGAAGCAGAGGCTGGGTTCTCAGAGGTAGACTCGTCCATTACCCGGGCTGAAGTCACCGAGGTAGTTGCTAAGCTCCTCGGTGGCAAGGCACCGGGAGTGGATGAGATTCGCCCTGAGTTCCTTAAGTCTCTGGATGTGCAGGGACTGTCGTGGCTGACACGTCTCTGCAACATTGCGTGGCGGTCGGGGACAGTGCCTCTGGAGTGGCAGACCGGGGTGGTGGTCCCTGTTTTTAAGAAGGGGGATCGGAGGGTGTGTTCCAACTACAGGGGGATCACACTCCTCAGCCTCCCTGGGAAAGTTTATTCCAGGGTACTGGAGAGGAGGATCCGGCCGTTAGTCAAACCTCGGATCCAAGAGGAACAATGCGGTTTTCGTCCAGGTCGTGGAACACTGGACCAGCTCTATACCCTCCACCGGCTACTCGAGGGTTCATGGGAGTTCGCCCAATCAGTCCACATGTGTTTTGTGGACCTGGAGAAGGCGTTCGACTGTGTCCCTCGGGACGTCCTGTGGGGGGTGCTCCGGGAGTATGGAGTCCGGGACCCTTTGCTAAGGGCTGTCCGGTCCCTGTACGCCCGGAGCAGGAGTTTGGTTCGCATTGCCGGCAGTAAGTCGGACCTGTTCCCAGTGCACGTTGGCCTCCGGCAGGGCTGTCCTTTGTCACCGGTTCTGTTCATAACTTTTATGGACAGAATTTCTAGGCACAGCCAGGGACCGGAGGGGGTCTGGTTTGGGGACCACAGGATCTCGTCTCTGCTTTTTGCAGACGATGTGGTCCTGGTGGCTTCATCAAACCTGGACCTTCAGCGTGCACTGGCGCGGTTCGCAGCCGAGTGTGACGCAACTGGGATGAGGATCAGCACCTCTAAATCCGAGGCCATGGTTCTCGACCGGAAAAAGTTGGCTTGCCCCCTTCAGGTCGGTGGAGAGCCCTTGTCCCAAGTGGAGGAGTTCAAGTATCTCGGGGTCTTCTTCACGAGTGGGGGGGAAGATGGAGCGTGAGATCGACAGGCGGATCGGTGCAGCGTCTGCAGTTATGCGGTCGCTGTATCGGTCCGTCGTGGTGAAGAAGGAGCTAAGCCAAAAGGCGAGGCTCTCGATTTACCAGTCGATCTTCGTTCCTACCCTCACCTATGGTCATGAGCTTTGGGTCATGACCGAAAGAACGAGATCCCGGATACAAGCGGCTGAAATGAGTTTCCTCCGTAGAGTGGCTGGGCGCACCCTTAGAGATAGGGTGAGGAGCTCAGTCACCAGGGAGGAGCTCGGAGTAGAGCCGCTGCTCCTCCGCATCGAGAGGAGCCAGCTGAGGTGGCTCGGGCATCTGTTTCGGATGCCCCATGGACGCCTCCCTCGGGAGGTGTTCCGGGCATGTCCCTCCCGTAGGAGGCCTCAGGGCAGACCTAGGACACGCTGGAGAGACTATGTCTTTCGGCTGGCCTGGGAACGCCTTGGGGTCCCACCGGAGGAGCTGGAGGAAGTGTCTGGGGCGAGGGAAGTCTGGGCTTCCTTGCTTAGACTGCTGCCCCCGCGACCCGGCCCCGGATAAGCGGAAGAAAATGGATGGATGGATGGAAAAACTGAAATATCACATGGTCAGAAGTATTCAGAGCCTTTGCTGTGACACTCATATTGAACTCACATGCTGTCCATTCCTACTGAGCCTCCTTGAGATGGTTCTACTCCTTCATTGGAGTCCAGCTGTGTTAAATTAAACTGATTGGACCTGATTAGCAAAGGCACACACCTGTCTCTATAAGACCTTACAGCTCACAGTACATGTCAGAGCAAATTAGAATCCTGAGGTCGAAGGAACTGCCCAAGGAGCTCAGAGACAGAATTGTGGCATGGCACAGATCTGAACAAGGTTACAAAACAATTTCTGCAGCACTCAAGGTTCCTAAGAGCACCGTGGCCTCCATAATCCTTAAATGGAAGAAGTTTGGGACGACCAGAACTCGTCCTCGACCTGGCCGTCCAGCCAAACTGAGCAATGGTGGGAGAAGAGCCTTGGTGAGAGAGGTGAAGAAGAACCCAAAGATCACTGAGGCTGAGCTCCAGAGACGCAGTGGGGAGATGGGAGGAAGTTCCACAAAGTCAACTATGACTGCAGCCCCCCACCAGTCGGGGCTTTATGGCAGAGTGGCCCGACGGAAGCCTCTCCTCACTGCAAGACATGAAAGCCTGCATAGAGTTTACCAAAGAACACATGGAGGACACCCAGACTATGAGAAATAAGATTCTCTGGTCTGATGAGACCAAGATTGAACTTTTTGGTATTTTAATTCTCAGCGGTATGTTTGGTGAAAACCAGGCACTGCTCATCACCTGCCCAATACAATCCCAACAGTGAAACATGGAGGTGGCAGCATCATGGTTGCAATTGAAGGAAAGATGAATGAGGCCAAGTACAGAGATATTCTGGAAGAAAACCTCTTCCAGGGTGCTCAGAACCTCAGACTGGGCCGAAGGTTCACCTTCCAACAAGACAGTGACCCTCAGCACACGGCTAAATACCAAAGGAGTGGCTTCAGAACAACTCTGTGACCATCTTTCACTGGCCCAGCCAGAACCCTGACCTCAACCCCATTGAGCATCTCTGGAGAGACCAGAAAATGGCGGTCCACCAACATTCACCATCCAACCTGACAGAACTGGAGAGGATCTGCAAGGAGGAATGGCAGAGGATCCCCAAATCCAGGTGGGAAGAACTTGTTGCATCATTCCCAAGAAGACTCATGGCTGTACTCGCTCAAAAGGCTGCTTCTACTCAATACTGAGCAAATGCTCTGAATACTTCTGACCATGTTTCAGTTTTTCTTTTTTTATACATTTGCAGAAATGTCTACATTTCTGTTTTTTTCTGTCAAGATGGGGTGCTGAGTGGACATTAATGAGAAGTAAAATGAACTTTTTTGATTTTAGCAAATAGCTGCAATGAAACAAAGAGTGAATGATTTGAAGGGGTCCGAATACTTTCAGTATCTAATGCATGCATGTATTTTCTCAAAGGACAACTTGAGGTTAGTATCAGGTCAGAAAAGGAAGCAGTACAAAGTATTTTTGTTCCTATTGGACAATGTGGGGGTCTGCGTGACGTCATCATCTCATAATAAACTAGTTCTATCTATAAAACCTCAGAATCACTTTATTAATTCCTGGAGAAATTATTTAGCAACGCAGCACCAACAGCAGAATGTTTCCAGCTCGAACGCAGCTCCAACCATTGGGACTATTTTCAGGGAGTTTAGCGCGAAGTAGGATGCAGCTTCACGGAGGTGAATCGCCTGCTTCAGTGTGGAGGAGCTGCTGTTCATTGTTTGATGTCAGTGCCGTTCTCCTCGGGGAGCTGGGGTTTTAAAACGGTGACGTCTGGCTGCAGAGCGCCGCCTCGTTGTACTACGTCTTTACAAACATCCACCTTTCTGTTGCTTTGTGGTGTTTTGAGCATAAAATCCGTCTAAACAGCGACATGTTGTCATGAAAAGTTGGATAGCACAGTGCTACTATGCTAGCCTCCTGGCTGGCTGCAAACTGTGGAATGGATTTCCTGACTCATTCCTCCTGGTCTCATTGAGACCCGCCTCCCTTCAGGAAATCCAGTCCACAGTTTGCAGCCAGCGAGCAGAGCAGCAGCAGGGAAACACTGTGGAGTCATTTCAGCAACAGTGAAGCAGACGAGGCTTCATGGATCAGAAATCTCTGTAGGTTGGATGGGAAATTTCTGATCCGGGAATTACGTTGGTATCAAAACCCGATACTGGATCAGATGGGCCCATGCCTGACCACAACCACAAAGTGTGTGTGAGGATTATCAAATTGAAAAGGGTTGAACTTCCTGTGTTTCAGAGTATGATGGCCATTCTGGACTCTGCCAGTAACGACCTGCTGTCAGAGTGTCACCGGCGCTCTCTGAAGAAAATTTCCAGCACGCAAGACTCCAATGAAGAGATCGACGACACCATCCTTACATGATGGTGCAGGACTGAAACAATCAAACATCCCCCTGCAGGTCCACTGACGAATAAACAAAATCCTGGGAGTGTGAGAACCCCAAACACACTCATCACACTCGGCCTGCGCCGCCTCCAGCTCTCACCAGTCGTGTTCTGACAGGTTTTCCCTAAATACTGTATTCCCCAGTTGTTTGTTTCTTTCTCACTCCCGATTGTTGTTTTAAGAGCCTTAAAGCCCAATTTATAAGTTGTTTCCTTTATCCGGCGATGTGCAGTTATTCTAACCGAAGGATGAACTGCATTAGAAAGACACAATGCCAAATCAGTTTTGATATTCCAATCTTTTGCTACTTATTTTACCAAAAATTATTTCAAGCATTGAAAATGCCTCTTGTAGTGACATTTGAAAAAAAAAAACAACAACCCTTCTTTAACTTTTATTTGGCTTGTGTGTGAGAGTGGTTTGGGGAGAATTCAACCTCTTATAAGGAAATCAATCAGTCATGATCATGTGAATTAATCATGTGAATGATATCAGTGATACAGTTGTAAAAAGGCAATACAGAATAAAAAGATCTTGATTTCATAACGTGTGTGAATGTTTGTTGGCACTTCAGAGAATTCAATTATGTGCACAACCTACAATGAAATAAGATGTTTTGACATTTTGTAGGTTGTTGCACTTCACATCTGAAACATGCAATCATATTTGATGTGTCTGTAATTAATGTTGCTTACATGTAATCATCCATGAGCTACAATTAGTGTTGATAAAGGGACAGTTTATTATGTCATGTAGTTGGTGATGATCAATTATGTCGGTGATTGTATGGACTTGTTGAGCAAAAATCAAATAAGATTAAAAAAAAAGATGAAAATGAGAAGTAGTAGTGACAATAGCTATCAAGGAGACACGAAAAGAAGTCGTATACCAAACATGAGATTAAAAATCAAAGATAAAAAACCGTTTGCAATTTTATGACATAAGTCAAGAGAAAGTCAGATTATCGATTGTTAAAAGAAAGAGATGCAGAAAAGTGATATAAAAAGACTTCTTGGAGAAAATGAAAGCCGTAATGTAGAATACATGTAACCCTGGACCAACACGAAACTCAGAGGTGACACAAAACTCAAATTCTAACAAAACTGAAGTGGGAATGTTACATTTTAAATGGATGGATGATCTGAGGTCTGTACTGCGATGGTGGATTTTCTCTTATCGAGATAACTTCAAGAATTAACTCTGGTGTTCCGTACCACGACGCTCTCTCACTTCTCACCAGGATAAATCCCCCGCTAACCTGCAGGTTATGTTCTTGATAAGCGGTCAGAGCTCCGCCTCCTGACCAATCAGATCTCTTGGAAAAAGACCCGCCCATTCCTAAATGATGGTGATAGGTGGGCAGGTTCAGTGCTGAACTGCAGCAGAGAGGAGAGGAGAAATTAATTTGAGTGATCTTTATGACATAATAAAATAAATCCTGGTCACTGAGGCTTTGAAGGAGGTTTTAATTCTGGACTTGTTCTAGGTCTGATTATCTCCACGAGGGTTGATCTGGAATAGTGAGGTTCATGATCACACCTGACTGAACTACAGAAACATTAAGTTATAGAACGCAGAGCTGCTCCTGTCGTCACGGTGATGAATTAATATTCCAACACAAAACACTCACAAGAGAAACTCAGCCTCTAAACAACTGGATGGAGAATCTAAACTAAAAGATCAGTGAGGAAGTTCAGCCCGACACGTTTCTGCTGGAATAAAGTGAAATTGATTGATCAGCGGACGTGCTGTCCGTTAATCTGGTATAATCTCACCAAGTCAGAATTAACAAATCAGGAATGTTCTGGTTTTGGCTGCAGCAGCAGTGTTGCTTTAATCCTGCTGGATGTGTTTTAATTCTTCATAATCTCAGAGAATTACTGCTCCTTCAGTAATCTGTAAAGTGCGCTGCAGGATTTCTCTGTGTGTGATTGGTCAGACGCTGCAAACTCCGCCCCTTTCACGTGAATGTGCACACGTAGTCTGGGTTGAACCAGCGAGTTGATAACCTGCTTGGTAGTGATCGGGCAGTGATCAGGATCCAGTGTGTCTAGATCAGTTAACCCAGGGAACAGAGAGATCCTGGATATGTTGATCAGGGTCGTAGTACTATGGAAAATCACAGGAGTGCCAACATTAAAGGGAAAAAAATTGGAAATATAAAGAGAATCAATCAAACAAAAAATATACAAAGGCAGTCATATTCTTTTTCTATCTTGTCTTTGCTTATTCCAGTTTGTCAACGCTTCTCCTGTTTTATCTTTGTCTTTTCCATTTGCTTTTTGTCATAGCATTTACTGGATGAGTCTAGCGTCTGGAAAAGACAAAAACAATACAATGCAAATCAGCAAGGGCTGTGGGGGGTCTTTCTGTTCAGGGGGACTAGTCCATACCTGATCACACCATTCCTGCTTGCAGTGGCTCTGTAGTAGCAGGAAGTACACCCATATGCACGTTTATTTGAAGTGAAAGAGGGAAAGTTAAATATGACGGACATGGACGAATTGAGAAGAGGCTGCTACATAGCCACCGTGTGCCGGCCTTAGTGACACAGCAAATATATGTTTCCTCTCGGACAGATCTGGTACCTCTCGTTCATCTGTAAACCCGGAAATAGAAATACGACGACAAGTAGACACGCCCACATTACACCAAAAACCAACATAACCAGCAGATTCTTAATCAAACAAAATACTTTTGTTACCAAAACAAAGAAATTACATTTACAATATTGTACAAGAAATAAGAAATGTGTAAAAGGAAAAATAAATTATATACTTCAAACTTATTCTTAATGCAACAGTGCCATCTATTGGCATGAACAGACATTGCTCAACGTGACGTCCTTCAAGCAGGAATGGTGTGATCAGGTATGGACTTGTCCTCCTGAACAGAAAGACCCCCCACAGCCCTTGCTGATTTGCATTGTATTGTTTTTGTCTTTTCCAGACGGCTTGACTCATCGAGTAAATGCAATGACAAAACAGGAGAAGCATTGACAAAACGGAATACGCAAAGACAAGATAGAAAAAGAATATGACTGCCTTTGTATATATTCTATATTATATTTCCACATTTATTCCTTTTAATTTTGGCACTCCTGTGATTCCATATAGTACAGGCCTCTGGATGATCACAGAGAAAAATTACAAACAGGCTCAAAACAGACAATTAGAAATAATAAGACTTAACACAGAGACAATGTGATGGACAGCGACAAAAGAGACGGTAAAGGCAGAAATGTTGGCACTCAGACACAAAACAGACAGAGACCTAGTGAGATTCCAAACAACGGAACGACTACAGATGAATAAACAAAACATTAAACGTGATTTACATCGGCCTCAAAACAATCAGAATGGGTTGTAAAAGTGCTGTTAAAAGACAGAGAGGGGCTCAGAATGAATGTAAAAGGACAGAATAATGTCCCACAATGTGAGAACAAAAAGAAATTACATTAAGCCAGAAAATAATGTGTAAAATGGTGCAAAAATGCTAAATTTGACCATTTCAGAAGTAAAATAACTAAAAACAAATTATGTAAGACAATGTCTTCAAAATCATGTAGAAATTAACCGTGAACCAACCAGAAGCTCCATATATCAAAGCATCAAGACAGAAGCAACACTGGCCTAAAGAAAACAGAATGAGATTTAGAACAACACGCCAGGCAGACAAATACTGTACTGGTAAAACGAGACATGTAACATGTTATGTACTAAAATAACAGACACAATTATACCACACAGAGAGGTACAACAGAAAACAGGTCCCATATCAGAGGTATTAAAACATTAACCCATGAATCAATGTAAAAGGACTCATAAAACAACAATAATGTAGAAAAAATATACAAACACACTCATCAGTCATAAAAAGCAGAAATGTACAAAAACTTTACACTAATGAACAACTTGACAATAATAGATGAATGATGAATAAAATGATCACTACAGGGCTAAAATGGGATATGATATGATTGTTTAACCAGAGAAAAACATGTTTTGTTGTTGTTTGTTTCATACTATGGTTTTCAAATGTCTGGAATGATTTAATAATAATGTGATTTTTTTTCCTAAATTTATTCAAAATATGTAGAAATATGACAGAAAATGTGATATTTCGAATGTGTTTGTTTAGTGTTTGGGTGTATCGTTCCTATGTGGGGCCCCTCACTCCTCTTTACCCGGGGCCTTGTTGTTCCTCACTCCGCTCCTGTACGAAGGGTTTTTTTAAAGAACGGTGCGTTTGATTTGTTGGTGTTGTTGTTTTATTTCATTTAATTAAATTTTATTCGCGTGTGAGCGGAGGGACGGTGCGGGTCTCCTCGGTCTCCTGGCCCCCCGGTAGCCTGACGGAGGTCTTCATGAATGGGCCGTGACGGCGATGCTGCTATCGCCGGAGTCTGCGCAGTGAGGTCCGGGCTCAGCTGGGTGCAGCTCCACCGGAGAAGGAAGCGGAGTTTCCGGCTGTTTGCAGCAGAGGGAGAGCATTGCTGACGCCGCGAAACCCCGAGAAAAACGCCGCCGGCTCGGGGGTGGCTCCCATTTCTTAACATCGGTAGTGCACGTTCGTTTACACCAGGGGTTCTGGGGGCTGGTGATTTTTCTTTTGATATTATTTATTTATTTACGAGCCTGGAGGGAGTCGTGAACATCAGACCGAGCAAAAGAAGCGGCACAAGGCGGGGGGCGAGCCACCAGCTACCGGTATGGCCAGGGACTACGATTACCTCTTCAAGCTGCTCATCATCGGTGACAGCGGTAAGTCAAGTCCGGGGATGCGGGACGGGAAGTAGGCCGCGTCGCGTTTTTTCGCAGTGGCAGAAACAGAATTACTACTATTACCAGACTGTATCGCTCCACGTTGTCTTTATAAGTAACGTTTCGTTGGATTTGCGCAATGAAGTAAACCGTGAAACGTCCAGAGTGGCGGTATATGGTGGCGGTGACAGGGCGGAGGTTGTGTGTCCGGGCTGGGCATGTCAGCCGCTGAGGCCGGATACCGCCTCCAGACCTTCATGGTTTGTCCTTTTTTGAACTAATTAAAAATCTCTCCGTTATACTGTAGTCAGCTGCGGGCGTTTTTCTTAGCCTCACACATTAAAGCACACGAAAAACAGTCATTTGATTCTGTATTTATTAAATTCTGTGTCTTGTTTGTATCCCTGTTAGCTGCTGGTTAGCCACATGCTAGGCTAACTGCAGACCTTCAGACTTGTGTTTGAAGAGATCACCACTTTCTTTCCTCCTCTGCTGTGACAAGAGAAACCGAAAATGTGTCGGGATAGATATACATTTCATTTGTGTAAGAGAAAAACGGTCCTCAAGTTTTACAACACATGATAGCATGAAGTGAAGCAGGTGACCAGGTCAGTAGGTGTGTGAGGTGTGTTACATGTCGCTTCCCAGGTTGGTATGACCTGAAATAAAACATGCTTGATTGCAATACAACAGGTGAGGAGGCGTATTTGTTCGGATCCGAGGATTGAGAAGTGTTTTGTGCACAAGCTATGAAATATGGTGTGTCAGAAAAACAAGTTATCATTGGTGCCTTTTCTGGAAATGTTTAATTTCAGACATTTTAGATCGTTGTGCTGAACTGTGTTAGGCACAGGTTTTGCCTGATGTGTTGACAAAACAGTACAAAGTGTGGTAGATGAGGTCTAAACTTCAGCTTTCAGTGGAAATTATGCTTCCAACGTGTTGTTCATGCTTAATGAAGAGATCAGTGTAGTTTTGGAAATGTGTGTCCAGCTTGGAACAGGAAACAAATATATCTTGATGTGTTTTTAGGTACAATTCATTCCCCATAATGTGTTGAAAAATGGATTATTGTGTGAACTTGCGTTAGTAATGTTTGTTAACTTGAGTATTCAAGAGGAGATGATGCAGACACCAATTATATCTCACAATTTGTTTATGAAACTGTAAAAAGTCTGGTAACTGTATGAAACTGTGGCTTTGAGTGCAGTCAATGCAGCCAAAGGGTTCAAGGCAAACTAGATAAGTATGGCAAAATAATAGTGTTCAAAATGTGTGTAACTCCACCCCTGTGACGTTTTGATTGTGTTGACTTATGGTGTCATGAAACAGTTGAAGTTACCAATTGAACAGAAATCATGACGTTAAAGTTTTGTTAAACATATTTCTTATATTGGCGGGAACTCTGTTTTTCTGGGGCTAATGCTGCCAAACTTTGTTAGTCTGGAGTAATACTTGAAGAGATTGATAGTTTTGTTGTAAATGCACATGAATGGGTGAATTTGAGTAGAACTAATGCTGTTAAAATGTTTTAGGATCAAAACCAGCTAAAATGGTTAGTTGTTGTTTTGGAAGTGCGTGTATTCAGGCTGACCCACCAAAGTATTTTGGGGACAGGTCATGTCTCATATTGTATTGAAAAACGTAAAGCGGTTGGTATTTGTAGATCTCAATGCTTGTGAACTTTAGGCTTTAGGTGGTGATAAGGTTGCCAGAGTTCTCGCTGCCAGTTTTACTTGTGATTCTAGTTGTGTTCTGTGTACTTGTGGCTTTGAGCGGAGATCACAGTTTGTTTTAGGCATAAGTCATCACTGATAACATGTGTTGATCTGGAGACAAGTTTGACTTCTGATGGCGTGGTTTTTGGAAACTGTTGCAGAGTTGAGCAGGTCTTTTATCATTGTAAGACGGACGGTCCATTCATCTGGACGTCTTTCTCACACAGAGGTCAGTATGTGTGGCGGGAATGAGTGCGTGACTGTCAGAAGTGTTTCAGACTCCAAACCAATGAAGAGGATGTCTGTACCAGAAATGTGTGTGAGAACTTGTTTTTCTGAGCAGAGAAACTGCTGCTCTTAATGTGTTTTTGATGTAGGTCATATATGATACAGCATGAGTCAAAACAAGTGAAGATGTGCGTGGGTGGTGTAATCAGACTGCTGGTGGAGACGGCATGCTGTAAAACATGTGCGGAGGTTGTGTTAGAGTGCAAAGTTGAAGTTTTAGGAGGAAATGGCACCCGATGGTGTGATGCTTGTCAGAGAAGAGGTGACAGGTAAAATGATAGTTGTTGCATCGTTTGGTGTTCTTTATGGAAGCCGTAGCAGGGACCATGAGGACCATTGTCCGAGGTGTTGCACCATAGTTTCTGGTTGAATGTGAGGCATGATTACATAAATGGAAAATCACCCCTTGGTACCAGTCAGTGTAAAAATAGTCACAATTAAGAGGCCTGCCCAAATACTCTGGGTATCAATCATTAGGATGAAATTGTTGATTAAATACAACAATGCCATTTTTTTTTTTTATTAATGCCCAAAACATTTGACTCTTGAGCAGGTTTGTTGGAATAGCACGTGGTCGGAAGTTTGACTGAACTGTATTTCAAAAAATAAAAGACAAAGGTGCAGTACTCTGGAGGTTAGCATGTTGCATCTTTGCTCAGTGTATTTACACTCCACATAATCAAACAAGTTTCTGAAGCCCTTACCTTCAACATAATTGAGTGGAGCAGAGCTCTCGAGAACATAGTTGCGTTATCTTCTCAGACTGGGCAGAATTACAGCATCTCTGGGTAAATTATATCAGATTGAGTGGCTCTTGTGGAGTAAATATCTGCCCGTTTTTGTTTCTGACTCGGCCGACATGCTGCCATGACTTCATGTTGTCGATAAAAGTACTGAAAACCACACTGGTTTTGTGAGAGCACATCTACCTAACTTCCTGTAGCACTCCTTTAAAGCTTCACCGGGGAGGGGAGCTGCTGGCTGACGGCGCTGTAGTCGCAACTACCGGCAGACCGCTGCATGACGGTCGAGCAGCACCACTGTACAAGAATGAAACATTCAACATTTAGCCATTTTGTCACATGGATACCTGAGCTGTGGTGGGCCGTGCATTTCAGACCGAGGCCTTCGCTAGTGCTGGTCTGACTCAATCAACCCCTCAATAACTTTTTTATGGCTACAAAACCATGTTACCATGCAGAAATGCAGTATAAAAAGCCTTTGCATCACAGATAGATACTCGTGTAGCCAGAATAAACACCTTTACAACTAGAGGTGGACCTGGCTGTTTTTTTTCCGTCCCAGGGTGAAGACTGTTTATGACAATGAAAAAAGTCTCAGTTCCCGTCTCTCCTTCTGCTGCAGCTGCATAAAGAAGCTGCTATTCCCAAAACTTCTGAAGGTCGAGGACGGTGACAAACATCAGCTTTTTGTATAATGGCAAATAACATAATCCTGACTCCAGCCATGGAAGTTGTAGTGAGAGCAAATAAATTGCAGCGGACCTCCGCGCTGCGGTTCATTCAATGAAAACTCCGTCTCGAAAATGGTTTTGACAATAAATCTGCAACCAAATGTCTTTATCTTCTCCTTCAGCCATTGTAGGTTGACAAAACCACTATCAAATCAACACAACTATATTTTTGTTCATGCAGCTGCTACAGATGCAGTCAGCTAGCGCTGGAGAGTGAACTCTCTGACGATCCAATCAGAGGGCTTGAATACACTGACGTCACCCTAGGCCTTCTAGAATGTCCTGAGTCGCCAATATCAAAATCTGATGGGTTGAAGCAGCAGTGACCGACACTTATTTTACACTGCAGACGCCTGCAGAATCGAATCTGAAGGCCTCAGGCAGATTTCTTTTCGTTGCAACAGGTGATGGCTGAAATGTGATTGGTTTAATATGGAAGTACTCGTCTGGAAGCAGCACAGCCGGCTGGGGCAGAAGCTATGAGAGGAAGTGGACAGACAGTTTTGAATTATTTAATAAGTATTCATGGACAAATTATAATCAACATCGGTCTGTGATTCTGATATTTTTCTTAGGCCTGCAGAAAAGCCTTGCAGGCCCTGATGTATTATCTTGTAGCTTTGACAGGAGACGAGTGTTTACAGGTGGTGGGAGTGACGGCCTGTTTACACCTCAACATTGTCAAGTGAAAACACACAACTTGTTTTGTTCTTTTGAGTGTGACACGACAATGGTGCTCGGAGCCACTGAAAATGCAACTTTTTGATCGGGATGCACCGATATCGATACCAGTATCTGGTATCGATTCGATACTAGGCATGAGTACTCGTACTCCTAAAACTGCCACCGATACCACGGTACCGATACCATTTTACGGCAGCGCGTGGTTTACGGCACTTCAATGCAAAGCGCGGTGGCCAGTGAGTAGCACAGCTTGCTCAAAGCTGTTCCACCCAGCGCACCCCCACCCCCACCCCAGGCGGCCCGCCACTCCTAAATGAATGTAGAGGAAACCCTGCAGTTTCTGACAAGGTTTTATTGAAAGCACTTTTGTTAAATGTTAGTACTCAGTTTATGACAAAGTGTTAACCCTTCCTGCGCCGATCTTCAGACCGTGGTCAGAAGACGCAGGGGAGACCAACTTGTACTCCGAGCCGAAGCTGCAGCTTCGGGGTTAACTCCCTCGCCTCACAGCCGGTGGAAAGCAGGACATGGGACTCAGTTTCTGAGATGAACACTTGTTGGATTTATTGGCCTCTTACTTTATGTACAGCTTCTTGCTGGATCTGCTCAGCATATGCTCGTTCCCGCTCTCATGCACACTGGTCAAGCGAACAGTGCACCTGTTAAAGGGGCCACACACACACACACACACACACACACACACACACACACACACTCACTGATAATAAAAGTTTTATTGAAATGTTTTCTTACAGTATATGTAGCAGTGTCATTAAATAACTAGTTTTGATTGTCAGTACATCACAATGTAGGAATGTTGTTCAAATAACATCTGTGGAAAAAAATGAATGTGTGTATTGGCCTAAGTACGCAGTATCGGTATCGGTGAGTACTCAAGTGCAAATACTCATGCACTACTCATTTTGGAAAAAAGTGGTATCGGTGCATCACTACCTTTTGACAATGTGTAGACTGCGGAAGCACTGCTACTGGTCATGTGCACCACGGCCGCCGTAAATAGTTGTTCTGCATATGCGAGTAGATGGATAATAACAACATTTCCAGCATTTCCTGACTCCCAGTCCTTATTCTCCTGAGACTTTGTAGTTTTATAGTTGACAGTCACTGGACTAATAATCCAACTTGGTCGTCTGTCCATCCAAATGGCTGAGTTCTCCCATTGTTACCGTATTGTTCTTTCCCTGTGAGTGGTTTCATTACAAAAACAACCAGCAGCGCCAACTCATGGCCCGGCATGCAAACTACATCGTTTCTGCAGTTTCGATGTAAACGGACATTGTTTTCAAAATGCTGCTGTAAAAACGTGATACATTCCTGAAATGTAAAACTGATGTGTTTTCACTTGAAACATTGTCGTGTAAATGGGGCCTGTGAAAGGTTATTCTGCAGCACCAGGACTTGAGACAATCTTTCTTGCAGTGGCATGATGTTAATACAACCAAAGAATTTTTTTTTTGCAAAGGTAGTTCATTTTCTACCAATAACACAACATATAAAATCTTACCTTTGTAGGTAGGTGACACATGTTCTACACCCTAACCCTTCCACACGCTGGATCGTCCAAATGCTCTGTGATCGTAGTTATTATTCATCAAGTATCTGCATGATTTATATATTTTGCACATTTTAAGCACAAAGCAAGTTTTTGTCACTGCAAGAACCCGGAAACCATGGCAACCACAGTGTGACTCTGTGCTCTCATATTGATGTGGCTTTGTATTAAAGAGCCATGTTACTGGTGTGTGCATGTGAGAATATTGTTTTAAGGCATCTAGTGCACAAATATGTATCAACGGAGTTGTTGCTGCAGATTTTGTTCCTCAGTTTGCTGGCGTGTAACTCCAACCTCCTTGATCGAGGGGAAATTCTGCTTTGTGGACTTGAAGCTGGTCTAATTATAGTGAAGTGGGACAAACAAAGTGGTTAGCAACTACTGATGTGTCACTCACTTTCCAGGATGACAGGAACACGTTACCATAATTAAGTACTTAGACTGTTGGCGTTTGTGCTTAAATTCAAGTGTTTCATAGTCGCATACAATTTACACTATGTAACATACTTTGCTACATTTAAGATCCATATTTCCAGCTTTGTGCCTATTTTATTTCAAAACTAATTATTATACAGTAGTTTTTTTTATTTACTTTGAGAAATGTACTCCAGATGTAGCTTTTAAATTTAGATCTAAAGGTGAATTCAAATGAAGTTTAACAATGCAAATTATTGTGATAGAAAAGTAACTATTGCTGTGTATAATTCAGGAGTGCCTTGCACTTTTATGTACTTTAACTCTTAACTGAGAATATTTTAAGCACTGTAACAATAGCTTTCAGTTTGCATCAAGCCTCCGACTGATTAGATGAATAAAACTTTTAGATAAACGTTCAATAAAGAAGCCAGCAGTTGAAGCACATTACAGACCTCTGCAGATGTGTTCCCTTATATATGAAGGTGTAAAGTCGTGTTTCCACCGCACAAAAAGTGAGGGAATGGAATGGTATAGTCCGTTACTGTTTGGGTTTTCACCGCAAGAATTTGAGATTTCCCGGAAAATACTGCTCCAAGGTGGAGGCTTCTCCACTACCCCTCCATCGGGGTACTCAGGACCATGGAACTGGTCTGGTTTGGAGGAGCCGTTTGCTTATTGGTCAGTGATTCACTACACGACCTCAATATTTTAATATGTCGGCTTTATGAATCCTCTGTTGGTAACATATTCAGTTTTGCACTGGTTGGTTTTTTGTATCGTTTTTTGACCGGGACTCTGGAGCAGAAGCTACGGACGTAATCGATGCTCTACCGAGTCCGCTCGTCACGTCGTGTCACTGGCCGGTGCTCCATTGCGTGAACTCCCGCGTGCTGCCCTGGAGCTCCAGTTCCCCGACACTGGAATCTGCCGGGACGCTGGAGCTGGTCTAGGCCCCGCTGTCTGTCCTGACATCGCGTCTGCGATCTCTGCTTCCATGCGGAAGTAGCAGCCGTCACAACCAGCGGCAGGACACCGGCACCGACCGGCTTTGTGACACTGGAGTGGCTCCGGTGTCACAAAGCCGAGGCTACGTTCACTCTCTCGGAACCAACATGGAAGTTGTGGCTGTCACGTCGCCGGGGACGGAGCTGACTGGCTGACGTTCGCTCTCTCGGAACCAACATGAAAGATGCAGCTGAAGTTCTGTGGCTGCAAAAAATAGAAATATAATAACTAAACAACTATTGCAAAGTGGAGTATGAAAACAACAGAGGATTCATAAGGTCCAGATCAGTTGCCCGGCTGAGATTACTGTTGCAACGTCACATATCCGAGGAGCTCTAAACCCCTCCTACATTTTAAACCTTCCCTCTGCGGTGGAAACGTGAACCAAATTTCGGTCGGGGTCTGCTTTGCCAAACCGCTCCGAACCGCTCCGTTGCTTCCCTGCCCTTTTTGTCCGGTGGAAACGTGGCATAAGTTGTGCCTTTTTAATGTTGCCGGGTGTCTTTGTGAGCTGGGATCTTTGCGTTCATTGATGAATCCCCCTCCCGATCCTGGCACTGCCCCATCATCTGCTCTGCCCACAGCAGAGGACAACAAGGCAGCACAGCGAAGACTCATCGGCCTCCCACACACAGGAGCCAGTGTCCATCAGCTGCAGTGTGGAGGCTCGGCCGTCTGCACTGCTGCACAGAGATTATTCTGGGATAGATGCGCTGACCTTCCCGGCCCTCCTCGACTGCATGTGGAGAGATGCACAGCTTGAGATTCAATCTACACGCACGCACACTTTTTATCACTTGTTTAGCCTCTGGCCTGTCACAGTAGCACACGTCTGACCCGAGCTGTGTAACGTGCAATTGTGAGACTTTACTGCTTCTCCTCTGCTGCACTAAGCCACATATGCTCCACCCTGCCGGAGCTGACATGAACGGCTTTATTGCTGAATCTCTGGGTGATTTGGGTGTGTTTGGCTGGAAGGCAGGGCCTGCTGAAGCTGACATTCTCCCTCCTGCTTTTGAAGCTTTGCTTATTGTTTCGGTGAACAAAACTCTGCAGCAACGTGGAGATCACAGGAACCTGAGAGGCTTTATATTTCCTAGACCAATCAAACACAAGATGACAATCACACAATTGGTGGCCCAAGTAACAGGCCTGCAGGTTGAGTCTCTACCCCGGGCTGTGAAGTAGAGTCGCTTCCTGACCTCCAGTTGTTCCCTGATCACTGATCTGTAGAAGACAAGGTGCCAAACCCTTTCAAGCCAACCACGTGTTCTCGACCATCTTTACTTCCTGTCCTCTTTTCATCCGTTATCTCATCTGAAAACCTGTCATTTTTACACAAATATTTTTAGAAACCTGCTATATTTGTTCAGTCTGTTGTCTTCCTCTCGTTGTTTTTTTATAACTTTCTCCATCCAATTTTTTCATTATGATTGCTCCTTAATTTTGCATTCCTAAAGTTATTTTTAATCCATAACTTCATAATGATAAATGTATGTAGCAACGGCCTAAACACACTTGTTGGGTGTAGCCCTGCGTATCCTAAATCCTTTAAAATATGCGACAGGTTCGACCTTGTGTGTCAAATACACAGTCTTTAGGTACACAAGGATCAGTGTGACTGTGCAGGCTGACGTCACCCTAAAGATTACACATGCAAACTCACAAAGTGGTGGACAATTCCTTCCAGACCTTGCCAGTCTCGTGTATTGTTGAGAAGTAAAAAGAGTCTGTTAAAGATGGTTTTATTGTGGTGCTCTACTGTAAACCTCCTCCTGTGCTTGTGTTTCTTCTTCAGGAGTGGGCAAGAGCAGTCTCCTCCTGCGATTTGCAGACAACACATTTTCAGGTGTGTGGCTGTGACTCATCATTTTAGCACTCTCCATGTTAATTGGCGTTGATAACATTTGTTATTTTGATTTCTCAGGTAGCTATATCACCACGATCGGTGTGGACTTTAAGATCCGAACAGTGGAGATCAACGGGGAGAAGGTGAAGCTACAGATCTGGGATACGGCGGGGCAGGAGCGCTTTCGCACCATCACATCCACGTAAGTAACGTACAGACGCATGCTCCCACGTCGGGGTTTTTAGCGAAACGGTTTCAGTTTCGACAATATCTGAAACCTAGACCGGTTCTTTGTGGTCTTCGGATTAGAAATTATTTGAGGAAGCCATCTGCGGGCGATTCAAGCAGAGTTGGTGCAGTTTTCTGAAACTGAGTGGAATTCCCCACGGATCCTAATTACAGTTGTGAGAGGGAGTCTCCTGGTCCCAAACTGCAGTGCTGCTGAACGCGGCTGCTGCTCGCAGTCTGTGTCATCCCCAGTTCACATCCATGTAAAAAACCCAACTTTCAAGCTTTCATGAGAAAAGATTTAACTTAATTGTTGATTATTGTCCTAAATAGATCGCACACATCTATCTCAGAATGCTACCGCGGCCCAGGAGCCAGTAAATAATACATAAAGGAGCATTTTAGGATATAAGCGATTACACAAAACAAATCATAAAGTAATACCGGTGGTATTGTTTAAATCCGAGACTCAGCCTTGGTGGATTTTCTCACGATGGCATTCAACTTTAATCAAGTCATGTTTTATGTGGCGTCACGAGCCGCGGGTTCCCCGTCATAGAAACACAGATGCCCACCATGTGTTGAACATACCAGCCTGCAAGGTAATGAGAGCGATGCTCACAGTCGAGCCTCGTATGAGTCACACAAGCACAAATCAAACCAACCGTCGCTCTCAACACTTTGAATGGAAGTTGGGTTGACTCGTGCAGCTTGCAGCAGAGAATGGGCAGGATATTGGTGTTGGGTCAGAAGGTGCAACAGCAGTTGTCTTCTCGGTGATGCTTCTGTTGCCAACTTGAGACGGAGTCTGTGCGTTTCCAGAAAGTCTCTTTTTTTCACCCGTTTCCATGGCGACAGACCTGGCATTTTTGGAAAGGTCCACCTCGATAGCCGTTCTCATAAAGTTGCATTTTCAGTTGCTCTGAGCACAGTTGTTCTGTAAATGGACACCTAAAAACGGAACAGAAATTTGGCGTTTTCACTTGAACTTGTTGTGTAAAGAGGGCCTGAGAAGAAGTTGATAGTTTGGTCAAACCTTTTTGAAGTAAACTCTGCCGGTGGAGAGAAGAAGCACATGCAGTGGGTGGCCAGCACATTTTTTAGTTCATGTTAGAGGTGCAGTGTCTGCATGAATGTTGGGACATTTGGAAGAATTTTGCACATGAAATGAGACATTTGTGAGCTGAAACGTGCAGCTAAACTGTTGGTGTGAAGTTAAACTCCCTGCATGCGGCATGATGGGGTTAAATTACTCAAATTATAGCCTCTGCTCACTTTTACTGATCCCAGCTGACTGTGTGTGCATCACAATACAAGGAGACAGTAACACAAATTCACATTCACACCTACAATCAATTTAGAGCCATGGAATGACCTTGAAGGCATGTTTTTAAACTGTCGGAGGAAATTGGAGTCTCTGGAGAAAAGTTGCACAGCAAGGCAGCCAAAGCCGCCCCAAGAGAGATGAATTAATAAAGTGAAAATATTAATCACATCCAAAGGCGTCTTTTCATAACAGAAGTCGTTTGGAAATGATGAACTCATTGATGCTGTGGGAGGAAACTGGAGTAAAACCTCAGTAGTCAAATTATAAAAACAGTCCCAACTTTACATACATTGTTTTACATTAGGAATTAATAAACTGAGGAAATTCATACAAAAGACTTGAAATAAAGCACAAGTGCTGAGTAGTGATGGTAAACAGAGGATCTTGTTGCTGTTCACCTTCCTGAATGTCCTTCTGTGTGTTTCATGTTTTACTCTAATGCAGCTATCACACACGATTTCTCTCCCCTTGTAACACGTTGGGCTTTTTGTCTCCGTTTTCTGTGTATTTCACTAAAGCTCGGACATGAGTGTGCAGGTGTGAGGTGTGTGTTAATGTGCAGTTCCTCACCGGAGGAGGAGTAAATGTCTGAAAGCAACATTGATGTGACCTCCAGCTCAGACTACAGCTCTCTTTCCTGCTTCGGCCTGGTTTGACTGACTGAGGCAGACACCGGCTGCACTCTTGAGTTATTAAAATGCTGCTGTCCGTGTTCTACTGCAGACTTTAACAACATTGCCGTCTCATGCATGATTCATCTTCGTTTTATAGTTGTCACTGCTGCAGCGACACGCTGCATGAACAAATCCAGCTCAATAAGGTGAAGCCAGCAAGCCCATATGAGGCTGTTAAGTGGGATTTGAAATGAAAGCTGAATAAAAGAGCCAGGGATGCACGATGACTTTCTTTTCCGACCAATAACTGATGACTTCCTGCTTCTCACAACCGATGCTGGTACAGATAACATTTTTAATAGTTCATATACACATGCCTGAGGCAAAGAAAAGCAAAGTTGTGTTGGACTTTTTACCCTCGAGAACACGGACATTATAGTGGAGAGACCACCAAGTTGGATTGTTAATACGGTGACTGTCAAAATAAAACTACCAAGTCCAGGAGAATATGAACTGGGAGTCATGACACTCTTGAGGAAACATTGTTCTTATTGTCCAGCTACTGAGCATGTGCAGAACAACTAGTTACTACGGCCGTGGTTCACTTGTGTATTAGGTGACGGCTCCCAAGCGTTTCAAGGAGGGGTTGTTTTCGCCCATTTCCATGGCAACAGAGCCCGAGCAGTTTCAAGAATGCCTTGGCAGCTGTTTCCAAAAAGTTGCGTTTTTAGTGGCTCCGTTGTCGTGTGAACAGACACCCAAAACCCAATGAACGGATGAAATACAGCCTGTGGGTCGTCTGTTTACTGGGCTTTGTGTGTCACAGGGAGTTTCCATCCTTGTTTACTGTTTGACGAGCTTTCAGGCTGAATAATAAGTCATCACCAGTAATCTCAGTGAGAACTGAATACTTTGTTTGCTCTGAGGATATTTTCTAGAATCTAAAACTGCTCATAGCTTTTAAAAGCTCCTGCGTTTGTATTTTTGAGAGAGTTGGCAAGTGTTTGGATTCACTGCAATGCTTCTGCAAATCAAAAACGGCGTTTGCAGCTGCCGCTGGAGGTAATCTGAGAGGACAACCGAGGAAAAGGGTTGGAAGCCTCATTATTAACGTGTTCCCACCCTGTTTGTGCATCGTTTCACTGCAGGACGAAGGACACACACACACACACACACACACACACACACACACCCCAAGCCCCTCCTCCTGTCGGACGCCTCGTTATTGTCGGACGTTGGTGGGACGTGCTCAGACAGCGCTGTATACGCACACACAAACACGGGAAGCCTAACAAAGGGTTCTTTGTGTTTGTTTGGCTCAGTGCAGCTACAGTAGGGATGCTCCCTCTCTGGGTCGGGCTCTTCCGGGTCGGGCTCTTCCGGGTCCGGCTCTTCCGGGTCCGGCTCTTCCGGGTCCGGCTCTTCCGGGTCCGGCTGCTGTTTAAAGTCTCTTTAGTGGGTTGTGTGTTGTTAGAGCGTTGTATATTGTATATTGTCTTTACAATGTTCACATAATTCTTATTAGATCCTTATTCTTTATGTTAATAAATGTTACAATTTAAAAAAAATTTCACATTTCTACTTGTGTATATATCATCTTTTGTCGTCGGCTCCACTGAAATGATTCTGACCATTCCTACTTTATTTCTGATGGCAAATCAGTGTTTTGCTCCGATGTTGCTCTGTGATTCCTTTCTAACGTGATTCTCTCTTCCTCTTCAGATACTACAGGGGAACGCACGGGGTCATCGTGGTTTACGATGTCACGAGTGCCGAGTCCTTCGTCAATGTCAAACGATGGTTACATGAAATCAACCAGAACTGTGACGACGTGTGCCGAATATTAGGTGGGAGCAGTTTCAGCGTTCTGGGTCTTTACCTTCTTGTTGAAGCACTAAAAAAAGACATCGTCACCACAGCGCTTTCTCTCTTTAAAAATAGACTCTACGTTTCACTGCAGCGCGAGGACTCGCTCGCTCCTCACCTGACACAGCCTCGCTTTATTTTTATCCTCAGTGGGAAACAAAAACGACGACCCCAACTCCAAGGTGGTCGAGACGACCGACGCGCAGAAGTTCGCGGAGCAGATGGGAATCAGCCTGTTTGAGACGAGTGCAAAAGAGAACATCAACGTGGAAGAGGTAAGCCTTTGTTTCCCTGTTTGTCCAGGCCGGTTAGCGGGACACGTCAGGTATGCAGAGCAGCCGGTCAGGAGGAGAATGTCCTGGAAGAAGAAGTGCTGATCTGCATCCCGAAGGGACAAAACATTCCTGATGGGAGAAGCAATCCTGCAGTTATTTCATTCATTAGTGCACAAATACCCTCAAAGAAACCAGAAACCGTTCAAGTCAGTGCAGTTAATAAATAAAACTCTTTTATTTGAGGGACTAACGCCCCGTTTCCACGACAACGTTTCAATTGAATTGCAGCGTTTCTCTGTTTTTGTTTCAGAAAAGTTTCCCGTTTACGCTGCAACGGTAGAAACTCTGAAAACAATGCAGCTTTCAGACCAGGCCACAGGTTGGCGCTGCTATTTGATTTTGTCAACATGAACATTGCGAGAAGGAAATATGGGCTGTGAGTCATGACCCTCTGGAGGAAACATTGTTCTGGTTGTCCAGCTACTGAGCATGTGCAGAAGAAGCAACTGCTCCAGCAGCAGCACTCCAGACAAGCTGTAGAGGTTCAATGCAGGAAATGATTGGTACAAGCCAGCAGTGGAATTTAAAATGAGTCTGGAAGAAGTTCTCTTCTGTTCCATCTTTTCCTGAGTAAAGAAAAGAGCAGCTTGACTTCCTGCTCATGAGCCTGATCAATCCTCAAACGACTTGTTGCCTCTTCATTGTGTTTTTCATCATCAACTCATCAACAAAGCAAAAGTTTGTCAGTTCACCTTGAGAGATGCTGCTTTATATCAAATGTGCTGTAATGGCGCCACCTGGAGTTACAAAACATTTTTCCGATCACAGGATGATTACGTCATAAAACCAGGGTTTCTTTAAAACTTCCATCACCTGTTTTTTATTGATCATGACATTTTTATTGTGTTTATAACAAGGTTATAAACAGTCCTCTAGAGAAAACTATTCATGTTTTTTAAGCTGTGAAGCTGTGAAAAATTCAAATGTATGGAATTATTTGAATGTAAAACAACAGAAATCACATTTCTATTTGTTTTATCATTTAAGGCTGGCATAGAAATTAAAACCAGAGTGAATCTGATTTTAATTCAGCTGTCAACTGAAGGAGGGTTTGTTTGTTTGTTTGTAGACATTTATGAGTAATCGCTTTCTTTGCTGCCAATGTTAATTTTGATTTTCAAAATAGTCTAATCTCCAGGATAAAAACAGCTAAATAACATAAATCGGCTAAAACTGCCAGAATAGTTGCAATTGACCAAACAAATTGTATAAAACTCCTAAAACTACTCCCCCAATTTTTTTTTTAACGATTCAATTAAAATGAATGGCCGTTGTAGTGTTTCTAGGTGGCGCTAGACACTCTGGGGGTTATTTTATACGTTTGCTTAATTTCTTCACCAGTCTTGATGAGCGTGCCA
This sequence comes from Lipophrys pholis, assembly GCF_963383615.2. NCBI lineage: Eukaryota > Metazoa > Chordata > Actinopteri > Blenniiformes > Blenniidae > Lipophrys > Lipophrys pholis. The sequence continues at coordinate 30,307,443 of NC_137638.1, forward strand.
AATTTGGTGAGTTTTTGAGCGTGTTTAGTGGGTCAAATTAGGGCTCAAAGCCGCCGCCTCAGGTCCCTAACTTACGAAATACTATAGGGTCCCGCCCTCCAGGCCAGGCCTCCCTGGCTCTGTCCATAATTAGAAAAAATAAGGTCCAGACTACCAGAGATCCAGTCCTCAGCACCATCATATACAACACAGAGCTGAATATTAATAATAGTTTATAGACATTACCGTCAGACAGAAGCTCCACAGACCTGGATCAGCTCCTGTTGCTGCTCCTCTAAGTCCCCCACATTATTTTTATTGAAAATCTGAAATTTACAAAGTTTCCCTGTTGAAATTGAGCTGCTGTCTAGTTTAAAGTGATATTTAAGACTAGCGCCCCCATGCTTCGATGGTGAGGACAAGAACTGCATGCAGGACGGAAACTGTATTAAAGTGATGGAGTGAAGATTCCCCCTCGTGCACAAATAAAAATAGACTATTTACACAAGATCCCCCCCCCCCCCCCCGGAAATTTGTACCCTGATTGTGCTGCTCTTGACTTACGATGCTGCACCCGGAGACGCCGCATATGCTGCTGCTCCGGTATTTAAAAAAACAGAAGTAAACAAAACTTTTTTTACCGGATTAAACCTTTCAAATCAATTAAAGTAGTTATTTTTGACAGCACTAAATAAAATTTATCTAAATTGTACCTACACACGTTGCGCTCCTATGACAGTAATCTTTGTACCTTGCGTCTTAAAGAGACAGGCACACAGAATAGCGTTGCTGTTTGAGCTGCTTCTTAAGCCAGACGTTTAACCGCCGTTGCTCGAACTCCTGCCTCTGATGTGTCATGCTGACGCTGGCGTCTCTCTGCAGATGTTCAACTGCATCACAGAGCTCGTCCTCCGAGCCAAGAAGGAAGTTCTGGCCAAGCAGCAGCAGCAGCAACAGAACGACGTGGTCAAACTCACCCGCAACAGTAAACGGAAGAAGAAGTGCTGCTAGCAACCTGGAAGCCGTCCACCAGGGGGCGACAGCGTCTCTTCTTCACACACACACTCACACACACACACACACACACACACACATGCAAACGCACACACGCACACAATGGGACTCAGAGCGTCTAAATTAAAGAGCAGATAAAGATTTAATGGAAAATACAGTGAAAGATTTAAAATGAATAAATGGGAATAAATGTGTCCCTTTTGGACAAAATAATCATGAAGACTTTAAAATAAAATGTACAGATTTTATCTGACGTCAGATCAACTTTTATTTGGAATTCATCCGTCGACCTGGCCCCCCCCCCCCCGAATAACGGACCTACGACAACTGACCACCATCATGCTCAGTGTTACATCTTCTACGCTCCCCCCAAAATACCCTCCTCCATGTCTCCTCATTCTACCGCCACACGGACGCTCGACTGGAGTCGGAGGAGTGACAACGACCTGGATCTACTTAGATTTATTTTTTGGGCGGGGGTGGGGGGGTGGTCGTCTGAGTCATTCAGCATTTCAGACGTCTGATCATGAACTGATAGATTTTGTTTCATTTGACCCGACAGGGCAGAAAAGAAACCACCTAGAGGATGACAATGATTTAGAAGCTAATCTCATGGACAGAACTGGTGACTCGTCACATTTGATTTCTTTGTGTGTGTGTGTCCCCCACCCCCCAACGAGCCAATGTCCTTCGACTTCCTCCTCTTGGTTTGTTTTGCAGCAGAGCAGCTGAAGCTCTGCCTGCGTCTCACTGCATTCTTACCTTGCTTTTAAAAACCCTTCATTTGTCTTTTTTTAAACAAACGATACTGCCAATATTCATCATCAGGAGCTCATCGGACCCCCCAAGCATGTTGTGTAACACATGACGGACGTTCAGTATCCAGACTCATCCTGACAGTTGACTAATATTTAAAGTCTTACATAATTTTTTTTTTTGTTTGTTTTTTTTGCTTTTCTGGAAAACGGACAGTTTTTCTTCCTGTGATGATGAGTGACACTGGGGGGGGGGGTTGGACTGCAGCACTGGATCCTCTCTTTCTAAATATGCACCACCAGGGTTTGTGACGGAGGCCAAAGCTTCACAACGTCCGTCTCCTTGATTTCTGAATTGGAAGAGCAACAAAAGCAAAGTGTTCCTCCTCTGAACAAACTCTGGCAGCCGGGCTGACATCCTCACCAGGTGTCTAATCTCACACTCTATGATTTCTCTTCATTATGTGTATGTATATATAAATATATTTGTGTGTTTATATTCAGTTTAGAACATACACACAGAAATGGCACCCTGACACATGTGCAACATGTGTCCGTGTGCTTCGGTGGAAACGCCCGTCAGCTGTGGTTTGCTGTACACTGGAGAAGAAGATGTACTATTCATTTTTTCCCTACATGAATTTAATCGGTAATAAACGTTTTAAAGGAATAAATATTTGACACATAATGACGACCTCGTTTTGTCAGTGATTTGAAGCTCGGCCTGATTTGATTCAAAACCTGTGTTTTTGTTTTTTCTTCTGTGAATAAAAATGTCTGGAGGAAGTGTCGATGGTCTTACTGCTGCAGCTCCAAACTGGAAGTTACCACCTGGGAAAGTTCCATTTTCCCAGTTTGACAACATGTCTGCTGAACAGAGACAACCGATGCTACACGATCCAGGGGAGTGACGTCTGGTTGTTTTCTCAGTTTATCATGGACTACATTATGAGGAAAATGCGATTTCTTAAATTAATGCACAGATACTGCAGTACTAAGTCGTATCTGCTGAGAGCTTTTAACAGACTTTCTTGGTGTTCAAATGTATTTTCCCTCCTGGACATACTTAAAACACATTTTAATAAATGGGCCACATAAAGTCCAATTTCACCTTGAGTGGGCCAGACCGGTAACATAGTGTCCTAATAACTGTTAAGTTTAAGTTTCTTTGTCGCAGAGTATACGTGATGAAAATGTTGATATTTTCACAAAACCAAACAATTGCTGCGTACAATTACGACAATCTCAACATAAAACCAATTTTGATCAAATCCAGGGTTAACACATGAAAAACCAGGAAAAATTACGGATTTCTATTTTTTGTTTAAACTTATGGACCAGTTATCTATAACAGATGCCATAATAGATAACTAGGGTAGATATAGTTATTATTCTCATTTTATAATGTAATTTTTTATTGTCGGACGTGATATTCCAGTTGTGCACGAAAACCGCATTGGGTGATTTCCACCTAGTGTCATGGCAAATTCAGTCCATGTCCAAAATGGGTCCGACTAACTTCTGCACATGTGCGTGGCCAACACATAATTCAAATATACATACTAAGAATAAAAATGTTAAAAACTGTTACTCTGTATTGTATTTATTCCTACCTTCACTATTATCTGCAGACCCCATGTTTATGATGACAGTATTAAGAACGTAAGATGTGCCGAACAGTGGCGCAGAAAATTTGGCCGCAGAAGTTGAAATCGAACCCAATTTGTACATGTACCATATTTGCCATAACAGGTATCAATTAGCTGTGCCATGCTGGGGAAGTGCAACTTCAAAGACGATTGTGCGCCGGGACGTGAGTGGCTCTCAGAAACCGGAGGTGTGTGCTGCTCCACAGGATCAGTCTACGTGCCAGCTTGTGTAATTACCAGGAGCGCAGACCCCCCGGACAGTTGATATATGTCACCGTCGTTGTATTGTCCGTTCTCACCAGGACATGATGTCCACTGAGAAACGGGAGAGACAGTCTCATGAGAAACACTGCAAAGAGCTCCAGAGTGTTAATGTGAGAGCGCTGCAGATCTCTGCTCCAAACGCCCTTCATGCATCGGCTCTTATATGCCGCCCCAGCCTGACATTGTCGTCCGGAGGGATCCCGTAGGGACCACCTTCACCAGGAAAGCCGGGTGGCTCCAGCAGATTAGTGCCATTACACATTGCGCACTGACCATCACTCTCTGTGTGCCGTGATGAACAAGGTCCAGCCTGAGGGAGGACACCGACTGCTGGAAATCCCTCATGTACAGATGACCGAGCCGGACTACCAGGATGGTTGAGGTCATCAGCCCCAGTAGTCGGAGGCTTAATCAGAAGGGGATCCGGCTGTGCAGGGGAAGCGTGAGAGACAGGCTCTGAAAGTTTTCACCCTCGCAGCTGAGAGACACCGAGTCTAGTGATAAACCCAGGAAGATTATTTTCTGCACTGGGGATAACACACTTTAGTTCATTGTGTTATTTATGAGTTTATCATTGAACCTAAGCTGTTTTATGAGGGTGTTTGTTTTCACTATAGCAGGGGTTCTCAATCCTGGTCCTGGAGGGCCGGTGTCCTCCATGTTTTAGCTCTCTCTCAGCTTCATCCATCCATCCATCCATCCATTTTCTTCCGCTTATCCGTTTCCGGGTCGTGGGGGTGGCAGTCTGAGCACCGTCACACAGATTACATTGCACCAATTAAGAACCGTTCCTGCAGGTGGTGAGCCCACAGGAAGGTGGTGCCCACTACCTTGAGAGTGTGAGTCTCATGCTCTACCAACTGAGCTAGCCGGGGCTCCCAGCTTCAGCACACCTCAATCTGATGTTGATGTCATCATCAAGCTTGTGAAAAAGCCAAGTAACGAGGCCTTATTGCATTCAGGTGTGTTGATCGCTGGAAAACTGGGAGAAACCTAAAACATGCAGAACCCTCGAGGACCAGGATTGAGAACCCCTGCACTATGGCTTCCTTTCTGGACCGTGCCAGGAGGAGCCGGTCGTCCAAATGTGTGATGCCCTGCCGCCGTACAGTACACGAACCCCCTCGGGCTCAGAGATAGACCGAAGGGGAGGACTCTTTCGGCACAACGCCGGTCTGGAGCTAGGATGTAAACCGCTCCAGGACCGACACCAAACTGCTTATTGTGCTCTTGTTTGTTAAATGTGGCTGCGAACTCGACCGGAGGTTTGGATGCAGCGGTGATCACATTTTCATTAAACAAGAACAATGGTGTGTGCTCATCTGATTTCCATGAGCACACTCAGCAGCGGGTGCTCGTGGGCTCTGCAAAACGGGAGTAACACACTGTGGAAGAAATACCGGCGGGGCTGGTGAACATCAGGCTTCTTCTTCCTGGCCTGCTGGCTGGCAGTCTGCGGTCTGTGCCAGGGGAGCTGCGGTCGCTGTGGCGGCCTTTCTGGGCCAGCCGGTCTTCGCCTCTTATCCTGGCACTGGGGGCAGGACGGGCCTGGGACTGTTTTGGGATTTTAAATGGAGGGAATAGAGGCAGTGCTGTGGCGTGCGTGCGTTTTGTCACGGGGCTGTAGCAGGTGCACGCTCAGTTTTGCGAGGGAGGCAGAGCAGGAGACCTTCGTCCTCCTTCTTCCTGTGCTGAGCCAAAGACGCCATCTCGTATGAACGGCATGTCCAAAATGTCCTCCTTCTTTCTGTCGGACAGGTTTTTCCCGTGGCTTGGACCGCGCTGTAGGCGCAGGCAGATGTCTGTTATCTAGGTAATGTCGTCCCACACCGCTGGGTCAGGTCTGCTCGTCATGTTATCACGTAGCTTGGTACATGGTGAGCATGGAGGACGTTGAAAGCCCTGACGGCCAGCGCTGTCGCCCTGTAAACATGCTCTGTCATGGCGGACTGGAAGCAGTCTGCTTTAGAAGGCAGTGTGGGGGTCCTGGAGCTAGCGGTCAGTCCGGCGACTTTGCTATGAACGTTTTACTTGTGGCGGCCAAGCATTCATAGCAAAGTCACTTTTTGCTTCTTCGATGTCGGCTCTTCCTATCATTGTGAAGCAGAATTAACCTAGCGTTGGATTGTTCGCCCACTAATAGGGAACGTGAGCTGGGACTAGAAAATCCTGAGACAGGTTAGTTTTACCCTCCTGATGATGTGTAATAGTAATCCTATGTAACGCAACGTACAGGGCTCCTGGTGCTGAACAGCCGCTCCTTCTATGAGGAGGACAGCTCGTGGAGTAGCTCGGGGAAGACAGGGAGTTGCTGTTTCGGCCTCGTAGCCTGGGGTAATTTCTTCCCTTCATGACGGGACCTGGTTCGCCGTTATTACCGCAGGCCAAGAGATTTTCAGCCGGGATGCCGGCATATCCCAGCTGATGGAGGGGAGGCGGGCGCACTTCCCTCCACGTCCCCGAGGACAGCCACAGCGCCTGGTGTGGCGAACTGAGGTGATGGAATGAGGACGTCGTTCTCGTTCACGGTGAGTCCGGTATCGGTGTCATTCCCGTCCTTGGCCTTGCTGGTGACTGTGTCAAAGGAGGGCAAGAAGAGGCCCTGGCCGAATGAGTTGGCTTGGCGTGCTAGGCATCGTCTTAGAATTTTCATGGTGAACCGGGCGCAGTGCACGCATGAACCCGGGATCTCGATAGTCTGTCGGGCGTGTTGCAGCCCGAGGCAGAACTCAATATCCTGTTTCCACAAGTACAGAACCGAGTCCCGGAGTCTCCAGGTGCATCTGAACAGTCCCTCCTATCTCCTAACAGTCCCTCCTTTCTCCTAATAGTCCCCCCTATCTCCTAACAGTCCCTCTTGTCTCCGATAGTCCCCCCTATCTCCTAATAGTCCCTCTTGTCTCCTAACAGTCCCTCCTTTCTCCTAATAGGCCCTCCAATCTCCTAATAGTCCCCCCTATCTCCTAATAGTCCCTCTTGTCTCCTAACAGTCCCTCCTTTCTCCTAATAGTCCCTCCAATCTCCTAATAGTCCCCCCTATCTCCTAATAGTCCCTCTTGTCTCCTAACAGTCCCTTCTTTCTCCTAATAGTCTCCCCTATCTCCTAATAGTCCCTCTTGTCTCCTAACAGTCCCTCCTAACTCCTAACAGTCCCTCCTATCTCCTAACAGTCCCCCTATCTCCTAATAGTCCCTTCAATCTCCTAATAGTCCCCCTATCTCCTAATAGTCCCTCATGTCTCCGATAGTCTCCCTATCTCCTTATAGTCCCTCGTATCTCCTAACAGTCCCTCCAATCTCCTAATAGTCCCTCCTATCTCCTAACAGTCCCTCCAATCTCCTAACAGTCCCTCCAATCTCCTAATAGTCCCTCCTATCTCCTAACAGTCCCTCTTGTCTCCTAACAGTCCCTCCAATCTCCTAACAGTCCCTCCAATCTCCTAATAGTCCCTCCTATCTCCTAACAGTCCCTCTTGTCTCCTAACAGTCCCTCCAATCTCCTAACAGTCCCTCCAATCTCCTAACAGTTCCTCCAATCTCCTAATAGTCCCTCCAATCTCCTATTAGTCCCTCCTATCTCCTAACAGTCCCTCCAATCTCCTAATAGTCCCTCCTATCTCCTAATAGTCTCTCCTATCTCCTAATAGTCCCTCCTATCTCCTAATAGTCACTCCTATCTCCTAATGTACAAGTACAGAGCTGAGTCACGGAGTCTCCAGGTGCATCTGAATAGTCCCTCCTGTCTTCTAACAGTCCCTCCTATTTCCTTTACTATCTCCTTTTACTTCACCCCCGGAAGTGTTTAAGTGATGAGGAGCGTTGTAATTCTCACTAAGCTAAGGAAAGGAGGCGCAATGCTTCCTTTAGAACCTCCTTTAGCCTAGGAACCACTGATGCTTCCTTTAGAGCCTCCTTAGCTTAGGAACCACTGATGCTTTCTTTATCAAAAGAGACCAGCTCATGTTCCCCCACAATTCCTTGCGGCGACAACATTTAAAGGAACCCGCGTTCAGGGAACCTCAGGATGACTGAAAGGGGAGCAGATTATGTAAATTACCAAAGTAATACCTAGAACAACTTGAAATAATCTAGAACCCAAATCCCAACTAGGAATGTTCTGGATGTTGTAGAACCAACACAGTGAAGTCCATGTCCACAGGTGAAAGTGAGAGAAATGAACTTTTTGCAGTTCATTTTTGGAAATTTGTAGGTTTTCACCACGGCTGACGTCATTAACCCGCGCCGCCTTCGGATTATTATTATGTCACCTAGTGGAAGTGCAGTTAGATTGTGAAAACAATGTGATCACCTTTCCTTAACTCCTTTAGGAAGCCTCCTAACACCTTTCACTAACTCCTTTAGGAAGTCTCCTAATACCTTTCCTTAACTCCTTTAGGAAGTCTCCTAACACCTTTCCTTAACTCCTTTAGGAAGTCTCCTAACACCTTTCACTAACTCCTTTAGGAAGCCCTCTAACACCTTTCACTAACTCCTTTAGGAAGCCTCCTAACACCTTTCACTAACTCCTTTAGGAAGCCCTCTAACACCTTTCACTAACTCCTTTAGGAAGCCTCCTAACACGTTTCACTAACTCCTTTAGGAAGTCTCCTAACACCTTTCACTAACTCCTTTAGGAAGCCTCCTAACACCTTTCCTTAACTCCTTTAGGAAGCCTCCTAATACCTTTCCTTAACTCCTTTAGGAAGTCTCCTAACACCTTTCACTAACTCCTTTAGGAAGCCTCCTAATACCTTTCCTTAACTCCTTTAGGAAGTCTCCTAACACCTTTCACTAACTCCTTTAGGAAGCCTCCTAACACCTTTCACTAAGTCCTTTAGGAAGCCTCCTAACACCTTTCACTAACTCCTTTAGGAAGCCTCCTAACACCTTTCACTAACTCCTTTAGGAAGCCCTCTAACACCTTTCACTAACTCCTTTAGGAAGCCTCCTAACACCTTTCACTAACTCCTTTAGGAAGCCTCCTAACACGTTTCACTAACTCCTTTAGGAAGTCTCCTAACACCTTTCACTAACTCCTTTAGGAAGCCTCCTAACACCTTTCCTTAACTCCTTTAGGAAGCCTCCTAATACCTTTCCTTAACTCCTTTAGGAAGTCTCCTAACACCTTTCACTAACTCCTTTAGGAAGCCTCCTAATACCTTTCCTTAACTCCTTTAGGAAGTCTCCTAACACCTTTCCTTAACTCCTTTAGGAAGTCTCCTAACACCTTTCACTAACTCCTTTAGGAAGCCTCCTAACACCTTTCACTAACTCCTTTAGGAAGCCTCCTAACACCTTTCACTAACTCCTTTAGGAAGCCTCCTAACACCTTTCACTAACTCCTTTAGGAAGCCCTCTAACACCTTTCACTAACTCCTTTAGGAAGCCTCCTAACACCTTTCACTAACTCCTTTAGGAAGCCTCCTAACACGTTTCACTAACTCCTTTAGGAAGTCTCCTAACACCTTTCACTAACTCCTTTAGGAAGCCTCCTAACACCTTTCCTTAACTCCTTTAGGAAGCCTCCTAATACCTTTCCTTAACTCCTTTAGGAAGTCTCCTAACACCTTTCACTAACTCCTTTAGGAAGCCTCCTAACACCTTTCCTTAACTCCTTTAGGAAGCCTCCTAATACCTTTCCTTAACTCCTTTAGGAAGCCTCCTAACACCTTTCACTAACTCCTTTAGGAAGCCTCCTAACACCTTTCCTTAACTCCTTTAGGAAGCCTCCTAACACCTTTCACTAACTCCTTTAGGAAGCATCCTAACACCTTTCACTAACTCCTTTAGGAAGCATCCTAACACCTTTCACTAACTCCTTTAGGAAGCCTCCTAATACCTTTCCTTAACTCCTTTAGGAAGTCTCCTAACACCTTTCCTTAACTCCTTTAGGAAGCCTCCTAACACCTTTCACTAACTCCTTTAGGAAGCCTCCTAATACCTTTCCTTAACTCCTTTAGGAAGCCTCCTAACACCTTTCACTAACTCCTTTAGGAAGCCTCCTAATACCTTTCCTTAACTCCTTTAGGAAGTCTCCTAACACCTTTCCTTAACTCCTTTAGGAAGCCTCCTAACACCTTTCCTTAACTCCTTTAGGAAGCCTCCTAACACCTTTCACTAACTCCTTTAGGAAGCCTCCTAACACCTTTCCTTAACTCCTTTAGGAAGCCTCCTAACACCTTTCACTAACTCCTTTAGGAAGCATCCTAACACCTTTCACTAACTCCTTTAGGAAGCATCCTAACACCTTTCACTAACTCCTTTAGGAAGCCTCCTAATACCTTTCCTTAACTCCTTTAGGAAGTCTCCTAACACCTTTCCTTAACTCCTTTAGGAAGCCTCCTAACACCTTTCACTAACTCCTTTAGGAAGCCTCCTAATACCTTTCCTTAACTCCTTTAGGAAGTCTCCTAACACCTTTCCTTAACTCCTTTAGGAAGCCTCCTAACACCTTTCACTAACTCCTTTAGGAAGCCTCCTAACACCTTTCCTTAACTCCTTTAGGAAGCCTCCTAACACCTTTCACTAACTCCTTTAGGAAGCATCCTAACACCTTTCACTAACTCCTTTAGGAAGCCTCCTAACACCTTTCACTAACTCCTTTAGGAAGCCTCCTAACACCTTTCCTTAACTCCTTTAGGAAGCCTCCTAACACCTTTCACTAACTCCTTTAGGAAGCCTCCTAACACCTTTCACTAACTCCTTTAGGAAGCATCCTAACACCTTTCACTAACTCCTTTAGGAAGCCTCCTAACACCTTTCACTAACTCCTTTAGGAAGCCTCCTAACACCTTTCCTTAACTCCTTTAGGAAGCCTCCTAACACCTTTCACTAACTCCTTTAGGAAGCATCCTAACACCTTTCACTAACTCCTTTAGGAAGCCTCCTAACACCTTTCACTAACTCCTTTAGGAAGTCTTTCCTTAAACCTGTGACGTCCTGACCAGGGTGGTGTTCTCTTGCCTGCTGAACCTTCCCGTGGTGTGGTCTCTGTAGAAAATATTTCATGGTCTGAATTTATTACATCTGTCAATTATTGACATATTTAAGCTATTTAAGACACATTTTATTCAGTGGTGTATGTATTTGTTTAATTTTAATGTTTAATCCTGCATACTTTTCATCTGTACGACCTTAAATTTTTGTGATTATTTTTTTCAATTTAAAATAATTTAAAGAAAAAACCTTTTGAGATGGATATGTAAGATTTTTCTTGTTTCTCTTCTTTGTGGTGGAGTTTCACTCTTCATCCTGAAGTCTGAGGAATCATCACTTCATTGTGAGAAACACACAAAGACGTATTCTGCTTCTGCACCGAGGCAGCAGAGACGAGAGGATTGTAAAGAACTTATCCGTACAAAAAAGAAAAAGAAAAAGAATCCAAAGTAAATTGCTTGATAAATATTGTGAATAGTTTGAAGTATTTAGTGAGTGAAACACAATGAGCCCAAAGAGGGAAAGAAATGCCAAAATAAGACTGTGTGTGTGTGTGTGTGTGTGTGTGTGTGTGTGTGTGTGTGTGTGTGTGTGTGTGTGTGTGTGTGTGTGTGTGTGTGTGTGTGTGTCTCAGGATGTTTCTCACAGAACGACTCTCACACAGGGTTTTTTTTTTTACAAATGCTTTCAATTGTAAAATGAGTCTTTACAGTCTACAGTGTCGCAGTGACGGCGTTCCACAAAGCAAAGAGTCAAAACAAAGAAACAAACTACGATCAAAACAAAACACGTAACCGTCGTGTTTCCATGAACAAAAAGATAAATTACCGTCGGGTTGATGTCAGCAGCAGCTGGTGTTCCATCAGGAAGAAATCACTTTTCATTGTTTGAGGACAAATGTTCTGATCTCGTCACTTCAGCAAACAGTTTTCTACTGAGGCTCAGTTCAGCTTCTTCATCTAATTGTCTTATGAATCATTTCATGCTGAGCGAAACTGGACAATCTGTAATTGAAGGCTCCGTCGTCACGACAACGCCGTTTCAAGGAACTGCATGGTGTCTGGCCGATCCTCCACACGGCGCGGCGTTTCAGGAGCCGCAAAACTGTTTTTTGAAAACAGGTTCCAGAGTGGAGAGATTTGAAAACGCCGCCTTGGCTTTGACATGTGGATGGACAAGATTCTCCATGCTGAAAACGGTGATGTCATCGCCACGCCTCTTGACTCAATGACACTGTGACCCTCCACGACGTCACTTAACAACAACAACATGGCGGACGACCTCCCGGGGGAGCTGTGGGACCTGCTGACACTATTTGGTTTAATGAGATGTTGGATTTCTCAAATGATTATTTGTTGAACTGGGCCGATAGCGATGCTTCTTCTGGACTTTTTGGTTTTAATTAATGAGTTTTTAACACCAGCTGCTGCACAACAAACAAAACAAACAAAACAGACGGACAGGAAGTGAAAAACTCGTCTCTGTTGAGACACACGAGGAAAAAAGTCTACAAATAACATCATACAGGCCGATTTCTTTCTACAAAAAGGTTTTCATTTGAAAGGTATGCATCATTTTATAAATATATCAATTTCATCCAAACCTCACCACCTTGTTTTTTAAATGTATTTATTTTTATAAAAATCATTCTTTTTCTTTGGGTTGATCCTTCCCAACAACCAGCTGAGATGACATGAAGACATCTGCATAGGTTCACACACACACACACACACACACACACACACACACACACACACACACACACACACACACACACACACACACACACACACACACACACACACACACACACACACACACACACAATGGAAGCCCGGCAGCGATAAGTGATGAGAATGGAGGTAGACTTTTTTGGGGGGGGGGGTGTTGTTTTTGTTTTGCTGTTGATGTTGTAGTTGTTGTTGTTGTTGGTGATGGTGTTGTTGTTGGTAGTGTTTTGTAGTAGTTGTTGTTGTTGTTGTTTTGTAGTTGTTGTTGTTAGTGTTGTTGTTGGTGTTTTGTAGTTGTTGTTGTTGTTGTTGGTGGTGGTGGTGGTGGTGGTGGTGGTGACCGCAGCGCGAGGCAGCAGGGTTTCCACCTCCTGGAGCTTCAGCAACATGAACTTCGCCCTCAGTCCTCGAGTTTCTGCCTCCGTCTGTAAACGTCGAGGGAATTTGGTCGACTAGGAAGATGATTGACGTGACGACGCCGCAGTGCTTTTCTCTTGGAAACATGATTCTAAATGTCAAATACAACATGAAGTTTATAAAAATAAGATGGTCAGCCGGACAGAGTGGAACCCCTCAGCCGCCCGGAGGTTCATTCACATGTCTGAGGAACACGGAGGCCACAGTCACTGCAAAGTGCTGCTCTTCATACATTCACTTCAGTCACTTATACTTCTCAGACTGAATGATGCTGATGATTGTAGAAAACTGAAAAAGAAGGGATTTCTGAGGAAAAATAAAAAGAATGAAGCATTTGAGGTTATTTTTGCATAAATTAAAGAAAAACTATGAATCAATGAAAGGTTTTTTTTGTCTTGATAATGTCAGACTAACTTCTTTTTATTAATTTTAATTGTTTGAAAAAGTTTAACTTTTAGGGCTTAATATGATAAAAAGAAACAATCTATATATTTTTGATAGTTTAAAAAAAGTTTAATGTGATTTTAAAAAGAAATTTAAAAAAATCTAAGGTATGTAAATTGTAAAAATAAATATAATTTTGTGATGATTTAAGTTTTGGTGATTTTATTGTCTTATTATTACAGTCCACAGTTTTAAAACAAACTGTTTCTGAAGATCAAACAACAAAAAGCTGTTTTTCATTATTTAAAAGAAACAGAACAAAATTATTTAGTTTTACTTTTTAATGGGTTAAAAATACTAACTGTATGTTTAAATAATTCCAAGTACTAATTGTTAACAAAAAGTACTTTTTTTCCACAATTTAAATTCATTTAAAAAAATAACAAAGTGCTCTTTATTATGATGTATTAATCAAAATTAAGGGGAAAACAGTGTTGATGGAACCAAAGCATAAATCAAATGCTCTTATTTTGAATTGTTTAAAATGATAAATCTAAATGTGATCTGTTTCCCCCATTCAACTCAACGCTCTGACCCAATATATAGGTTTTAAATATAAATTATCTAGTGGCCATTTTAAAATAAAAATACATAAAAATATATTGTTTTCATCACTTTAGAGTTCCATGTGTTTGCATTGCACGAGATTCCGTGGGGCACAACATGCACACGTCATCAAACAGTTTCTATCTTTTTTGCATAAAGTCACAAAGTGCAGCTCTGCAGCATCACCAGTAATCATCCACTGAAATATCCTTTAAAGTGAAAAACATAAATGAGTGAACTTAGTTATTTGTTATATTTCTCATGTAAAAAATAATGATTAGTGCAACTTTAATGCATCTAAAATAAGTGACTTTCTCTGGTCCTGATTGACGAGCCTCGTGTTTCCCTTCCACACATGAATGAACCCGATCGATTGATTGATCGATCGTCTCACAGCTCCGCCCACTGTCCTCGTCTCCGCCCGCCTCCCCCGCGACTGCTCAGTGGGGGTCAGTAGGTGATGGTGGCCTCTACAGGTTGGCAGTGGGAGTGTGGAGATGCTTATAGGCACTAGGAGACCTTCCTCTCTGGAGGACCCTGTTCAGATGTCACTCAGCCTCCAGCAGGAACTGGTCAGTGAGGAGGAGAGTAACAGGACGGATAAAGTGCAAAATGCCCCCCCTCTCCTTCTCTCCCACACACACACACACACACACACCCACACACACCCACACACACACACCCTTCAGTACGTGCCACTGCCTCTTTGGCGGTGTCGTTCCCCCGGCACCTCCTGCTGCCTCGTCTCGTCCGTCTCCTCAGTTCTTTTTGAAGAAAGAGAAAAGTCTCTTGTCCCGCTCAGAGATGCGTTGAGCTCTTCTGGAGGACTGGCCGCCACCACCGCCGCCGCCGCCGCCACCGGCCCTGGATGACCCCGACAGGGGGGTCACGGCTGATCGCCACTCGTCCTGGTGCTTGTCCATCAGCTGCTGGTCGATCACTCTGTGCATGTCGTCCTGGAGCCACAAACAGAGACACGTCAGAGCCGTGGCATCACATTACCTCCTCCTCAGACTCAGAATCGTCCCTCATCAGAAACGAGAGACGTCAACATGCAGTGTCTCATGATGACCGAGGCCTCAATCCAGCATCAAATCATCAAATGGAAACTTTTCTTAGGTTGTGGACACTAGAATTACTGGAATTGCAGCAAATGTTTGTATGTTGGAAATCCCTGCTTCTTTAAGAGACAATGCGTAACTGATGCCGCAATTTGTTTTTTAAAAATTCCCCAAAATTTGCAGATGCGTGCATGTTTGAATGGAATGAACGGATTTCACATGTAGCACTTTCACACATTCACACATTCGTTCACACACCAGTGGAGGCCGTCACCATGTAAGGCACCTCATCCAACCATTTGGGGTTCAGTGTCTTGCTCAACGACACGTCAACATGTAGACAGGCAGAGATGGGAATCAAACCTGCAACCTTCCTATTGGTAGACGACGGCTCATCAAAACGTATGGAAAATTCAGGAATAACGTGCTATGACATTTGTTAACCACCCGGCAAACTGTTTCTGCAAAAATCGCCAAGAAAATCCTCAAATTGTCAAGTGTCTCTCAGAGGTATATGAGATGCCAGTTTCAAGTTTTTAATTCCGGTAAAGGAATATAGGATAGAGATGAACACTAAAGGACATTAAAAATTTAATTTTTGCAAATCTTGCTTCATGTATGTAAAAAAACCCAACCTTTTCATAATGTATTGAATTGAGCAGAAGATTAGAAGGGTTAAGCAGCACGAATCAGCAAATTTGATGACATTTTTTAAGACTTTTCTTTCAAAATGGATATTTTGTTGGATCGTGAAACTTTTAAAATGAGTCCCGATAAGCTCCTCTAATTGTTATATTCAAGTTTTTGAATTATTGCTGTTTGCCATCGCAACCACTAGAGGGCTCCAGCAAGCTGGCTAAAATAAATACCAGGTTTTAAAAGCAAACTGGATTTGCGAAGAAACAAAGACTTTGGATGTGACTTAATAAGAAAAGTAGCAGGAAACCACCATTAGGAGGTAATCTGAGCAGAGGTGTGTGGAGGGGAGACGGAGGCCGGTGGGGGAGAGGTGGAGGAAAGTGGAGGTGGATGAGAAAAAGCAGATGAGCATTTCCTCCGAGTGGGTTAAAGGTGGCGTGGAATGATTCGGCGTGACGTAGGGTCAGGGCGAGAACGGCGGGATGGCGCAGCTCGGGCTCACCTCTAAGGCAGGAGGGGGGACACCACAGGGGAGAAAAGGTGGTACGGAAGCTGAGAAAGGCCACTAGATGAGAAACCACAAGAGCCAAACAGTAAAGAGCCCTGAGGAGGCAAACTGTGGCGGGGGAGGAAGAGAGACAGGAGAGAGCTGCTTGTTACAGGTGAGGGGGAAGCGAAGGATCACAGACAGGCAGACATCTTTCTTTTTACTGTTATTCATCACAAACAACCATCTGACTCTGAGCAGTTAATCCCACCATTTATTGCAGGGAGGTCAAACCCAATATCACCCTGAGTGGGCTGGACTGAGGAAATAGTTCTATAATGACCTTAAAATTTGAACGTTTTTTCTTTGTTATCTTGCAGAGTACACATGATGAAAATGTCAAAAAGCAAACAATTACTAATGAAAATGACTACAATCTCAAGATAAAGTCAATCTTAATGAAACCTTCTGGAGCAAAATACAGTGAAATGTACAGAAAGCTTCTCCTTTAGCTGTTGCATTATGAATGTTGTTTTACAATTTGTTAGAAATTTGTTTCAAAATCTGTTTCCTTTGAAATGTTTACAATTTTCTTGGTGGTTTGGCCGGATTGGAGCCTCTTGCAGGCTGGTTTTAGGCCTTATGACTGACACCCCTGATCCATTGTGTGTGTGTGTGTGTGTGTGTGTGTGTGTGTGTGTGTGTGTGTGTGTGTGTGTGTGTGTGTGTGTGTGTGTGTGTGTGTGTGTGTGTGTGTGTGTGTGTGTGTGTGCGTGTGGATGCAGCTTTCAGTTCAAATGGTTTGACACCAACGGAGGAAGAGGAAGGAGAAGGGTTAGAGGCAAAATGGTGGAGGAAGTTTGTCATTTTAGTCTTTTCATATGAACAGAATAATGAAAACCATCATCAAACCCTGAGCTTGTCCCACATGTAAAGTCAACATACTAGAAAAAGGGATGCAAAGTCAAAGAAGCTTTAAAGAGACAGTAACCACAAAAAGACTCGGGACAAGTAAATCAACCTACCTTTAGCTAAAAATGAATGGATACAAATAAAATGTAAAACTGTAATTACAAATGGAAAAACTAATGAAGACTATGTATAAAAAAGTGCTGGAGTCATAAAAACATCCAAAATGACCAAAACTAAACAGCAAAAATATTAAATCTTATCAGGAATGAAAACAAAAAGCCTCTTTCTCAGGCTTCTGCTTGAAAATTACATACCCAAAATAAATAGAGCCTATCTCTGCAACCACAGGATGTATTTGGGTCATGTTAAGGAATCATTTTGTTCAGATTTGTTCAGATGTGTATCAGTACCTTGTGTTATTGGCTCAGAGTAAGTGGAGATGGCACACAGCATGATTTAAAAATATATTTCTGCCTAAAAAGAATTGCACTTTTAAAATGAGTATCCCTTTGGAATGATGCAGTTGCAGCTTTAAATCATTAAAAAATAATGGCAAAATATGTAATCATAACCTCTGGCGAGTTTGAGTCTGATTAAGTCCAGAAGAGCAACACTGGAGACGTTTCAGCGCAGAATGCTCAGGAAGAATCCACACATTTCTGGCACCGTTACCCTTACCATTACCCTAAACCTAACTTGGTAATCACCAGAAATTAGGCAGCTCTGCTCTGGCACATGGCACCACGAGAGGAAGTACTTCCTCCTCTTCCCAAGATGGGCATGTGTGGGTGGAGCCAGTCCAGCTCACACAGACACAGCAGATTCTGAATGCAGCTCCTATGATCCAATATTCAAATGGGGGAAAATCAAGGAGAAGCTGGATTTGGAGTAATAAACTTTGAATACAAGGGTTTTGGATGAACGAGACCGTGTGAAAGTGTTGAAAAGCTGAAAAATATGACCCCTTTAAAGCCACAGTTTATTGCTCTTGAATATGACATTTCATCACATAAGAGCAAAGTAAGTCTGACAAGTGATTTTTTTACTTTTGTCTTCTTTGGCTGCTGCTTTACGGAGTCCTGGTGCTCGGCCCCACACAGGTGATATTGCTGGAATCGTCTCCCTGAAGCTTTCACGAAATTATACCTAAATAAACATTTTATCTTATTTTTATTCTATTTACACACCAGAGTTCTTTTCAAAAGGATGCTTATTTCTTGGATAAAAATGATAAAATGACGAGCCACTGACACACAAATCAGCCAACATAAGGCCACATAATCACGCAAAAGTTACTTAAAGCAACACAAAATAAACAGATTGTCAACATGGCAGAACTAAAAAGCTGTGTTGTGTGAGAAATCATCTAATAATGTGATTAAAATGAGTATAAGCCCCTAACTTGTGACACTGATTCACATAAAAAGAAGGAAATGATAAAACCAGATAGAAAAGAAACAAATCAAGACAAAAATAGGACATAAGATGAGCATAGATGCAAAACAACTAATAATGTGTGCCCTTTATGGATAATTTAATGACATTATAAGTAAAATCTGATGACTTATGTTGAAAAAAAAACATGAATAAAAAAAAGAAAACCTATGAAATCATAATGGAAACCTGACAGTGAGCCGGGGTGTTGCCACGAGCCTTTGACCCACCTGCCAGGCCTCCAGCTGCTGCGACAGGTTGAGCTTCTGCTGGATGGCGTCCAGCAACTGGCTGTTCAGAGACATGATGTCTATTTTACATTTGGCCAGCTCCATTTCCACGGCTTTCTTCCTGCAAGGCACACAGACAGAAACCCAATGGAAACCAGGAATCTGCTCACTTCCTTTATCTTTCAGCATGAGAGGAGTTGACACGGCCAATCATCACCCTCCGTCTCCCCATCCCCGTATCACCCTTCTGCACATCAATCTTCACAATTATATATTCAACACTCTTTAAAACCCTCTTATTACCACTGAAGATAAAAATAATTGGATGACTTTAGGAATGTGCTGCTAAAGAAAGTGAAGTTGGAATCAAGGTTTTCTCAGCTCGTCGTTTGGAAGATAAAAGTACTGTTGCATGTTTTGGACTATAAGGTCCGTTTACACAGTGAAAACACAACGTTCTGACATTTTTGTTCCAGAAACGTTTCTCCTTTACACAGAAACCTTTTGAAGAGGCTACTTTTTGACACGGAAACGACAGAAACACTGAAGATGATGCAGTTTGCATCCCACACCACCAGCTGGCGCTGTTGTTTGTGTTTGTAATGAAACGACTCACTCATGCACAGAGAACGATCCAGTACAAACATTAACAATGGGAGAACACGGACATTCTAGTGGACAGACCACCAAGTTGGATTGTTATTCTGGGTGACGACCGACTGTAAAACTACTGAGTCCAGGAGAAGATGGACTGGGAGTCGTGACACTCTGGAGGAAACATTATTCTTATTGTCCCGCTACTGAGCATGTGCAGAACAACTATTCACCACGGAGGTGGTGCGCAGTAGCAGCATCAGCGGTTCCGCCGTCTACTCAAGACGCGGGCCGAGCATTTACAGAAAGTGCCGTTTATGCAACAACAGAACTGATTGTTTTCAAAAAGTTGTTCCAAGTGGCTCCGGGCACCGTTGTCGTGTAAACGGACGACCAAAACAAAAGAACAGATTTTTGTTTTCACTTTATATTGAAAACGGACCCTTAAACAGCTACAGAGTGTTCAGGTTTGTCACTGAGCTGATATGAATTTGATTTGAATGGAGCATTTGCAGTATTTCTATATTTGACGAGACATTTAAAAGAATCCCTCCTGTGGGGTGTCATGGCTTCAGTGTCACACAGTTCAGGTTGTGATCCTACTTGGCTATGGCGTCATCTCGGTCTCTGATGGCGCTCTGGAGCTGCTCGCTGGGCTCTCGGACTTCAGACATCGTCCTGATTCTCTCGTTCTCCTCCCGCAGAGAACTCATTTCGACAGAGAGCAGCGCCATCTGCAGGGAAACAAAGTCTTACTACTCTCTTTAAGGGGTCCAAAGCCAGACACAGAGTTTGTGTTTGCTTGGTCACGGTGTGTTTAATATAACGGTAACATTTGAATTACAGTCGGGCTCTTAGGGTTTGTTCTCAAACGCAGATTGCTAAAATATTGTGCTCATGAAAACAGATCACACTGTTGGTTTGGAAGTGTTATATAAGAATAACGTCATGAAGATACATGCAGGAAAGATTTAATGACTTAAATGAGGGTTTTTCTTTGTGATACTGGTTTCATTTGCCCTGGAGAGCTGAGAACTGCAGGAACAATGTGAACGCATTGACGGGGGTAGAGAAAGTTCAACATATTGCAGAATTACAGCAAGGATAGATGGTCTGTCACAAAGTGTGGGGAAAACAAATAAATTAAAAAAAGCTTAGCGAGAATATAACCTCCACCAATAACAGGTGGAAATATCTCTCATTGGAAGTGGAGCTCTGCTGGTAGAAGGTGAGCTGGTGTGTAAACATCCTTTGAAACTTGTAAAACACACTGCAGAAATATTATTTTACAGAATATTACATAATTGTTCTACACTAATCTTATTTGCAGATCTATCAGATGCAGTGGGTACAGTGAGTAGATCACGTTTCACCAGTGTTTCACAAGTAAATCAGGCTCATAATCATGTTTTAAATACAGTCAGTGCACAGTTCAGGGCTAATAGTGGAATAACTGCTGCAGTTAAGTAGGTCGGGTGTTGAACCTTGGTCCTGGAGGGTTATGTTTTTATGTCTCTCGCTTCAGTCCACCAGAATCCAGTGAGTGTGTTGTTATGAAGCTCAGCACAAAGTCTGATGATATGAAACGTTTTATAACTTTAGACTAATATTGCTGAGACTGTTGTCTCTCTAGGATTACAATTTAATCTCCCAGAACTAAAGATTCCACTGTTTCAGTGTGTGTGTGTGTGTGTGTGTGTGTGTGTGTGTGTGTGTGTGTGTGTGTGTGTGTGTGTGTGTGTGTGTGTGTGTGTGGCCTGTTGTGGTTAAATTGTGCAGGATGGCATTTTCCAGCCACAGCAGAGGAGAGTCGTCCCGGCAGGCAGAGACTCGGTCCAACGTTACAGGAAAAATGTGTCCAACTTTCAGCGACACTCAAATAAACCAGAACCAAAATCTGTTTTTCTGGCTCATCTAACGTTTTCATTATGTTATTCTCAGACATGGACAGTTTAATCCAGCTCAACACACTCAAATGGGATCTTTTTTCAGGAGCGTAAGTAGAAACCTTGGACCCGTGTTCAGCTCGCTGACGTGCAGGTCTCTCCAGCGCTGTTTTGCAGAAGCTCCTACCTGGTTGTGCAGCTGGAGCAGCTCGTCTTGGTGGCTGCGAGTTTTGTCCTGCTCGGACTCGTACAGCTCTCTGACGTCCCTCAGCTCGTCTCCCAGCTTCCTCACCTGGTCCTCCAGAGCCTCCTCATCACTGCGCCGCGAGCCCTGTCGACACAAAGCACACCAACCCTCGCTGTGGACACGTCCTTTACTGCGGTCAGTGTGTACAATGTGTATTAATCTGTGTGAGGCGTCACAGACTTCAGCTTCCTTTGGACTTCACTGTGTCCCGATACGTTTGGTTTTATCACCATCAGAGAACAAAGAAAAGCCAAAAGCAAACCTAACACTCCCCATAACCAGTTTCATTTTAGAACCCATTTCCTTCCCAACAAAAACGTTTGAGACTCTGGTAACTGCTTTTCTTGATCTTTCCTTCAAAGAAAACAAATATGAGTTTATGTGCTTCATGTTCTTTAACCACAGCCGGTTTTAAAGATGGACTAAGATAAGTAATATAATAATAATGAACAATATCACAGCGATTCCTTTTGGCAGTCTTGCTGAACAGCCAGGATACTAGTGTTGGTCTGGGGGCTTTTTTTATGTGGATTTACATGTTTGTCCTGCGTGTTCAGGGGTCCAAAGGCGGTTCGGCTCATTTTTTGGCTACTTGGTGTGTGTCTCTGTGTTTGTCGTGAGATGTATTGGTGACTTGTCCAGGATGTACCTGATTTATTAAATCAGTTCCAGCACACTGCAGAAAATGAGGGACATTTCTATCAACAGATAATACTCCAACGTACAATAGCAGTACAAGGATAATAGTTACAAGGTATTAAATATCTGCTGTACAACATGAAACTTCAGTAGAAGTTTAAAATGCTGATTGCTAATTCTAAAAACACTAAAGATTTGACATTGTAAGTGTCCATTTGGCTGCTCTGTCTTTCACAGGAGTGACTACAGCAACCTGCACTGTGGACTTGATTGGTTAATGATTTGTCCAGGTCGTCCACATTCAACTCAAGGCGCCATCAGGAGGATAACGGATGTGGTAATGATATATCAACAGTGTATTTCCTGGATGGATTTTCAATTTCAGAGAGAAAATTTGACATGAACAAGGAGCGATAAGTAACAAATGTTTTGACTCTGACGGGCGGTTTTTAGCATGATGGTCACATTTTTGATGAGTTGGTCTGTGAGCTGTTCATTACAGTGGACTCGTTGCCGTCCAGCAGATTCTGTGTGAGCCTCCGCAGCTCCAGCAGGCTGGTGTGGAGGCTTCCTGTAGGCACATCCTTGGCTGAAGACGTCTCCGAGGACTCGTCCATGGAAGAGTCTGTGGACAGCGCAGAGTCCGTGATGTCATTTCCCCGTAGATGAGAGCAGAGCGAGCGGACTTCGCAGTAGGCCTCCCATAACTGAAGACGCAACTGAAACGGCCAAATGGGGGACAAGGTGAGGAGAGATCAAAACAACAAGCCAACAGTCCTACACATGCAGACCTGCTCCCTCTCCTGCTCCTGCTCCTCCTGCTCCATGCTCTGCTCGATCTCACACAGCAGGCTGGACGGGTGGGGGGTGAGAGTCTGCAGGCTGTGCTCCTCCGTCAGCTCCTCCAGCCGGGCGCTCAGCTGCCGGTGGGACACCCGCACCTCCTGCAGTTCCAGCTGGCTCTGCCGCAACTGGACACAACACAGGTTGTGGCATGTGGAGTGACACTATTATGACTGATCAGCGAACACAGAAATAAATAAGAGTTTGCAGAAGGTAAAGTCAAGGCAATTGTTCAATAACAACTGCAAAAGAACAAGCCCTCATTCAAGTTGTTTAGTCAACCTGAAGCTATAAAAATAATAAACAGATCCTCCGCTATCATGAAAGTAAAAAGTAATGGGATGGTCATCTCCCCCTGAGTTTGCATGTTCTCCCTGTCCAGATCAATAAAGACCTTTCATGGCTCTCATGGGAAATTGCTACTGCAGCAAAACACAAATACAAACAAAAAGACAAGAGGTGCCTATCTAATGAAGAATGCCTAAGATGTCCTAAACAAATGTACAAAAACCTCAGCCTTTTTAAAATACCAAAAAAACACTAAAATTAATAGTATTTGATGTTTTTTTGAAAGTCCAACAAAAACAGCAACCAGATGAAGAAAGTGCAGAAAAGCCAAAACACTCATCAGCATCATGGATTCTTTCCAGGTCTCCTCCGTGTGTGTGTGTGTGTGTGTGTGTGTGTGTGTGTGTGTGTGTGTGTGTGTGTGTGTGTGTGTGTGTGTGTGTGTGTGTGTGTGTGTGTGTGTGTGTGTGTGTGTGTGTGTGTGTGTGTGTGTGTGTGTGTGTGTGTGTGTGTGTGTGTGTACCTGAATGTCCTTCTCGTGGCACTGCTTCTCCAGCACCAGCGTTCTCTCTCGGAGGTCGTCCACCGTGTGCTGCAGCAGCTCGTTCTCCTCCAGCATGGCGTGCACCCGCCGCTCCAGCTCCATCTTCCTCTCCGACAGCATCTTAATCTAACGGGTCAAAAAGCAGCGGTCACTCAAAAGTGGAGACAAACTTCAGAAGAGTCAGATTTCCTATGTTGAATAGCAATCACGTCGACAGCGAGCGGCTTGACTGAAGGTTAAATGTTGTTGTTTTGCTGACTGGGGCGAACTGAGCTCCGACTCAAGATTAAAAGGTACTCCCACTGAAGTGAAGAATGTGAGTTGCCCAGCACGCTGTAGGCGTTAGTTGCCACCCTCCACTTCAGGAATGTTTTGGTGATACTCGAGGATCGACACCAGGCTTGATATCAGCTTACTCCCCAAAATGCTGTTGTGTTGGCCTTCCAGTGAAGGCGAGCGCTGCAGCAGCCACACGGCCTCATTTCCTCCCAGCTGGTTTGAGCCGGTTGAACAAAGCATCATGAGATGTGAATAATGACTATTTTGTATAAGTTCAAGTACGAGTGCTGACTGAAAAGTTCACATTTGATGCACATTCTCAAATTCTTTGATAAACAGCATGACATTTCTCAAGCCTGTCACTTCTCATAATATCTGCAGCTCACAGTTTTCAAGAACTCACAGTATAGATCAGGTACTAAGGTGAGCTCCCAAACAAAAAAGCAGCTGACGTTCTCTTCTTCAATCAGGCGTTCAGTCCTGGCTCTCAGTGTTTTGTGTGTGTGTCAACAGGGAACAGTTTATCTGAAAAATTGAATTCACATCAATAGTTTCCCCCTGAAACTATCAATCCACCCTACTGATCTGGCAAAGGGTGTGTGTGTGTGTGTGTGTGTGTGTGTGTGTGTGTGTGTGTGTGTGTGTGTGTGTGTGTGTGTGTGTGTGTGTGTGTGTGTGTGTGTGTGTGTGGATCTGTGCTTACTTCTAAGCATATATCAGTATTGTTATAAACAGTTGTTATTATATCCACAGGAGCATCTAAACAAATGTTTATTAGAATTGAATACTCAGTAAAAGTTGTGTATGATTTAATTTATTATATAATAACTTAAATATTTGAGCTACTTTTGTCTTTTTCATTATAATTTTAATCTTTGGGTGCAGAAGTCAGGTAAATATTCAAGATGTGAAAATGTTGAGTATTGTAATACAATAGTATTTGTAGGGAAGCTTGTAGGGATGTTAGTGTTTTTGTGCTTGGAGACGGGGTTTTCCTCTATAACAGTGCTGGTTGTTTCTCTATTTGTCCTGTGATGGACGGTGACCTGTGCAGGGCGTAGTCTGCCTTCATCTACTGTCGACCGCGATCAGCTCCCACTCTCTGCAGCACCAAGCTGGATAGAAGATGCATCATTTAATTATTGTCTTCTTTGTAAACTGTCCAGTCTCATCCCTCGGACCGCACTGGACCTGTGAGCCTTGTGTTTGACTCCCCTGCAATACGGCAGCGCAGTGTATTCCTCATGAGCTGCTTAAGCAGCTTTCCCCATTAAACAAACATCAGCTTGTGTTCGTTTTTATCCCTCCTGCCGCTGACCTACATCTGGTAACCTACTTCACAGCACAGGAGCTCACATGTGGCTCCCTTGTTTTCACCTCCGTCTGAGCATGATTGAGGGTATTTTTGGACTCCCATGGTCTGCGACTCCATACAAACAGACCGGAAAAGCCATTAGTCATCCACACGTGTCACATAGAGGCAAAGCATGGGAAAAGAGGGAGCACCAGACATTGCAGCATCTCTGCTAAATATAGAGCAGGAGAATGTTCTCCCAATTATAGCGCAGGCTGCAGTCTGGGTGTTTTCTCCACGGCTTTGAAAAAGAAGCACCAGGAGAATCTGTACTGCAGTGGAATCCAGCTACTCACACATGACGCTGAATCACAACACGTCTCATGCTCTGGTAACAACTTGTGTTCTCATGCTTCACTTCAGGAAACAGGGATTGCTGGAAGAAATGTGGAAAACCTTCCCTATCGTACTTTTACTTCTAAAATTTACCAATGTCCTGCATGAAATAATCATAAAATGTTCATCAACTTCATCTTATAGGCTATCTTATAGACTAATGCACCCTCTTACTCTTGTAATGTACTGAGACTTTGCTTTCAATCTGCTGAGTTTGTGTGTGTGAGGCATAAAATGGCGGAGAGAGAGTGCTGAAAAGTGCGTTCATGAAATGTTGCTACATGGATTTTGACGTTTTGTCTTTTAGCTGAGCTTCTCCTGTTTCGTTGACTGTGTAACTTTACTATAAATCTACACAATGACAACGTTGGTTTAGGCTGTTTGAGGCAGAGAGCACTGAATGGCTGATGTGTTGACAATATCCCCAAATAACCTCAAACTTATAGTATTGATATCATCCAACTTGCTTTTTCCAGTCTCCATTTAGTTTTAAATACAACTAAAACTAAATGTTTGCTTGCACCCTTCTAAATGCCCCCTCTGACATTGAGTCTGTTGAAAGTCACAAGTATTTCTGTATCTGACTTGACAGCAAACTTACATGTGAAACCCACATAAATGTTCTTATCACCAAGGTGGGAATCTTGTATTCCTTTTCTTTACCAAAACAAATCCTCCTTTACTTATTCCACCAAACAACTTCTGGTTGAGACGACAGTTCTCTCAGTCTTAGATTATGACAATGTGATCTACAGCTGCCAGCTTCATGACTGGAGCTTCATTTAGCAGGAACCATTGCTGCTGTATTCACTGATAAACTAACAAACTCACTGGTTTCTTTTCACTTACAAAACTCCTGTATGTCCACAGTCCCTCCTCAATATTCAAAACACAAATCTCAGCCTACTGTACGTCATGGGACCAAGCTTCATCAGTTTGGTCAAACCCACAGCTCGTACCTGGTTGGGTCGCTCCTCTCTCAAGTTTTCTGCTACAAATGACTGGAGTCATTACAAATGAAGGAAACACTGTAAATATTATACTCCCTTTCCTGTAAGACACTTTTTGATTGTACAATATTTGTTCCTATGTTTTTCTTTGTATCTCCTTGCTGCCTCCCGGCCAGTAAATGAGGACTGGTTGTCAATTGACCAACCTGGTAAAATAAAGGTGAAAAAAATAAATGAAATATCATGTAAAGCAACCTCATTACATTTCATGCAAAGACTTGGTAATTCTTCACCTCCATCATTTTAAAAGCCCCTGTATCAGATCAATCTAATAATCAACTCTATGGCATTGTGCTTTATCGGGTCATCTGGTCGTTTCACTGGCCAGAGAAGAATCCAACATGACAGAGCAATCCTTGTTTCGGTTGTTTCACTGGAGGTCACATGCAGCATGCGGTCTGTCTGAGAGACGGTGAAGGGAAAACCACTCACTTCTAGCCCTTGCTGCTCCAACCAAGGAGGGAGGGGAGATGGTGGGATGAGGGAAGGGTGAGGAGGAGAGACATAAAGGTTACAAACTGCACAAAAGGAGAACAGATCAAACCGCACATCTATCAAGCCTGTCATTCCAAACTGTTGTCATCTGCTTCTGCAGGTGAAACGTGAAAGTCATGCCAGGAGGAAAGTAGCTAAAACATCTTAAGAGGGAATTTTTGGATTGTAATCATCTCTAAAGAGACTTTAAGTGAGACTGCAGGACTTCTACTAACCAGCAGCTAACAGAATCAGACATCACATCTTAGAATTAGAGGAAAGTACAAAATGAGGCTTTAGAGATGTTTAGAGTCTCTCTCTCTCTCTCTCTCTCTCTCTCTCTCTCTCTCTCTCTCTCTCTACTTATATGACATTGGAAGAAACAATCGTTTCTGTACAAAGATCACTTCCAACCTGAAATCCAGGATCATTTCTTACCTAAAAGCATTTATTTGCCTCAGATTTCATCTCATCCTTAATAAATCATCCCTCAATCATATAAAAGTACTCATAGAGTCATCAACAAGCTCCCGTTTTTGATAAGTTTAAAACATATGCCTGTCATGACTATCATGGAAAACCTTTTTCAAAAATGTTTTCTTTGAAATTCACATTTAAACTCTATGAATTGGTCTGAGAGAGATTTGTGTCTGACTAGTTTTCTTTTTAACTGTTACATTAACTATTTCTGATTTAAATCCAAACTTCCACCTCAGTCAGCTGATACATGTAGGTTTTGTTTGGGTATGGGTTTTCGTTGTCCTCAATGCAGACTGGCAGGCTCACTCAGTTTTGTCTGCACTGTCTTCTGACATATATACACATACTGAATACTGAATATCGTACATATACTGGTTATCGGAAGGTTGAAGGTTTCATTCCCCATCTCGCCCGGGCCTCAGGTCGAAGTGTCCATGAGCAACACACTGAACCCGAAACTGCTCCCAGTGGATGGACTCAGCACCTTGCTTGGCAGCCACCTCCACTGAAGTGTGGTTGTGTGTGTGACTAGGTGATTTTTAATAATAGTGTAAACACTTTCAGTGCTGTTAAATCAGTATAAAAGCCTTTTACTAGTTATTTTAAGACTGTACAACCCATCAATTCAACCCGAGTCGGTAGCATGTGGACGTCTGACAGGCAGCTGTAGGAATCAAGTTGGTAAAGATTGACACTTGTTAATAATGTTGTCCAAATATTAATGTAACACGCTTTTGTCAGTCAATTCCCACCGAGTGCATTATGAGACGCAAACTTGATTAAAAACGTACAGATTTTGTTGCACACACACTGAAAAAATGCAAGTACATGAAAACAAATATCATTATGGGCTCGTAAATCTTGATATGGAGATTATTATGTGTACATTTCAGCAACTTCTGGTTTCACGAGACCAAATTATTCCTGACGCGTACGTCTTGTGCTTATTAGATGCTTATTACTGTCAAATCTTCCCTGAAGAATTCCAAAGTCTCACTTTAACTCTTTATTTGAGCACCAGTTTCATCAAACACTTTCTCCTAGATAAGACTCCTCAAGTTGTGCAGACTCACCTGAGCAGAACTCAGACAAGTGGTCGAGTGATCCCTACAGATCGTGACGTACCTCCGCCTGTAGATTCTCCAGTCGTGTCATGTGCTGGCTTGTAGACATACTCTTCTCCCTGAAGTCGTCCCGTAACAAGTGGACCTGAGTGGACAGCTGCCTCTCCACCTCTGCAGCCTGGACAAGAACAAGACACTACATGACATGCTTGGACTTCAATAGTACACACACACACACACACACACACACACACACACACACACACACACACACACACACACACACACACACACACACACACACACACACACACACACACACACACACAGCAGCAGCAGTGCAGATACTTGTGTAAATAAAAGGCATAAAAAGTGCAAAAGCACTCAGAGATTAATAAGTGAAGGATGTTTTCAATCAGATCAGGAAACTTCTCTTATGTGAATAAATACATGGACCTGGAGCATATTGTTGCTGTGAATCTGCTGCTATATCATCAGTGTGATCTGCTCGGCTTTCAGACATGACATCAGGTCTCTGTTGCAGTCTTCACATCTGACAAGGACGAAACCTCCCTCTGTTGTCTGTTTCATCTGGTTCTATCTTTTATGTTGTTTTGGTCTTTTTACACACTGATGGACGCACAAAGGACTGTCTGTTCTTTGTGTTATTGTCCCGTGTGTTTTGATGTTAGTGAACAGTGCCACACAGCGAAAAATGGTGATTCCTCTAAAATGCAAGCGACAGCTGAAGTAATGAATCAGCTTTCAAAAGAAGGAGCGCAAAACACAAGGATGTCCTATGATGGACTGCTGATCTATGAATGGTGCCCTGCTTTGACTCATAGTCAGCTGTGTTTTTCTCTGGCCTCGTTTTTCAGTTGGATGAAAGAAAAGCCACACGGTGGTGTCAAGGATATCACTTCATAGTGGGAAGGTCCCAGGTCCAGGTCCAGCTTGGGATTGGGAGCCTGTTTGTGTGTCGTTGGTATGTTGTCCCAGTGTTTGTGGGTGCTACAGTTTCCATCCATCCATCCATCCATCCATTCATTGTATCAATGTATAATTCAGATTAAATACATTTCAATGTTCTTTCAGGAACAATACTGGTCCAGAACATGCTCAGCCAGATGGTAAAGGGTTGAGGTCAGTAACGCAGTATGTGTTTCTTCCCACCTCTTCCAGTAAAGTCCTCCTTCAGTTATTTCTCCATGTGAAGTTGGAGTGTCTGATAAATAAAAAGACTGCACAGCAGCTCGTTAGTCTGTTGCCTTCTCGGTGGTGACTCACTGGAGTCTGATAGCAACACACACACATCTACACACAGACGCACACTAACGCTGAGGTCCACTGTGCACTCCCACTGTGTTATGATGAATGTGCTGTAAATCAGCCTTCCACGCTCAGTTCCTGTAAGTGCTGCATAATTTTACCCAAAAGTCGTGCCCCTAGTTAAAAGCCTGGAATAGAAATGATGCGCTCGGTGTTGGTCTGTGATCAGGCAGCAGCAGTTTGGTAGCATCACTGGAGCTTATTGGACAGGTGGGATCAGGCCACACACAGCCTCACAGGATCATTAACATAAAGCTGCGCTCAGGAAGCTACTGGTCGCATCATCATCACTGCCATGGCAACAGAAAAATCCTGAAAAGCATCCACTTCTTCCAGCTCTGTGAGGAGGCTAAACACAGCAGGAGTAAATACAGCAGAAGAAAGACTGTAAGCAGGGGCAAAGTCAGTTCAGATCATCCCTGTTTTTAACAGGTTTGTCTTTTCATTGTCATCTGGATGGTGAATGAATGTCAGGATGCTTTCAGTACCACCTGGAGCCTGCAGGTGGCACTGCACACTGTTGCAGCCTCTTGAGGAGCCCACAGAGATGTGAGAGGTTTCTCACCAGCTGCTATAGGAGATGCTTTAGCCCACTTCTGTCCTCAGCTAATGCTGCATGCAGTTTGTGCTCCGCTGGGAGTCTTTACATGAGATGAGCTGCCGTGACGACGGCTCTCAGCCGTCTCACTCACAATAACTAACAACATACAACAGTGAGACCCGACCGGCTAAACTGTCAACACATCCACCTAGCACATACAAGCACAGAAAGATGATATAGTGTGTAGATAAATAGTTATGACCACCTCTATACTGCTTTGTCCAACTCACTGTTGTCAGTCCATCGCAGGGCAAACACAGAAACACATCCAGGCACACACACTAATTTATATAGTCGCCAAATAGCCTCAAATATGTAAAAAACACACCCACACATACACATGCAGGTAAGCCTAGAGTCAAACCAGGGATATTCTCACAGTGAGGTGGACGTGCTTTACACTGCACCAAGGAATCATAATCAGTACTGTAGAATTTAAAAGTATCAATTTTATTGTAACAGTTTGTTATTAGATTTGGGCGGTATACACATTTTGATCTCGTTAAACCTTCCCCACATGTATACGGTATTACCGTCACTAAATAAAATCACTTTAGGTTAAAAGTGTCCTCTTTCAAACATAAGTCTCTCCTTACCACAATTTAAAGCATCACGGAAATGTTTCACTGTATAACACAATAAATAGTATATTGTTATGTTTTTATATGAAGCGAAAATAATATAACTTTAGTTTCTGAAGAGACACAACAGAACCAAATAATATAACGATAGTTTATACAGAGTGAAGACGGGAAAAATAAATAAATGAATCAGTAGATGGACAATTACAAACATGGCGGACTCCAGAGTGGCATGACGCCTTGTCCATGCTCTAGTTTTATAGTTCATATTCGTAGTTTTATTGATGCGAGTGTCCGTATTAATAATCCAACTTAGTCGTCTGTCCATACGAATGTTGGCGTACTCCCTTTGTTAATGCTTATAGCGTGTTTTTCTCTACGTATGTGTTTGTGCGGTTTCATTACAAAAACAACCAACAGCGGCAACTTGTGGCCTGGCATGTTAACTGCATTTTTTTCAGTGTTTCTGCAATTTGCGAGCAAAGGGCCATCACTTTCAGAACGTTGTCATGTAAACGTGAAACTTTTCTGAAACAAACGAGCAAAAACGATGTGTTTTCACTTGAAACGCTGTCGTGGAAGAAATGGCTTCTAATGGACTTGTGACCAGTCCAGGATACACGCTGCCTTCACACATGACCAGCAGTGGCCAGATGTGGTTTTGTGAGTCGCAGCTCTGCAGGGTTGTTACTCCTGAGTGAGGAAACAGATGTGCGGTCAGTGGACGATGTGACGTCTGACCCACTGGCCGACAGAACTGTGTCAGAAAACCATAGAGTTGACCGCCGACTTGCAGACAGTCACCTAATCTGTGTATAAATTCCTCAGATCCCAGATCAAGCTTTATCAGCAGGACAAACAGGGAGGGGGGATAAAAAATCCGACTGCTGCGACAAAGTAGGGCCGAACCGAGAGATGTGCTACTTTAAAGGCTTTTTACTCGCTTATCATTGGGAGATAAGGCACTGCTGCCACAGTCAGAACTTTTCAGACTCCTCAGCAGTCCTGTTGATTCAGGGGCGATAATATCCTGACTTCAAGTGTCTGCATGTTCTCCCTGTGTAGGTTTGGGTTCGTCTGGTGCATTTGAGCTCATACATGAGAATCAAAGTGTGACTGTCTTTCTGTGTTTGGTCTGTTAAGGACCGTGGGACTGCCTTCACCCATCGTTTCCCATGACTGCATGCTGGATAAAGCAGTTTAGAAAACAGGCGGCCTGTCATAAACAACTCACATCAGATATGTTTTAAGGCTTCCCTTTTTTTAAGTACCTCAAAATGACTGTGTTGTAACACATGTATTGTAAAACTGAGTTTATTTGAAAAGGGAAAAGTCCAGTTAGTCACACCATCAACTAGGACATAAAAAATGAGTTACATTTGTACTTTGCTGAAGGCGATACATTCACTGCTTGTATCTGTGGAGTGCAAAGTGAAGAAAAATGAATAATGAAGGTTTCATTTCCTCGAGTCTTGTAAAAATTCCTCACTTTTCTTCATCGTTCCAAAACCACTGAATCCACTGTCGTTTCACTACTTTGGGTTAGTGAGGTTTTTCCACCAGACTTCTGGGTGTCCTATCTAAATCCCACCGTCATTTGGACCATCAGATCTTGACTGCTCATCATTTTAAACATTCATCCAACTTCTATACTCGTTTTTCCCAATTATTGGGGCTATAGTCATTCCCAGTTTTCATTGGGGGGTAATATCCTCATAGGGCAAATACAGGGAAACAGATAAACCGCACACACCCACATTTACACCAAGGGGTAATTTAGAGACACAAATACACTCAATATGCATGTCTTTGGACTCTGAAAGCACATCTGAGTACCTGGAGAAAACGTGCACCTTGATAAACATGCAAACTTTGCACACAAGAATCTGAAAGCCCAGAATGGAACCAGGCATGACCTCTTGTGGAGCTAAGAGCTCATGACAACATCATGCAACTTCAGCTGAATGTTGACATTTATAAATATTTCTAATTGAAGTTTTGAAAATCTTCACTCACTGAAAGATAAACCATGACCTGGATGCCACAGACATATTTCATAAATAATGTTTTTCATTCAAAACTGGGTAGATTTCTGTTTCTAGGCGTTATAAACCCGGTGACTCTGGGCTGGATGGAGTAGCAAGGTTTAAAATAGACATCTTAACTCTTTAAGATTTTTAATAAGATGTTTTAATGTTAACTATTGTTTTTCATGAGTCTTACATAAGTTTAACTTTCTTGTTTTTGCTCTCCGTGAATGTAGGTACGTTTGAGGCTCTCTGTAACTGGAGGTCCTGCTCCAGGTGACTGGAGGGCAGCCCTCAGTGGCACAACGTCACATCAGACGATCTGCATCCCGGTGCCACACTGCGGAGCGCATTCCCATGGTAACAACACACAGAGTTTTCAATTTGCATGTCACTCTGGTTGTCATAGCAACCAACAGAGAAGTAGTGGGCATCGGCGGAGCCGGGACTTTGCAGTTTCAACGCTTCTGGTGTTTTCCTCCGTCACATTTGCCGAGCGCTACCTTGTCTAGACTTACAGGGCTGCGTAACAAATCCTGCCTGTGGCAGCGTCCCGGAAGCGATCCAGAGAGAGTCGCCGCTCCCTCCAGATGACAGCATGCAGACGTTTTATGGGCTCCGGTGACGGGCAGACGCAGCATGTCAGCTGACTATGTGGCTGGACGCTGGACACTATGTGGCTGGACTGGCGTCCAGCAGTGGCTGGAGGAGTGACACAGGTCTTAAGTCTTTGTAGGCCACACAACTAACACTGATAGGCAATAATAATGTGACCTAGTATTTACAAGGTTTGCCTTTTTCTGCTAAAACAGTCCTGACCCGTTGAGGTATGGACTCCTCTACACATCTGAAAGAGCGCCGTAAAGCATCAAGATGTTATCAGCAGTTCCTTTAAAAGTGAAGTGGAGCCGACCTTGAGTCATACTTCTTTATGGAGCACATCACACTCACTCAATTGGCTCATGATCAGGGGAGTTTAGAGTCCAAGTCCACATCTCTCTGTTGTATTCCCCCACCCATGTGTTCCTGGTCCTTTGGCAGCTCAACCTCTTCCCATAATACATCCCGGTGTCGCTTGTTCCCCAAGTGAGCTACGCATATGGACATCCACGTGATGGATTCATCAGACAAAGATAACTACCTTTATTGTTCTTTCAGCAGAGGCTGGCATGGGCACTCAGACTGGGTTGGAGCTACGTAGCATACTCTACTGCTCTGTGTATAGCGTACTCTACTGCTCTGTGTATAGCGTACTCTGCTGCTCTGTGTATAGCGTACTCTACTGCTCTGTGTATAGCGTACTCTGCTGCTCTGTGTATAGCGTACTCTACTGCTCTGTGTATCCTCACACATTTCTTTACACTGACTTGACTGCCTGTTGAATCGGAGAGCCTGGGCCAGACTTCACTTGTTCCCTCTATTCTTTCTATCCAATTCTGAACCCTGCTATTCTTGTGGGCTGTTGCTGGTCTGCAGTGGCCTGTATTCATCAAACTGGTCTGACTCGGCCATCCTCATTTGGTCTTTGTCAAACTCAATGCCAATTTTTCTGGATTCAAGTCAACGTCAAGAACAAAATGTCTACTTCCTGCCTCATAAATCCCACCTACTAACAAGTGCCATGATCAAATTATCATCACTGTAATTCACTTCACTGGTTATTATTAGGGATGTCCCGATCACACTTTTTGGCCCCCGATACTGATCCGATTTTTTAGAATTGAGTATCGGCCGATACCGATACTTTCCCGATCCGATACTTACATTGCTATTGCAAATATATTCAATAGTCTATTTTTGGAGCAACTAAGATGTCTGAAGCTGAAAGCACTATTGGCAGAAGCTTTGTTTAGCTAGAAATTATTGTAAAACTCACTTATTGAATCAAGATTCTTCTCAGAATGACTTAAGAACTTATTTAAACTTTCTTCAGTCAGAACAACAAAAACCCAATTACACTCTGCAGTCTTGTATCTCTTATTTATGTTAACTTAAACAACTTCACCTGGATTTTGTGGCAAATTAAAACATTTTTAAAATTAAACCAAGTGAATCATTTGACCAACATATAAACTATTAAAAACTACAACATAAACAGTAGTTTCAGTAAAACCAATCAGAAGAACCCAATTCCACTTCAAAGTGTCTTTGGCTGGTTGGGTTGAAAATAAGTCCTAAAAAAGTGCAAATACAATAATAAAAAACTAAATATCTTAAACATAAATGCTCTTCGGCTACAATGTAACTTCTTTGTGTATTAAATTTCAGTTTACCTTAAAGCAGTATGAGAGGTTTGACCAGAATTGTCACAAAACCTTTACATTTCAATATGAATTATAAACACTTAATTCCACTTCAAAGTGGTAAAACCTGTTTGACAAAAGTAGTGTGAACATAGCTCTCTCAAAAACTTATTCAGAATATCCCAGTCTCCCTTCAAACTAGCGTAACCTTCTGGGTTCTTGTTTCACCATATCGCTCCCCTGTGGGTACTTATCCTTTTTTTTTAAGTTGAGAGTTTGCTGCTTCGGTGCAGCTTTTTCTTTGGTTGTTGTTGTAAACTGAGGGTACATCCGCACGACGAAAAAACGATCTTTGTTCGCCCCAAAATCTTCCGTCCACACCTCACTATGAACACGGCTCAACGCGAGGCTTCAGGGCATGTAGTACACATGCCAAGCCTTTAGGGGCGCTGTGACTCACCAAACAATAAAAACGCAGAAGAAGACAGACCACATAGAAATTTAGAAGTAGACTTCTGCACATAAACACATAAACCACTATACATAAATCTAGTTTTATAGGTCTATGGCCCGGCTCCGCCTGCTTCTAGCTTCTGCAGCTCCACCGGAGCTTGTAGTCCGTGGTTGTAGTGGTTATTAGGTGACGTTGCGCGGTGGGGGGGAGGAGGGGGGCAATTACATACATTTTTTTACACGGATCATCGTCTTTGCCGACTTTGCCGTCCACGAGCCGGGGGATATAGAATTTACCCACTCGTGTTCAAAAAAACCCGTCTTCGAGCTCCTAAACACCGCCTCATGTGGATGAGAGGCCAGAAACAGCTGGTTTAGGTTAACCGGTTTCCTGGTGTGGACGGCCCCTGAGCGTACTCCGCCGCATGTTTACTTTTTAGATGTCTTATCAGATTAGTTGTGTTAAACGAAGCTCTGGTGCTCCACCTCTCGGGACTGTGGTGAAGCAAATAGTACAACTGGCCGCTGGACTGGTTTGGTTGTCAACATTAAAATACCTCCAGACTGCTGACATTTTATCCTCTCAATGGCTTTAGGCTGCTAACGGCAGTTTACGGCAGGTCGCAAACGGGGCTCGCTTTGCAGCAGCTGACATGAATTTTTATTTGAATTCAAAATTTTTATTTATTTTTTTAAGATCGGCGGGGTGATCGGCTGGATTTACCGATCCCGATCACTCACAAATCACCAATATCGGCCCTGATCTGATATCTACCGATCTGATTGGGACATCCCTAGTTATAATGTTATGGCTGACTGGTGTATGATATCAGAAATATTGAAATTGCACTTTACACATTGTAATTGCAAAATGGGAACAACTCCTGTTCTACAGCCTAAAAAACCATGTTTGATGAGTCACTCGATGCTGCAGTCGGTGACCACAGCCATAAAGCAGGAGCTCTCAGCCTTCCTCAGCCTTCTCAGAGCATGCGTGGTAATGTAATTACAGAAAGGTCTCCCTCCCACTGCTTTACTCTGATCAGATTAGAGCCGAGGAGATTGTCCATCCTGACGATCGAGCCACTCACAGAGCGGCACACACCTCTACCATCAGTAGGTTTTTCCTACATCAAGTTTTATCATCGAGAATAATCCACTGCCCCCACCAGTGGAAGACCCGGGTTTGAATCCCAGTTGTGGCAGGAAGGGCATCTGATTTACAAACTAGCAGAGTCTCTGGACGTTCAGATGAGGTGCTGTGGTGAATAATATAAAAATGGAGATTCAATAGGTCTTGATTAAACTACTCAGACATGCACATTTCTAAAGGGTGGCGTGGCAGATTTTCAACTTGGGTCCATGGAGGGACAAGATAACTGGAAACAAAGTTTTAAAATCATCTCTGTTCACAAAAAATTAAGTTACCTGCTGTTATCAATTAAGAAGAGTGTGGATTGGAGCTGTTTTGGTTCATTGACCAAATGCATATGGTAAGACTATTAGCTGGGATTATAGCTAATCCCGTCAGTGCCGTATTCCAGACTTACATCACTTCCCATGAAGTGTCCTCCATTCTCAAGGTCAGTGTTTGGTAAACAAATAAAAGAGTCCTGAGCAGATCCATGGAGATATCATTATTGAAGCAAAACTAATTATATGTATAATCATTTTTTAATCGGTGAAATTGAATATTGATAACAGGTTGTTTGTACATTTTGAATTTAGTTGGTAGTTAGCATTATTTGACTTCTATAATTGTGGTTTCCTGCAGTTTTAGCTGAATGAATGCTGAATGAACGCTGAATAAATGTTTTCTCTGCTCCTGCTGTTTGCAGCATGGTCTTTAGTGAATGTACATATTTCCTTTTCACCACTCTGAAAGGACTTGCTTGTTATCAGCGGTTCCTATCTGAGCAGTGTTAGCAGGAGGCTTTTATAGACCTCCTTTCCTCCCATGAAGATGTTCCGTGTAAAGAGTTAACTATGACGAGAGACATGAAGGCCAGATGAAAATAGCTGGCCTCCTGTGGCCTCGCCGCCTCAGGGTTTCCTCAGGGGTTGTGGAGCATTGGCTCCATTCTTTAATGCTGTAAACAGTTAATATTATTCAGTCACAGCTCATAGCCTAGTAATGAGCTCAAACAGAGAGGCAGAGAAAGAGAAGCAAGGAATGAAATAAGAGAGAGATGGTGTGTGGAGCACCGTGGCTGACCTCATTCCTTCTATTACCCAGCAGGTCTCCCTCTGTCTGCCCAACGCACTGAATCATGAGACCTGGATCGATGCCTTCAATTAGCTCTCATGAATTTCACTCAGTCACAAAGACCATAAGATCTGCTGCACTCCTCTAAAATACAAACCACTTCCAGGAAGTGTCTTCATAGATTCCCTGCAGCCGGTTTCACTTCAATTCAATCAACTTTAATTATGTTAAGAGTGCTTTTGCAGCAGAAACTGACCAATGCGACAGAATCTCTGCCTGCGATGTGATGATGGTGTTGGGGCAAGAAGGAGCCGAGCAAATCTGATCCAGATCAGAAGAGACAGAGAATGAAGCACTCCTGCTCTTCCTCCTGCTCTTCCTCCTGCTCCTCCTCCTGCTCCTCCTGCTACTCCTCCTGCTCCTGCTCCTCCTGCTACTCCTCCTGCTCCTGCTCCTCCTGCTCCTCCTCCTGCTCCTGCTACTCCTGCTACTCCTCCTGCTCCTCCTCCTGCTCGACCTCCTCCTGCTCCTCCTG
The DNA here is from genome assembly GCF_963383615.2 of Lipophrys pholis. Classification (NCBI taxonomy): domain Eukaryota; kingdom Metazoa; phylum Chordata; class Actinopteri; order Blenniiformes; family Blenniidae; genus Lipophrys; species Lipophrys pholis. Next base: position 30,345,952 of record NC_137638.1, read on the forward strand.
CTCCTCCTCCTGTTACTCCTCCTGCTCCTCCTCCTGTTATTCCTTCTGCTCCTCCTCCTGCTCAACTTCCTCCTGCTCCTCCTCCTGCTCCTCCTCCTCCTGCTCCTGCTCCTCCTGCTACTCCTCCTGCTCCTGCTACTCCTGCTACTCCTCCTGCTCCTCCTCCTGCTCGACCTCCTCCTGCTCCTCCTGCTCCTCCTCCTGTTACTCCTCCTGCTCCTCCTCCTGTTATTCCTTCTGCTCCTCCTCCTGCTCAACTTCCTCCTGCTCCTCCTCCTGCTCCTCCTCCTCCTGCTCCTCCTCCTGCTCCTGCTACTCCTGCTACTCCTCCTGCTCCTCCTCCTGCTCCTGCTACTCCTGCTACTCCTCCTGCTCCTCCTCCTGCTCAACCTCCTCCTGCTCCTCCTGCTCCTGTTCCTGCTCCTCCTCTTGCTCCTCCTCCTCCTGCTCCTCCTCTTGGGGCTCCGTGTGCCTGGCAGTGGATCACGTCCTCTCCCAGGAGGCAGAACATAGAACACCAGCATGTTGGTTGTCCCAGGCGGCGCCGCTGACGAGGTTATCAGAGCAGCTGCATGAACTCGTCAGCCTTTGTATTCACCGCTGTGGGGAATCCCCACCTGCAGCGGCTACGTCACCGTCCCGGTCTTCCAGGTGTTTACATCCCGTCAGGAGAGACGGAGTGACGTGGAGCAGCTCAGCTCATCACTGTGACATAACAGCTGAGGAATAAGACGCCGTTTGCAGGGCCAGTCGTGTATTTTATCTGCTCACGAGTACAAGTACTAACCTATAGCTACTTGCTAATACCGAGTACCGAAATGGGAAGAAGGACGTTATTGAGAATGTCTGGAGACCATTTGTTAACTATGTGGAGGGATGAAGAGGATGACTGAGGACAAAGATATGTGATCAGGAAAATGGACTAATTTAAGCCTTTATTTGAACGATGCCTCTTTTGTTATTTTTGTCTAAATGGTGTAAATATTCCTGTATTGTTCACATTGTTCAACTGTTCATACTTAGAAATGTAAAAAATAAATAAAAACATTAAAAAACTATAATTGCTCAAATAAAATACTAATTCTTTAGAAACGAGTCAAAACCTCATCAGACAAAGTGATTAATGAGATATTTGTTGTGAATTTTGGCATTTTGACCCAAGTGTATAATTCTTTTGTTTTCCTTATTCAGTTTTATTTTCAACATTTTGCCAGAATTTTTACATTTTCTCTTGATAGAATAATTTAATAGAAATATTATAGTAGAAAAGAAATTGATATCAACAACTGAGCTGTAATTTCAAGAGTAAAGTCTTAACATTATTCTCAGAAATTATATTTTCTCTACATTTTCTCCTTATTCTTCAAATTGTAGTTGTGAATTGTTAATGACATGTTTCACACGATAATATTACAGAACTATTCAAAATTTTTACTTGATATTAGTTTAATCATAGTTCAAGTTCAAGTTCAACTTTCATTCTTTCAATTTGGGATTTAATGTAATGATCTGATAACATGTTTGGAGGAGAAAATAAGGCCAAAATATCAATCACAAACACTGAAAATACAGTTGAAATGTTACTTTGAAAATGGTTTTCTGACATTATTTTAAATATGAGGACTTTTTCCAACTATTGTTTGAGCTTTATTGTTTTATATTCACTCAACATTTCGAGTTCAGTTTTAACATGAATTGACCCAACTACATTTTGACTGCAATAACAAGAAGTGAAGTCTGACATGAAGATGTTGATTTTAGTAGCAATGTGCAGAAGTGAGCGCTGAGCCTGGCTGCACTGGTTGGGGTTGGACAGATTGAGGTGTTGTACTGACTGAGCTCCTTATGACGGATTAATCAGCTGCAGCCACAAACGTTAGCACTCTCCGTTCCTCCAGCCTCCACCTGCTGCTGGTCCCGTCCCGCATATCCAGGAAAGATAAATCCTAAAGTAAGAATGAATCTCTGTCAAGCTTCTTCCTAACTGCACTGGGAGTACCTGTCAATATGCAGAGTGCTATTGCATAAGTGTGCAGTCCAATCCTTCTGAATAACTGAACACAAGAACTGGAAGCTGCATATTTATATTGATGAGTTAGCATAATTCAGGTGGAGTAAGGGGGATAGACGAGCCGAATGAAGACAGATCTGCCCCAATGCTTGATGACCGCCCACTTGGCTGAACACCTTGTGTCAGAGCAGCCAGGCGAACTGGGGCTGGAGCGAGTGGCCCCGAGGCCAGGCGGAAGAGAGGCACTCCGGACTGTGTGCACCCGCCGACTCGTCCGTAAGACGTGTTCCTCAGGAGGTTGGAAGGGCGTTGGAAGCAGCATTAAGACCACGTGACATGGTGACTCAAAGCCCCGACTAATTCAATCCTCCCTGTACTGGCCCAGCCAGCCTGAAGCAGTATCTCTCTCACACACACACGCACGCACGCACGCACGCACGCACGCACGCACGCACGCACGCACGCACGCACGCACGCACGCACGCACACACACACACACACACCCAGACTGACGTGATGTTCCTCACCCTACTGAGTTGCTCCAGCAGTCTGTGGTTCTGTTCGGAGAGCTCGCTGATGGCCTTGGTCTTGTCCCTGTCGGCCTCTCTGAGCTGGACTTGGTGGCGCTCCAGCTCGCCCTGCAGCTGCTGGACGTCCGTCTCCAGCTCAGCCACGCGGCCCTCCCACTCCCCATCTCGACTCTCCATACGCCGGCGCAACTCGTGCTTTTCTTGCTCCAAGTGCTGCACGGGGAACCATCAAAAGGGAGAGAGTCGTGAAAATGGTCATTTTTTTGGACAGAACAGTTACATTGATTAAAGTAGTGTCTATGCATCCGTGTTCTAGACCACTTTGTCCAACCTGGGGTCACTGGGGCTTGAGCTTTTCCAAACACAGAGAGACGATCACACACACATTCTCAAAGGCATACACAGAAAGGAACAGAAAACTGTATTGGAACAGAGGATATTCCAGCTGTGAGAGCTGAATGCTAACCACTTGGCTGCCATGCATTCACACAAAAATAGTCATCCATCCATCTTCTCTACCGCGAAATCCTGGAGACAATTAACCATAGGCGGGGGCAGGATACACCCTGAACAGGTCGCCAGTTCACCACAGGGTAACACACACACACACACACACACACACACACACACACACACACACACACACACACACACACACACACACACACACACACACACACACACACACACACACACACACACACAGAAAGGCCCCTGCCAGAATTCAAACCTAGACCTTCTCGCTGTGAGGCCAGAGTGCGAACCACTACCCCACTGTGCGGCCCCCCCAAATGTTTTTATTTGTTTCTTTATTTATTTATTTGTTGTGTTTTGGTTCTTTTAGCCAAGGACTGCAAACATTTCATTCTGAACTGTTATGTAATGCTTTAAATCTGCTAAATTAGGAGGCACATTGTTTAGTTTTTTTTTTTCTTTTTTCTCTGTTTTGTTTGTTTGATCAACACTTAATTTTTTTGGTTATATTTTATTTATGTAATACATTGGGATTGCAGACATTTCTGCTAAATTATTGGAAGTAAAGTAAATATTGCCCATGGAGGGACGTTGCTATCATCTGGTTCAGACCTTCCGGCCTCTGGCTTCAAACGTTTCTCTCAAAAAGGTCACAGACGGGAACCATGTCGCTGCCCGGCATCTGCCTCACAAAACTCCTGCTCAGATCGTACTTTCTTGGCTTTTTCATCTTTGCGAATATCTAATTTTGTTTCTAGTTTTTGTTGCCATACGCTGATGAATACACAATAAGATATCGTGTATCTAATTTTGCTGTCCGATTCATGACCCCCATGTATTTAGTACTACTCCTCGTGTCGCCCTGCAGCGACGCACAAAACTCCAAATTAAACAGAAGTAACAAACTACGAAGAAGGGAGGAGTGATGAATGTGGTTGGATACTGTAAGTGGGGTAAAAGCATCCTTGGGAAGGATGTTTTATTTCTATTCTGTTTCATTTCCCTCAAAAAGGCGATCAACACAAACATGTTGCTGCTTTGAATTTCCACTATTCTCCCAGTCACACATCTCACTCATTTACACAACAATGTCTTCCAGTGACAGAAAATCTTTGCGGGATTTTGGGAGTTTGTTTACACGATAATGTTGCTCGGAGACACTGAAAAGGCAGCTTTTTAAAAACAGCTCCCAAGGTGGAACTTTTAGAAAGCACAGTTCGTCGCCGTGTAAACGGCAGAAATGCTGCTCCTCCACATCTGCATCACGGCCGTGGTAAATAAATGTTCTGCACATGCTCAGTAGAGACAATCAGAACAATGTTTCCTCCAGCCTGTCATGACTCCCCATGCTCTTCATATTCTCCTGGACTTGGTAGTTTTATTTTGACAGTCACCGTAACAACAATCCAACGTGGTCGTCTGTCCACTAGAATGTCCGTGTTCTCCCATTGGTAATGTTTATAGCGTCTTGTTCTGTGCTTACATGGATGTGTGGTGGTTTATGACAAAAACAAACAGCACCCACTAGTGCCTCTAAATGCTAAATACATTGTTTTCAGGTTTTCTACAATTACTGTGTAAACAGACATAGTTTTCAAAATGTTATCCTGTAAACGAAGCCTCAATAATCTTCTTTTCTCAGAGCCAAGTTTTGCTTTGTTGTTTGCTTAATGTTGAATATGTTGGTGGGGTCATCTTTTCCATTTTGCTGGCACATACATTTGTAGGGAAAACTTGCAGTAATGCACATAATTGATGCTATTTAGCAGTACGCCACAAATAAAATGTGCTAAAATAATATACGTGAAGTAAAAATGTCCTTTTTAGCAGCTGATTAATGTTCATTTGTCATCTTAACTTAATGTTATAGTTTCTTTTTCTTGAGCAAATAGTGAATGGTGTTTTTACCTGACTGACAGGTTTGGACTGCTTCCGCAGTCTTCCTCAGAGCATCATCTGATGTTTGATGATGTGTCGGTCTTAAACAGGCCCGACCGGATAAAAATATCCTTCTCTACTTTGTCGGTAAAAAGAAAACTATAACATAATGATCTTTTCAGTGATGTTTTGTTTTTGTTTAAATGTTTTTGCTTTTGGTCTGTATCTTTTCTCCTGATTTCACTTCCCAGTCCATTTATTGTTTTCTAATAACTCAATGCTTACACACTCATCTTTATCTTTTGTATTGTCTCACTTGGTGAAGGGAAAGCTTGCACATATGAACTGATGCTAACTAGCATTAATGCTACAGTCAATAAGCCATTTTGATTTAAAACAGTAAAAAGTACAGATATTTCAGCTTAAATCCTGAATATTTAGTAAAAGGAGTCCTCCGAACAATTCATGGTAATTATGCTTCATTTCTTTGAAAAGGACCTTGGATGGGAGCATGTTTCCTCTCTGAATGAACTTGATCATTAATGTTCACTGTTACACACATCACATCTTCTTTTTTTCATGGTTAAAGTCTCCATTTTCTTAGTTCATCTTATATTTGGGTCTTTTAGGAGCTTAATAGATCCAGGAATTGGAGTCACAGTACTGACATTGAAATTAATGCCAACTCAAACGGAAACTGCAGCAACAAATGTATACTGAAAACGTAAGTAAGGAAAAATACAGATATTGCTTGCTCATGTGGAATTGATGGATTTCCTCTGTAGAACTACCTTGAAATTACTGTGTTGTATTTGCTGCTATACAAATAAATTGAATTGAAAAATTGTAGTAAATAATTTAAAGAAGAGTGGAAAGTTGTCAAAAATAATCAAGTACTCCAAAGCAAAAACCTATGCTCTATAATTGCAAAATAAATTCATGGAAATTTGATGTAATCTGTAAAATCTATTTTAAGTTATTATTAGTTAGTACTAAAACTTTTATAACTGTAATACTAAATAACAAAAAGCTTCTGTCCAGAGTATGGGTAAAAAATACATTTTTTAGAACCAAAACTGCAGTTTTGTTACAAAATTGCTAGAAAGTTCAAACTTGATGAAATGAAAACACCAGTTGAATCTGCTGCAGAGTTATAATAGTGACTCAGAAGATTTCATGGCTCTCTAGCTCACACAGTGACAGTTTAAATTGCAGCTTGCTTCTTTCAATTCTCCAAATGCTAGTGACAAGTGGACAGATGCACTGCACCACCAGCGGCTGCCAGCTCGGATGGGGGTTGTTATGGTTAAGTCCAATCCTGAAGCAGCTGGCATCTGTGTGGCCAGTGTTTTCATCTCTGGATAAATGCAGGCAGAAAAATGAGGGATCGGAGATGATCAAAACAAGACCCCCCAAAAAAACAAGTGCTGTGAGCAGTGAAGAGTAGAGGGAGCTTATTTCCCTCTCTGAGGATGAACAGATGTACAGTAGGTACAGTAGGCCCTGGTCCACCACAGGATTAGTCTTTGTATCTGTTCTTGGGCCACGTGTTTACTTGTGGGCATTTTGGGGGAACAATAACAACAACAATCACTGTGCTGGAAGTAACTCAGTGTTGCATCTACTTTAGATTGTAATGGCCAGACAGTTTTAAATTAGTTTGTGTAACTAAAGCACATAGATGCAGTCATTCAGCCAGCGGGTTTGTTTGGTCCCCTTTAGGTTTTTCGTTTGTTTGTTTGTTTGTTTGTTTGTTTGTTTGTTTGTTTAACATTGCAAAGGCCTAAAGCGGACTATCTTGAGGACACACCAACGATATGATTGCACTGGTGTAAAAATGTGTTTTCTATTTGTAATTTACCTCTAATTTCTCGTTGAGATCTTTGTGCATTTTCTCATATTGCTTGGTCAAGTCTTGGTTTCTCTCCAGCAACGCTTTGCCGAGTTTAGCAGCTAAAACCAAGTCTTTTTCCTTTTGGCGGAAGAGCGACAGTAAGTCTGCGTTGTGCCCCACCGCAGGCGCCTCGAGGTCGGACAGCTCCTCGCCGGCGCCCCGCTCCCCGGTGAGCATGGCCAGTTCCTCCTCCAAGGCCATGCCGAGGCCTCCGGAGCCGGCATGCCGCAGCGGGTGACCCTGGCGGCCGCCGCCGGGCTCCTGGGCGGCGGCGCCACTCCGGGGCTCCATGCAGTCGCTGTCCAGCTCCAGTGGTGCTGAAACCGTCTGCAGGTCGAGGCAGAAGGCGGACATCGCCGGCCGGCGGAGGAGAAGCCGACAGATGAGAGCGGAGCTCACTCCCTCACTCCGGGTGAACCCACCCTGCCCCGGCTGGACAGGGCACACCGGGCCGGCTTGACATTTCATCCATTACCGCCGCAGCTCCGCGCGAGATCCGGATCGTAAAGTGCTGCTGCCTTCACAGTTTCCTCACGTCTCTCGTTAAAGCTCCCAGTCTGACTCAGCCCCGGCAGCAGAGCCTCGTCTGCGGCTCACTGGCGGCTTCTTCAGCCGAGATCGCGCCGATGTCTTATCCAGGGATGAACCGCCTCGATGGGCTCCTCGTTCGGCCAGGCTCCGTTCCGTCCCGGGGTCCCGGATCCCCCATAACGATCAGCCTGTTACACCGGGGCCACTTAGCAGCCAAACATGATGAGCGCGGCCCCGACGCCTCCTCATCCTCTTTTTGCCTTCTTGAGTGCGCGTTCCCGCCACGGTAGTGACGCGTCCTCGGGCCCGCTCCACGCTAGCCGCCGATTGGCTGAAAATGATAGCGCCATATTTTGGTGCTGCTCGCGCTCATCTGTGACATCCAGCGAATGAGCACGTGAAGAGGTAAAATGAGAAGGCGGCGGTTTCTCGTGTTAATCAGCAAGCAGAGAGAAATAGCCCTAAAACACACCTACAAAGATCATCTGGGTTTTACATCAAACACACCAAAATATAAACAACGTCTATGAGGTTTTACATCAAACACACCAAAATATAAACAAGGTCTATGAGGTTTTACATCAGACACACTAAAATATAAACAAGGTCTATGAGGTTTTACATCAGACACACTAAAATATAAACAACGTCTATGAGGTTTTACATCAGACACACTAAAATATAAACAACGTCTATGAGGTTTTACATCAGACACACTAAAATATAAACAAGGTCTATGAGGTTTTACATCAGACACACTAAAATATAAACAACGTCTATGAGGTTTTACATCAGACACACTAAAATATAAACAAGGTCTATGAGGTTTTACATAGGCATACAAGCAGCAATGACTACAATCTAAACTTTTTTTTTAAGAATGCCTTCTGGTGCAAAATATGGTCAAATGTTCTACAACAAAAAACAACATTCCCCTATAGCTGTTGCAAAATACATGTTTTTACAAACAGTGGGAAATGGCTCGGTCTTCCAACGTGAGGAGAAGACATCCGATATTTCTGTACGGCCTGTGCCGCTGTACCACACACATTTAATGTGCAAGGATGTTCTATACGGAGCACTAATAAAAGGACACCTGATGTTGTTCCTCCTCAGCACAAGGAAGTGCTGCAAGGATTTTTCAGCAATTCAGAAAAGTTGATGGTGCAGGTCAGGCCCTCATTATCCTGGACGTCCAGGAACTGGAGGTCTGCTCTTCTCTCCCTGCTGATGAGAAGTGGTGCAATGTCTGTTTTCTTCTTCCTGTCGGTTATTACGAGCTCCTTTGTGTTTGAGGTGTTGAGCAACAGGTCATTCTCTGAGCACTATCCTGTCAGCTGTTCCACCTCGTCCCCTCCAGCGATGAGCCCCTATCTATGGTGTCGGCTGCACACTTTACAAAGGTGTTGCTGCGGAGGGCGGGGGAGTGCAGAGGGGGGTGCAGAGGGTGTAACACCAGGGGCTCTGCACACAGCCCTGTGGGGAGCCGGTACTGAAGTTCAGGGCCTTGGATGTGTGATGGATCATTCTGACCAAACAGGACGCAATCGATCCACTCCAGATAGAATGTGACAGCTTCAGGTTGCCCAGTTGGTGTACCGGTTTGTGAAGAAAGATGGTGTTGAATGTAGAATTGTAGTCCAATATCAAAATTCATTTGTAGCTCCGCCCTGCTTTAGGTGAGACATGGATCACTGTGCCGGCCAAATAGGCCTTGATCCTTGATGTGTTTGTCCACTTTGACAGTGTCTCTGCAGTTATACGTTGTGTTGACACTGAAAAAATCCAAGTTGTTTGTGTCAAAGCAGTCCAGCGGCTGCTGGTACAGAATGTATGAGTGATTCCTTAGTTTATTCAATGTCAAGCTGCTTCGTGGTGTCCTGTCCACACCAGCTTATCAGGCAGTAAACCAAAACACAAAGATGGTCTTATGACAAAATATGCTTTCACAATAACAATCCATCTTCAATGTCTGTCCATACGAATGTCCGCGGAATCACCTTTTTTAAAGTTCATAGCATATTGTTCTCTGTGCGTACATGTGTGGTTTCATTAGAAAAACAAACAACACTCACTAGTCGCTCTACATGCTAACTACATCCTTTTCAGTGTTTCTGCCGTTGTCATTTAATCAGTGTCATTTTCAAAACATTGCTGTGTAAACGCAACACTTTTCTGAAACAAAAACATAAAAACGACACATTTTCATTTCAAGATGTTGCCGTGTAAACAAGGCGAGGCTTTAGTCATCAATATGTGGTCATACAATTCTTAAGCTTAGGTTTTTTTACTGCTAATTTTTTGCGACTGTTCCCTTTCAATCGTAAATGTTTTTCAACTGCCTCAACATAATTACGGCAGCTGTAGAGCAAAAATAAAAAACAGTTTTGAACTGGTCAGCAATGAGTCTACCTAAATACAGATTTTAAAAAAAAACTTTGGAGAGAGATCAACTCTGCCACCAGGTCTCCTACACATTTAAAAGAGCTGGAAAACTGTGTCAGAAACCAGCAGCAGACATGAGCAAGAAGCTTTATATAAGAAAGATGATCATTAATAACCTATCAGTACGGATAATGACAACATTTTGTTTTGCCTTAGCGCAAAGAAGTGACTCTCCAAAGTTATGTTGACTCTGGGAAACAATTTGTGCATTCTTCAGGATGCATGTTTTCCTATACTCATCCCAATGCAACGTTTCTAGCAATGAGGCGTCATGACACGGGAACCAGGGACTCAACAGAGTGTTTGGTAAAAGAAAACTATTGTCCATTTTGCAAAACAAATCAAATGTAGTGTGAGGTTCAAAATACAGGCAAGCAGATATGAAAGTACATGAGGCAAGGTGAGAGCAAAAACAAACGAAGGTCCAAAACATGAAAACAAAACCTGTTTTGGAAATGCTGGTACACTTGGAACAAGTCGACCTGAGACCGATTAACTCACGAGACAAGGCTATGTACACGATGCAGGTGAAGCCATTAAGGTGGGGCATAGGAGGACACAAGGACAGGAAGTCTAGACACCTGAAACAAAACAGGGGGTGGGGGGGCCCGTTTACACGACAACGTTTAAAGTGAAAATGTATTGTTTCAGAGAATTTTTGTGTTCACACAGCAACATTTTAAAAACAATGTCCGTCTGCATGGGGGTGGCAGAAAGACTGAAATCGATGTCGTTTCCATGTAGTTCTGTTGATTGTTTTTTCTAGTGAAACTACTCACACACACACACACACACACACACACACACACACACACAACACATACCTTAACTCATTTCATTTCTGCTCATTATCGATGCCGCTGGATAAAAAGCAGTATGTCACGCTGCTTTGCTGAGATCGAGTTCCTGTCCTGCATCACTCAATTTATTGTATTTTTGTGTGATAATGGTGATTCAAGTTGTGGTCCTGTTGTGAAAAATAAACCTGCCCCATGGAAAAAAATTAAAAAAGAAAAGCTAAAGAACCTGAACCATGTTTTTCATTGAGCCCCTTGACCAGGCCAGTAAGGGACAGTCAAGAGGTCACATGTAACTCATGGGCCGTCTGTTCGAGATGGGGATCATTTGTCTTAAATATATATAATATATCAAATTAGTTTATGAGCCATTGATTATCTAATGCCTGTTTTTAAAAACTGGGGATCCCAATATTTATTATCAGTTACCAGGGGATAAACGCTTTAAAGAATAACTTTAGAGACAAGGAACCTTGAAAGAATAGGTTAATTTATGATGAGGACATACATTTGGGATTAGGATCACAATCTGGATTAAGTTTAGAGTAAATCCAGGTTCATGTTTAAGTATCTTCTGTGTCTTCACAGATATTTCTACCGTATGTTTGTGTCTGTGTATGAGTGAGTGGGTGGGTATACGGGTGGGCTGGAGATGAGGTTAGGATCTCGGGGGCGGGGCATTGTTGAATGATTACAAACAAAGCCTCTTGAGCTGATAAACTGAAGGCACAAAAGAAGTGGGTCACAGCATGCTGGTCCACGGTGAGCTCGCCGGAGGGGCAGAGGGGGGCCACACAGTGGATAATGGATGATTTCCTCAGTGTGCTTCAAAATCTCCTCGCTTTGATGCATTGCTAAGCCGAATTCATTTAGCAGCAGCTCACATTATCCTGATTAGTGTAATGCCACTGGTTGATGGTAAATAGTGCGAGAAATAACAACAGCCTTTGTGCTTTAAAGAAAGTTACACACTTCATTAGTCAACAATGTGTTTTGTCTACACAGCGTTAAAGTATCTTTTCTATCACAAGGTTTTCAATATTAAAAGATATGGTGCACAGAAAAGAAAGAAAACTCAGGTTGATTATGAAAAGAGTTGGGAGATCTGTAGTTGACACTAGAGAAGCATCAGGCTACCTACGCGGATCACATACAGTACTGCCTGTTATTGTCAAGGCCCACCTTGAATGTCTGCAAGAGTTTAAGCTCCAGTATTTTGTTGGATCAGAACACTCAGGCCAGCTCTCCATGGCTTTGTCAACATTTCACTGATTTTCTATCCTTATGTAGATTTATTTTTGATAGATACTGACCACTGCAGACCGGAAACAAACACCCAACAAAAGCTACATTTTGGAAAAGGTTCTGACCCAGTTGTCAAGCTATTACTATTGTTGAACTCACTTAAATCTTCACACTCATTCATGCTATACTTTTGACAGAACATCACTTTCTTTCTGATAAGTGAAACTGTCAATTCTCAAAGGAAAAATTGGAATAATATTTGTCTTGTATGTAAAGACCACTCATGCCGTGACTTTTACAGATTCTCAATGACTTTAGTCTCATCAGCAGATGGAGTGGACTTTTCTGCTTTTACAGGAACATTGTGTCCAATTCAGTTTATTATTTAGGTGAGTCTCAGGATGCACTGATACTGATACCAGTATTGGGCATTGGGTCCAATACTGCACGGAGTACTTGTTACCATAGCTCCACCATACAACCCGGTGAGTTACTACGTAATGTCATTAGTCAGCAACATTCTTTTAATATAAATCAAAAAGACAAAAGTGAAGCAGACTGCAAATCATTTTCTGCCAAAATATCAAGAGCAGGAGAAAGATAGTTTATAAGGCACCAGCAAATTAATCAGCAGACATTTGGACCAGTAGAGTTAGCCTGATGTCATCAGCAGTAAAACTGCTCAGTAGATCCAGTAGAGCTACCCCACGCTACATGCTAAAGAGCTACACACCAGCCATGCTACATGCTAAAGAGCTACACACCAGCCATGCTAAATGCTAAAGAGCTACACCAGCCATGCTACATGCTAAAGACCTACACACCAGCCATGCTAAATGCTAAAGAGCTACACAGCAGCCATGCTACAGGCTAAAGAGCTACACCAGCTATGCTACGTTCTAAAAAGCTACACAGCAGCCATGCTACATGCTAAGGAGCTACACACCAGCCATGCTACATGCTAAAGAGCTACACACCAGCCATGCTACATGCTAAAGAGCTACAGGCTAAACATGGTTAAAGTATGACTGATACACTCGCTAACATGTAGTGGAAGAAAAGAAGGGAATAGAGATCAGATAATCAGAATCACTGCAATACTTTTGCAGCAGCAAACTACACAAACTATGTCAACAAAGTTCGGCTTTTTTCACCTCAGCTGCGATAACGAGGGCTTATAAGACGTTGCGTCAGTAAATAAGTTCATTTTACACTGAGCATCAGTGGCTGGGTTGCCTTGTGCAGTTGTTATCATTCTTGCCTTGCAGAAGCTTCTGTATGAATGGATGCACAGTCAAATGTGCTTTTCACAGCAGATTTCCAGCGGGCTGTTTGTATTTGACAGGTGTGTTGTTCACTCCCTGAGGTTAGAGTCGTCCTAGTTTCCAGTTAGTATTAAACGTAGCTCTACAATCAGATTTACATCAGTCAAACTTCATATTGTGGCCGCATGCTGAAGTCATGATTAACAATATTTTTCTAGTCTTTTCATTGAGATTTTTTTCCCCCTGTATGCGAGTGGGGACTTTCCACAGTCCAAAAACTGTTAATTATCTGTCTTTTTGTGTTGAATCTGTGATGAACTGGTGACCTTTCAGGGTCGACACTGTCTTTGTCCATCGTCAGCTGGAATCTGCTTCAGTACACCACCTCCCTAAACTGGTTGAAGCAGTATAAAAGATCGTTCAAGCGTCAGGTCACACTGAATGTGATCTTTCCTTTTTGTTGACTATGGCTCCCTCTATAGAAGAAATTATGATACTACATCCACAATCCTTTAAACAAAAGGTAAACAACCACCAGTATACACATACAGTAAAAAGTATTTTAGTTTGAAGTACTGCACATATTAGTTTTCGTTCTGTATTTCTGTGTTTTTTTATCAAATAATTTCTTTCAATTTGATTTGATAGATTTTGGTACAGATGTATAGATAAAATCTGGTCCTAGAAATCCTGTTCAATATGTAAATGTATTACATATCTTCGGTTTTTTGAGAATATTTATCTTCCTGCCTGTGATGAATTGCCAACAGCATGAAAAACATTGTTTGGCATTTCTCTCCACCATCTTCCTTCTTCGATGGTTTAGCCAATGGGTAATGAGTTTTCTAATTCCCCCAAACAGTGAATGCAGCCTATTTGATAGTGACAGTTTAGAGTGAATATCAAGAGCTGTGGCTTCCAAGTACTGAGTGTTCTGTGCTTATGTAACACCAACCCTTAGTCATACGCCTGTATGACTGTGCCTTTTTTCCACTAATGCAAGGTTTGGTTTCCCGTTATGTAACAAAGCCAGGCTCTACGAACCTCTGTATTTCTCTCCTACAGTTCTACCATTATACCAACATGACAGAACACACAGGAAGGAAGATCCAGGGAGATTCATTGTTGTACCATAGGATGGCAGTGTTTTTACACTGCTGCCCCTCGTCAATGATTTGGACAGCTTGCTGACGAGATGCTGCTCTGTGGGATTGTTTAGATTTTTCTTGTGGCCGTACTTTCTGCCATTGCTAAACTGTGTAAAATGTACTAACTTTTACCATGAGACTGCCGAAGCAACAAAAACAACATCGTTTGATTCAGAAATACTGTGTCCGCACACCATAATAGATATTCAACCACCTATGTTTATCCTCATCTGACTCTGCAAAGATAATCATTTACATTTACAGTATCTCACATAACAATGGAAACACCCGTTAAAGAGGATTGTAGATTCCGCTCTTCACTGCAAAATCAATCTGTTATTGGTCTTAGAGAGTACAATACCTTGTTGCTAGGTAACGTCGCTGTGATGCCAGGGCATCAACCCAGTTCTCTAAATCAGTTAAAAGCTTAGCTTTTTCCTCATAATAATGGCATAAAAACGTCATCCTTTACACTGTTCAAACTTCAGTGCGTTCAGGTATCTGTTGAGTTTGAGAGTCAGTGACCTGCAGGTCTGCTTGTTCCTGCTTATCACTGTACACAGTTTTTCCTGGTTTCAAATAATCTTTGATTGTGGCGGCTGTGACTTGTTCGGTGGAGCAGGTCATCTATCAATTGAACAGTTGCAGGTTCGATTCCCTATTTGTTCACATATCAACGTGCCCTTGAGCAAGACACTGAACAACACATTGCTCCAAATGGATGGATTAGGCGCCAAGCCTTGCACGTCAGTTGCCTCTATTGGTGTGTGAATGTGTGTGTGAATGTGTGAATGTGATCAACAATGTAAAGCACTTTGGGTACTGCTCAAGTGGTTGAAAAAGTGCTATATAAGTGAAATCTATTCACTATCGTAACACCACTGCTTTTGGCAGTGAGGATGTGGAGGTGAAGCCACTTTATTGCACACTGGGAGCTGATGGGGGTCAAGGGTCTTGCTCAGGGACACACAGTGGTGATCTAGCACCAGTGGGAATCAAACCTACAAACGTCTAATCCCAAGTCTGTCTGCCTAACTTCGAGGCCACCACTCCCCAAACGACAGCTAAAGAGAGTTAAACCCTGCTCATGAGCGACAATCAGCTTTAGCATTAATCAAAGCTGTTCTCTTATTGATTTATATCATACTTGACTTCGTCTTACTAGAGATTACAGATGCACATCTGAATTTCTTGATAAAAAAAACCCAACATTTGCAGATACAGGATTCATAAAATGAATGGTTTCCAATACAAATGATGTTTAGAGATGGAAGTGAGATAGTGGAGGTGTGACAGCAGGTCAAGGATTTCATGTGGTGTTGTCAGACCGACAGTCACGAAAATGTTACTGACAAACAACATAAAGTACCAGCGACTGCAGCCCGTGTTAATCATCTGCCTCTGATTACTGTAACACTCTGTGATTGTACAGTGCTGCGTTTCCACCTTCATAGGGTTTTGTCCCTTCTGCTGCACTGATGTAGCTCTGCTTGCCAGGTTAGGTTCAGCCATCTGTTACAGCATGTGTAACCTGTGTGTGTGTGTGTGTGTGTGTGTGTGTGTGTGTGTGTGTGTGTGTGTGTGTGTGTGTGTGTGTGTGTGTGTGTGTGTGTGTGTGTGTGTGTGTGTGTGTGTGTGTGTGTGTGTGTGTGTGTGTGTGTGTGTGTGTGTGTGTGTGTGTGTGTGTGTGTGTGTGGACAGTTTGCGGGTGAGTATCACAGTGATGTGTGATTTGGCTCACATTAAGATAAAGGCAAGTAAAGTGTGATACTTCAGAGCTGGTGTGTCAGACACTGGGAGCCTTGTTCGGTTGTAACATGTCATGCACTTTCTTTCACTTCTCTCTGGTACAGTAATACTCAAGTATTCTTTCTGATCTGAGTATATTCTGCACCAATTCCATCAGTGTGCACATGCCGATTATTTTGATACACAGAATTAGAAATTAGTCAAAACACTGTAATGTGCAAAATACTGTAAATTAGTTCTTGATTACAATTTATAATTACACCTTAAAAAGCAATTATTGTGTTACTTTAAATCAGGAGGGTCAAACATAATGCATGTGAGACAAAACCGGCCCACAAGAGGCTGCAATTCAGCCAAACCACCAAGCAAATTTGAAAAAATGTCAAGGTGAACACTGAGACCTGAGCTGAGATATAAGTGATGATGAAGTTTTCGGGACATTTCATTGTTTTTTGCACCATAAGGTTTAATTTAAATTGGCTTTATGTTGAGATTCTAGTAATTGTCTGAATTAATTGTTTGGTTTTTGCAAAAATATAGACATTTTCATCCTATATACTCTCCGCCACAACAAAACTCTTCAAAGTTTAAATTTAAGGTTATTCTGGCAATATTTTACCAGTCCGGGCGGCTCAAAGTGAAACTGGACTGCATGTGGCCCCTGAACGAAAGTGTGTTTGACACACTCTTCTCTCCTTGAGAATGTTTTTCTATTTCACTTCATGCAATTTCAGTTTGCTAAGACATGAATCAAACAAACTGACTAACGACTGTACTGTACCTATGTTATGAAACCAAATAATCTATGGGTTGTTTTTTCCTCTTTGAAGCCCAAATACGACTTTTCCAGATTCAAAATGTGAATATTTATTTACTGATCTATTCAGACTTCCATGGTAATGAATTGTATTTCTCTCCATTTTGGAGTTCTAGTCGTGGCATAGCAAAATATTAGTTGACATTTTAACAGTCCTTTTTGAGATTTTTTTTATTTCTCTATTAATTCAAAAATGAATTAGGTGAATAATTCATTAAAAGCGTCATTATTATTCATGTTGAGTCTTTGTGAATTAGATTTATATTCACCTTTATATGTCAAACTTTATAGAAATGGAGTTGATTGATGCTTTTGGGCTCGGGATGATTCTGTACAGAGTTTGCATGTTCTCTCAGTGAGAATGCTCTACTTTACTTTCCATAAAATACATGGGTGACTCTGCATTGCTTAGTTTTTCAGATCGGTGGATGTGAGTGTGTTTGTCCTGTGATGGACTGGTGACCAGTCATAGTTTTAACAGAAAAAACGTATTTTGCTGAAAACTTCACAACAATGGAAAATGTATCTCACTTTAACGTCTTGTTTACCACAGATGTAGAAAATTGGTGTCGCCTTGACACTTCTGAGACTGCAGTGCTGCTGCAGAGTTTTGAGGAGCTTTAGAGCATAGAAACACCTCCAAAACACAAAACTGTATATGTTAAAATGTTATTGGTAATATACAAAGAAGGAGAGAGAGAGAGAGAGAGAGAGAGAGAGAGAGAGAGAGAGAGGTTCTCTCTTCAGTATGTGATCAGTAGTGTGCTGCATTAGTCTACGATGCAATTTCTCTGTGGTCCTCCACCTCCTCCCTCTCTCCGCTTTCTGTAAGCAGTAATCTCAGGCTGCTCTCACTGCCTCACAGCCCTTCTGCCCTGCCACAGCACATCTCTCTCTCTCTCTCTCTCGCTCTCTCTCGCGCTCTCTCTCTCTCTCTCTCTCTCTCTCTCTCTCTCTCTCTCTCTCTCCATCCTCTTCGGCTCCTCTTTCTCCCCAGTGAGGATGACATCCCAGAATTTGATGAAGCAGCGAAGCTCTCAATCCGGCTGGTGGCTTCCCAGGGAGACCCCACATGTGCGGGCTTACTGGACGAGGAGGTGCCGCGTCTGAGGAGCTTCGTTGGAAAAGCTGTCAGCTGTAGCAGTCTCTCCCAGTAAGTGCGATACTGTTTTACTCAGTGCTCCTGTCAAAGATGAGGAAGGTTAAGGGTTAATACCAGGGTCGGGGAAGAGAACGAAGCCACAATGTCTGCGTTGCACCTCTAAACTGCTACAGAGGATTAATTTCTTTTCTCCTATGAGTGTGTTTGAAGTACTACTTGGCTGTTTGATTGACTGACACTCCAGCTGAGGATTTACAGAGTGACGTGAGGATGCTGGGAGCACCGAGCTCCTGCAGCAGCTGTATCTCATCTATCAGGGCTGAGCACTATTCTTGGTCACGACACTGAAATGCTGTGTCTAGGTTTGCCCATCTCTCTTCATTGCTCTGCTTACTGTAGCATACACTCATACAGATGGTAATCACTTCCTGGGGTGGTGTTCAAAACTCTCCACTGTTTTTATTTGTACATAATAAGAACCACAGCAAGTTTTTTTTCTTGTTCTAAGGAATGTGACCAATTTTCACCTAAACTGAAGAAGTTTTGGGAGAAAATTGATCTAAATTCATGAGATTAAACAAGGTTCTGCTGTATCACTTGGTTATGGTACTAAGATAGTTACTGGTTGAGATCAATACAGAAAATCCGACATGACAAAGTCTGAAGGAAAAAGTAGACAAGATGAAGACTGCAGTTGGAGGAAAGTATCTCTATGGTAACAGCAGGTTTCACCAGAGTAGGAAGGAGGTGAAGGAGGCTGATTTCTACCACAGATTCAGCTGGATTACAAATTTTCCAAGTAACGGGACCAAAACAAATTATCCACAAAAACATCTTGCAACGTGCATTTACAGATCAATGTTGTATACTCAGTAATCCAACTTAGGGTGGCAGGGCACTGGAGCCGATCCCAGCTGACTGTGAGTGAAGGCAGGATACACCCTGGATCGATCGTCAGTCCATCACAGGCTAAACACACACTCACATTTACGTCTGTGAAAAAATTCATAGTCACCATTGACCTCAAAGTGCCTTTCTTAGATCGTTTGAGGAAACCTTGCATGCACGGGAAGAACATGCAAAAACATAGGCCCCCCCAAACCAATTCACATTTGAACAAGGAACCCATTAAGCAAGAATCCTAACCATTATATATCCTCAGTAAAATATATCCCTCCAATATTTTATTCCACATATGAAAAGATATCCTGTGGGGCAGATTTTGCTGCAGCTGAGCCAGAAATCAGTAAATGTTACCATCAGTGTGAGAAAGACAGTTTTTTGGATCACATTTGAAGCAGCTATTAATTACTTATCAATTAATATTAATAGTTTTTCCCTTCCCATGATGTTCAAGTGGAATTGTTGGGATTTCAGTTCTTCAAATAAATCAAAGCAAATACCCACCCTTCTACGCACTTTACACTCGATGAAAAGAATTATGTTGGCCAACATCACACATATTTCACCATTTATAGCATGAAAAGTATAAACCTAAAAGATTGACTGTCGTTACACACTGTTCTATAATGTATAAAGAAAGTACTCTACTCAAAGCACTGAACGTTTATTTGAAGATGTGCTCTAGTTTTATGTTTCCATGGCCTTTGCCCTGTTGAGGTTTTTCAACATTAGTTAATTTGGTGGCGCAAGAAGGAAACGGTACCAGAAACAGAACCTAACTCAACGCTAAGCGGAACAATGCATTCATGTATTTTATGATTATCATCGATGCATCACGCCCCATCCATGTGTCAAAGCTTCCTTGCCTAAGACACTGTAACTAAGTAGCTGCGCTCCTTAAATGAAGGTAATTTACCTGTTTATTGTACACAGACAACATGATAATTCATGCTTGGTTATGAATATAAGTTTTCTCTGATCTGCTGACTGAAGCTCATCTGAGTGTGTGGCAGGAGAACTGTGCTGCCACATCAGCCTGTGTTTAGTCTGTAGTTACCTGTTTGTGGAGGCAGAACAAACTGATAAAAAGGGTAAAGAGGGAGTGAAAGACACCTGTGTAATAGAGAAGAGAGAGAGAGAGAGAGAGAGAGAGAGAGAGAGAGAGAGAGAGAGAGAGAGAGCTCTGCTGCTCGATATACTCAAGTGTCATTTTCCCAAAGGCTTCTTTAGAAGCCCACACTGATCCTCTTTATCTGGATTTTTCTGATATAATGATGGGCTGGACTTTTGAAGTGATCTGTTCACTCTCAGACTGCGACGTTCAATTCAGCTGGACCAACACAAATGGGAGGTGGTTCAGTGTCAAAGCACTGAGCTGCTGCTCGGAGGTGGTGGTGATCTCTGAGAAAAGTACTATTACTTCAGAGTTATCTTATTTATATGGATATACCGATATGGATAACGCGCCTGATACTGTACGGAGTACTCGTACTGGCTAAAGCTCTTTTTCTGCACCTTTGTGTTCAGAGAAATCAGGGAAAAGACTTCATTATAAAACAGTAATTGTAGCTTGATCACAGGGGACACAGTGGTGCGGTGGGTAGCGATTCTCGGCTTGATGTCTTTCTGTGTGGAGTTTACATGTTCTTCCAGTGTGGAAAAGGGATTTCTCTGTGTGCTCGAATTCCCTCTTACACTCCAGAGAACATTTCTTTGATATGAATGGGATGAATTACCCATAGGTGTGAATGTGTGTGCGTCTCTAAAGCAGAGTTGAGTCCTGTGATGGACGCCTCCTGCCTCACACTCGTTGTCAGCTTGGATCAGCTCCAGCTCCTCATAATGGATGTGGAATATACGGGAGATAGATGAATAATTGACCAGCTGTATACATTTTCTCTCTTTTCTTTTTTTTTGCAAACTTAAAACATGATAGGATATCTTCCCACATGAGGCTACCTGGAAACTGGTCGCAAAGAAGTGCAACTGTCAAGGCCAGTTTTGATAATAATAACTTAATAATAAGTTGATATTTCTGATCAGTTTGGTGCATCAACGGTGCTGCTTGAGTTTCAAAAACATCAATGCAAATATTCAGATTTTCATGTGCATAAACTTATCAATTATGCTTGTGAGTCACTATATCAAGTGTACATTTCTAAGATGAGAGAGCATATTTAAATCAGCCCATGTTAACGCTCTGTAATGTGGTTTAGATGATAGCAGAGATTTTCATTTCTGGAGAGTCCTGCTTGAATCTGAGAACTGCTGCTTTGACTAAAGCATGAGCTGCTCAGTCTTTTTTGTTTGGCTGTGGTGTTGCTAACTTGTTGTCATGACAATAGGCATGCTTAGATATGTAGAGGGGATGATCTGAACGACAGAACCAGAGGTGAGTAGATGGAACAGGGACAGTGTAGCTTGTGTCACTACAGCGTTGCAACAGGTCTGTGATTCACCGCTGCCCACAGTCCCTACTGTAGCACTGGCCCCTGGTCACCAGACTGAATGTAGAGCAACACCATGACTGGGATGCAACCTCTCTCCGCTCTCCTCCTCTTCAACAACTCTGACTCACAGCTCAGCACACATTATTCAACCCACGAACAAGAGCTCCTCGACTTAGTTGGAAGCCGATGTTGTTCTGTGAATGTTACTGCTCTGTTGTTGACGAGCTCTCACAAATGAGTAGTATTTGTCACATATTCCTGATTGCAGATCCTGTCATTATATTGCTCACAGAACTGATAAAACCTGCCGACAGTGAGCATCGCTTGCATACATGATGTTTTCGAGTAATGTTTTGGTGAGCATGTCGTCCACTTCAATGGTCAGACTCTCTGCTGTAGTTGCAACGGACTTCTTAAAGTATAGTTATTAGTAATTGCTTTCAGGGAGCTAATTATTGCAGAGGAGGAGCCCAGCTGCACAGTCTGTTAGCTCGGCTCATTATGGGCAGTCAGCTAGCACTTGAATCAAGGAGGAAGACAGCCAGATCTGAATCCCATCTGGTACCGCAAGCAAAGACGCCACCCTGAAACCACTGACTTTACCACTGACTGTTAGCTGAGGAAGTTCTCTACATTATTAACAGTAAACAACAGTAAATCACACAGTGTGTCAGCACATATCGATGAGAGATTCATTTGTGAGTTTGGGCCTCTATGAGCAACCAGGATACATGAACCAGGGGCACAGAAGTCTTCTCCTCCTCCTTCCTCTCAGTCCTAAGAACTTCACCCGAGTTGAAACCTTTCTGCAAAAGTGAAATTTGTTTTTTATAACTTCCTCCTCAACACTCCTTACGAAACAGCGACAATATGTGCCACTGATGTCTCTGGGTGGAGATCAGCAGCTGCATGAGGAAGCTCACCTCGGTTAAAGCCCGGCTCATGCAACATCAGCTTCCATTACAAGCCACCTGCTCCTGCATCATATTACGCTAGAAATTCAGGCAATATCATGATGCAACTTGGGCACATGCTGTGCGGCCGGTGGTGTTGTAAACAACCCCCCCAAATGATCATAAACGCCTGATGATTACATCAGTCACGTTTCTGGAAAGGTATTAGCGCACTACCAGAGCCGTCTCCAGAGATTCATAATGTTCACTGCTCATCTGCATCCTATTGTTTTGTTTTTCTAATACACGGATGCTATTGCATGTGAGGCCCCACTTCACAGACAAGATGGTGAGCCTCCCTTAATGAAGCACAGCTAAGAAATATAACTGAACCAACAGAAAATCAGTGCTTTATATGATTTATAAGGAGCACAGAACTGTAATGGTAAGAACACATAGTTGAGCCTGAGTATGTTACTGTAGGAAGGAGTGGGAGGTGAGCCTGTGCTTTTAATAGACACTCTCCCTCTGTCGCTCATTCTTCTGCCTGCGACTTGATCACAAAAGCTGCCAAATATATCCAGTGGTGGTAAAAGAGGCTGTTGTGTGAACACGAGCGAGCTATTTATAGCCTCTGCCAGGCTAGAATATGATCGCATATTTGGTCAGCACATTATGTATCTCTGCACTGGTTCACTCACTTAATGCCTCAACTGTGAAAGACACTTTATCCGAGAGTCATCTGTGCATCATTTTACTGTATAATGAGATGTTATTGTCTAAAGCATCACTGATGTGGAATGACTGGGTCTATGTGCGATGTGAATTTCTCAAGTCTTGAGTGCTAGCTTGTCAAATGCTATTCATGGTATTGAAGTCAGCATTCGGGTTTGTTTTTGAACTTCAAAAGCTCGTTGCAATGAGCTGGAAACTATCTAAAACCCCAATCCCCAACATTTGGATGCTGCTTTAAATGTAAATAATCACTGTATTTGTAAATCTGATTGGACATATTATGCACCCAGTAAAACACACGAATATATCAAATGTTTAAACGCCTCCAGATTAGCAGCTGTTTCCAGGTGCTGAAGAGGCCCATCATCTGCCCAGACTACGGGTGTCAAACATAAGGCCTGCGGGTTGAAGCTGGCCTGCATGACGCTCCAATCCGGCCGACAAACTAACAAGCAAGTTGTAAGAATTTCAAAGAAAACATAGATTTCGAAACAATTTTCTTCAGAATAGCAAACAACAACACAACACTAAGAGCCGAGCTGAGATATCAGCGATGCTGCCATGAAAGCTAGCAAACTAGCATTAGCCTCAAAGGCATGCTGTCAGTGTGATTTTGGAAAAACATGCATTATTCAACTGCTATAGGAGATATTTTGGTGGCATTTCACTGTATTTTCCACCAGAGGGTATCATTACAATTGCCTTTATGTCAACAGTGTAGTACGTTTTAGTAGTAGATGCCATTTTAAGATGCTGATTAGACAATATGATTATTGCACAGGTCTTAGGCTGACCACAGTGAAAGGAAGGATGCTCTGAAATGTGCAGTTTGATCACAGCACAATGCCACAAATGTCACAAGTTTTGAGGAAACATGCAGTCGACTTGCTGACTGCAGGAATGCCCACCAGAGCTGTTGGCAGTTAATTGAATGTTCATTTCTCCACCATGAGCGTCTCCAAAAGCATTTCAGAAATTTTGGCAGTACATCCAATGGCGCTCACAACCACAGACCAGGTGTAACCACACCAGCCAAGGACCTCCACCTCCAGCATGTTCACCTCCAAGATGGTCTCAGACCAGCCACCCAGACAGCTGCTGCAACAATCGGTTTGCAGATCCAAAGAATTTCTACACAAACGATTTCTTCTCTCAGGGAAGCTGATCTGCATGCTCGTCATCCTCATTGCAGCCTCGACCTAGCATTTCATCATCGTGACTGACTTGAGAGGGCAAATGCTCGCCTTCGATGGCATCTGGCTCTTTGGAGAGGTGTTCTCTTCACGGGTGAATCCCGGTTTTCACTGTTCAGGGCAGATGGCAGACAGTGTGTGGTGTCGTGTGGGTGAGCAGTTTGCTGATGTCAACGTTGTGGATGGAGTTGCCCATGGTGGCGGTGGGGTTATGGTGTGGGCAGGCGTATGTTATGGACAACAGGTGCATTTTATTGATGGCATTTTGAATGCACAGAGATATCGTGATGAGATCCTGAGGATCATTGTGCTATTGATCCACCATCACCTCATGGTGCAGCTTGATGATGCACACCGACACTCCCCAGGCCACAATCAACAACCTGATCAGGTCTGTGTGAAGGAGATGTGCTGCACTGCATGAGGGGGAATGGTGGCCACACCCGATACTGACTGGCTTTATGATCCCCCTGGACACCCCAATACAATAAAACTACACATTTTAGAGTGTCTTTACTTTTATTGTGTCCAGCGTGAGACAGTCCTGTGCAATAATCCTGCTGTCTAATCAGCATCTTGATGTGCCACGTGATTATCTCAGCAAAGGAGAAGTGCTCACTAACACAGATTTAAACAAATTAGTGAACAATATTTGAGACTTTTATGTTTAATTTAGGCTTTTGTATACGTAGAAACAGCCTTAGGTCTTTGCGTTCGGCTCATGAAGGATGTGAACATAAACAAAAACGTTGTGTTTATTTTTCTGTTCAGTGTATACACAGTAACTTGTGTAGGAGTGACAAAGCAGAGTCAAACAGGTACATGGACATTTGTATGGAGTTGGATTGTTATTACAGCGACTGTCAACTATAAAGCTGCCAAGTCACATGAGAAAATGGACTGGGAGTCATGACACTCTGTGCAGAAGAACTATTCACTCCGACTGTGGTGCGGGTGCGCAATAGCAGCGTTTCAACAATGTCCTCTGGACTAAGCCTGGGCAATTCCAGAATGTCTTGTTTTCAAATGTTTACACGACGACGGACTCGTAGTGTTTTCTAAGAGTTCCACCTTGGAAGATGTTTTCAAAAAGTTTCAGTGTCTCAGAGTACCGTTGTCATGTAAACAGACACTCAAAACAAAATTTTCACTTGAAATCATTGCCGTTTAAACAGGCCCTCGGTTTCTCCTCAAGTATGAAAAGTTCTGGTCAGAAACAACTTTGTTCTTGCGGAGTAAGTTTCCATCTTTAGTGGGCAGCACATCCAGCCATAATAAAAACAGAAATGTGGATAGGCACTTAACATGGACTTAAAATGAACCTTGCTTATAGATTAGAAGCAGAACTGGTAACTATAAACAAAAGCACTACCCAGACATGGGATCATCGACCTCTGATCGATTAGCTTATCCTTCTTAACTGTTTTCATTTGAAAAAGCGTCCCAACATTTTTATATTTGGGTTGTACTTTTGATTGCACTTTGTATGATGCACAGTGTACATATGGAAGGTGAATTAAATTCCAGTAGATGCTCAAATAGATCACCTATACAGTACGATTATGAAATACAAGTGTTTTACATAAGAGCATTGAGTCAGCCCTTCAGTTTTCAAGAGCAGCTTAGCAGGAGGACTGCTTATTTTCATGTTTCTTTTCTCTGTCCATCATCTCTGTACTCTCTCTCCTCTCTTACAGATTAGTGACCACATCGAGTTGATACAAAACCTGCCCCCTTCTGGATCAGGATCATTCCTTTAAAAAACACCAAAGAGCCAGAATTGCTGGACACATGTCGCAGGTAATAAACCCTTCATAGTGGTCAAAGTTTGTTCATTGAGTCAGTCAAACGTTACACTGGTGTTTGTGTGTGTGTGTGTGTGTGTGTGTGTGTGTGTGTGTGTGTGCGTGCGTTCGTGCGTGCGTGCGTGCGTGCGTGTGTGCGTGTGTGTGTGTGTGTTGATTGCTATTCTTTGTGACTCCAAGGTCTTTCTTTTTTATACACGAGATATGAAATGACAAGTGAAACAATCTTATGAGGACAACTGCTTTTGTTTTTATGTACAAACAAAATAGGTGCTTTTGTAAAAAAAACTAAAATGAAAAAAAAGACAGCACCAAGAAAATAAACAAAGCACCTTTTTAAATGTTCTAACTGACTAAAGCTGAAGAAGATTTCAAGCAGAACATGAGAAAAGGAGGTAGCTCATGTGACAGGACTCAAGGACAGTTTTTACCCGAGAGCTGTGAAAAAGATTCATAGGTTTTCCTCTTTTTAAAAATGAGAGCCCTTGGAAAGGTCTGTCATAAACAACTTAGAACTAAACCAGTAATCATGTAAAATCAAACAGGGCCCGGTTGTTCAAAACTCGGTTATTTCAACCACGGGTTAAATTCTTAACCCGCCATTAGCTAACTGACCGTTAAATATACGTTGTTCAAAACATGGTTAGTCCCGCCGTCAGCTAATGGCACCATCAAAATGAACAATGTGGTTAACGTCATTGGTCAGCACCTATATATCCCACAATTCCAATTTTTTTACATCCGGTATTGCAAAAAATGGATAACCAAACGATGTCTTCCACTGCGAAGAAAAGGAGAAGCAGAAATGTCTGCAGATGAAGAAGGGCGTAGATCCAAGGACATTAGCTGAGGTGAAAGAAAAGTGGACCAACATGACCAGAAAGGCGAAGAAAAGATACAGACTACAGAATTCAGTCTAGGAAGATCGGAGGAGGACCACCACTGCTGGAGCTGAGTCAGGCAACAAACCATACAAACCAACAAATTATCGACATCATGCGGGACTCGACGAGTTTTGACGGCGACCCAGACGGCTTCGAGACAGAGTGTGAGTTTAATTAAATCATCATATAATATTATTTTTGAATCATTGATTTACATAGAGAAGTATTTAAATAAAAAAAATTTTGCCTCTGTTTTTATTAAAATTTTCACAGCAAAAGTACAGCTTCTCGGATATATTTTGTCACACAATCATATTGAAAATTAATTGCTGTACATCAGAGAAAATAACAAACAAAAAAAAAACTAATCAGAAGAGAAGTGCGTCGACCAGCCTTATCTAAACATAATCTTCCCAGATTAAAGTTAGCCATTTCAAAAATGAATAAATAAAAAGTGAATTTTAAGTATTATTGTGTAAATAACAAAAATTTTGTCAAAAAATAAAGTCTGAAGAGTGTTGTTATTTGGGTTCTGCATTTATCCTAGTTGCTCTGTCGGGTTGCTCCGTTGGATCTTTAATATATTGAATCAAAGCCTCCATATACTCTGAAAGATATGTGGTTTAGACTTTCATTTATATGTGATCCTTTCTAATGGCATGCTGGAAACCATGTCTTGTCCATTGTGTTATAGTTAGTCTCTGAATATTTTTCCAAAACATTGCGATGTTTTTTTTTTGTGTGAAATAAGCTGAGATTTCTGAATGTTTGTTCCTCTCGATACCTGAATGTTGCCAAGTCCGATGACAGAGGCACACCAGAGACATGGTAGAAGGGACTCCCACCACTTTCTCCAGAGCAGGGACCAGAGGAGGTTGGTATCCCTGGATGCACAGGAAAGGTGACATCCCGGCGGAGGAGGAGGGCAGTGAGTTGTGGACAAACTCCACCCAGAGCGGCTGCATAGATCAAGATGTGGGGTTCCTGGAGGCCAGGATCCTAAGGCCAGTCTCCAGTTCTTGGTTGAGCCTCTCTGCTTGCCCTTTAGACTGGGGGTGGAACCCGGAGGAGAGACTGACCCGGGCATCCAGCAGGTCCCAGAAGGCCCTCCAGAACCTGGACATAAACTGGGGGCCCCGGCCCAATACCACGTCTGAAAGAAATCCATGGTTCCTGCACACATGGGAGAGTAACATTTCTGCCTTCTCCTTGGCAGAGGGGAGTTTAGGCAGGGGCACAAAACGAACCATTTTGGAGAATCTGTCTATGTGAGGATGACTGAGTTACCTTCCAACTCTGGCAGACCTGTGACGAAATCCAAGGTGATGTCCGACCAGGGCAGCAGGGGACTCGGAAGCAGGAGACCAGGAGCGGGGAGCCAGGGGGACTTGTGTTGGGCGCAGGTAGGACAGGCCGCCACGTAGTCCATGATATGTTTTCGCATGGAGGCCCACCAGAATCATTGTTGAGCCACGAAGAGGGTCCTCTGGGCCCCGGGGTGGCCGAATATGGGCATGGCATGAGCCCAGTGGATCACAGCAGACCTGAGATGTTCGGGAACAAAGAGCCAGTTGGGGGGAATGCCACATGGAACTGCCAAGCCCACCTGGGCCTGTTGGACCCTCTCCTCGATCTCCCAGGTAACGTCCCCTATGAGACAGATGGCTGGTAGGATGGTGTCAGGGTCCTCAAAGTGGGGATAAGCGTTGTACAGCCGAGGCTTGACGTTCTTGGACCTTGGGCAGTAGGACAGCATAAAGTTGAAACGGTTAAATAACAGACCCCACCTGGCCTGCCTGGAGTTCAGCCGCTTTGTCGTGCACAGGTACTCTAACTTCTTGTGATTAGTCCAGACCTGCACTGGCAGCTCAGCTCCTTCAAGCCAGTGCTGCCACTCCTCAAGGGCGACTTTAACCAGCAACAGCTCCCTGTCTCCCACATTGTAATTGCACTCAGTGGGAGACAACTTCCTGGAGAGGAAAGCACAGGGTAACTTAGGCCACATTTACATATACCTGGGTATTTGAAAAAACTGTGATAGTTCTCTGCGTTTGGGACGCACATTTACACATAAATGCAGCTACGACTCACCACATACGATGATTCTTGAAAACAGCCACAGTGGAGATCTGGATAAAATCCATGTCTCCGGTTGCATCTAAAGGGGGGTAGGCGCACCATAGACACACACATTGCATCCACCTTTTCAAAACACAAAGACACACCCTTACATACATCCAACACACATATAGGGCAGGGGAAGGGCGGGAGACGTGGCTCCTCCCAGCACCTCCCGCTGGGGTCCCGCCCCGGCCCGGGGTGAGTGCGGCTGGAATGCGGGGGGCGCGCTCCCTCGGGCGTGGCGCTCGTGGGGGGGCTGGGGTGCGGTGCTCCTTCTCCATTTGCTGTTGGATTGGTGGAGGTTGGGATACCGCGGTGGCCGGGTGGGGGCCCGGCCGGCGGCCGGGGTGGGCGAGAGTCATCACTCCCCCCCCGTCCCGTGTGTGTGTGTGTGTGTGTGTGTGTGTGTGTGTGTGTGTGTGTGTGTGTGTGTGTCTGTCTGCGTCTGCGTCTGCGTCAGGGGTGGGTGTCTGTGGGGGGTGGGTCAGGGGTTGGGTTCTTCCAGGAAGATCGGGGGGGAGGATCATGGGGCGGGTGGGATATGAGGCTCCTGGGGGTGTAGAGTTGACTGTCCTCCGACCGGGGCCTGCGCCGGCCTTCGCTTTCCTGGGTCTGGGGGCGGGGCTGGTCCGGGGCGCGGCGGCTGGGGCCGTCTCTGCCTTGCCGGGTTGGGGGGGGGGGGGCGGTGGGTGGGCCTGTTCCCGGGGGTGCGGCGGGACTCGCCGCCGGGGTTGGGGGGGCTCTTGGCCCGCTCGGCCCGGGGGCCCTGCTCCGGCCTTTTCTCGGCTTGGCGGCTTGGGTCGGGGCCTGGGGCCCTGTGCCCTTTATCCTTCTCTTGTGGGCCCCTCTTGCCTGGGGGGGATTCCTCTCTGCATTCTCCGCCTGGTGCTTTTTGCTCTCTGGGGTGGTTCGCTGGGGTCTCCCCGGGCCTGGGGGGCTTCCGTCTGCCGGGGTGGCGGTGTCCGGGCCCGATGGCCTTGGACCCCGGGGTGTCGCCATGGGTCCCCCCACAACAGTTCCGGTCACACCCAGTGGACAAGCCCCACACACACACACACACACACACACACACACACACACACACACACACACACACACACACACACACACACACACACACACACACACACACACACACACACACACACACACACACACACACTTCCACTCCTCACGAAAGGTGCTTCTGAAGTTGCTTGTTCTCTGTCATCATTTGCTCAAACTTTACAAATCATGTTCCTCTTTTGTTGTCACCTCTTTGTTAATTCATGTTCCTGCTTCACGTTACTGTCTAGATAGAGCTGCTCAGGCTGGTTTAATCAAAAAACAGTTGGAAAGTATTTGGATCAGTGTGATAACTGCAAATAATATATGTAGCACAACAAGGATATTGTATGTTATCCCCCTCCCCCTCCCCTCCCCCCTCAAACTTTCTTCTCTCTTTTTTCTTCTCTCTCTCTTTGTGCGTTCCCCCCCGGTCGTGTACGGCAGCCATGCCAACTTCTGACGGAGAAGGCTACAGGAGGAGACTCCAGGTCTCTCCCTGTTGCAAGACCAAAAACTGTTCTGACTCCAAAGGCTCTCAATCACATCATATTGTTGGCCCAAGCTGCCGAACAGGACAAGGGCGGAAAATAAATAAATAAATAAATAAATAAATAAATAAATAAATAAATAAATAAATAAATAAATAAATAAATCAATAAATAAATAAATAAATAAATAAATAAATAAAGGGGGGTAGGCGGATATTGATGTCCCAATTGGTGACGTGGTGTTTTTTTCCAGGATTCTGATTGGTTATCATGGCGTCATGCATCTCGCTACACTGTCCCCGACAGGTTCTCATAGCAGCTCTGAACCAGGTGTATATGCAGGTCGGTGTAAATGAAGATTTTTTTTTTTTAAAGGTAAAGGAGGAATGGAGCATGAGATGACCAGGCGGATCGGTGCAGCGTCTGCAATTATGCGGTCGCTGTATCGGTCCGTCGTGGTCATGAGCTTTGGGTCATGACCGAAAGAACTAGATCCCGGATACAAGCGGCTGAAATGAGTTTCTCTGTGGGGTGGCTGGGCGCACCCTTAGAGATAGGGTGAGGAGCTCAGTCACCAGGGAGGAGCTCGGAGTAGAGCCACTGCTCCTCCACATCCAGAGGAGCCAGCTGAGGTCGCTCGGACATCTGTTTTGGATGCCCCCCGGACGCCTCCCTAGGGAGGTGTTCCGGGCATGTCCCTCCAGTAGGAGGCCTCGGGGCAGACCTAGGACACGCTGGAGAGACTATGTCTCTCGGCTGGCCTGGGAACGCCTTGGGGTCCCACGGGAAGAGCTGGGAGAAGTGTCTGGAGTGAGGGAAGTCTGGGCATCCTTGCTTAGACTGCTGCCTCCGCGACCCGGCCCTGGATAAGCGGAAGCAAATGGATGGATGGATGGATGGTAAAGGAGGAAATGTAAAAACCCAGGTACATGTAAATGTGGCCTTAATGTCTTGGGTCCGACGCTGGGACAGGACTGCCCCAACCCCTACATTGGAGGCGTCAACCTCCACAATGAACTGGAGAGCCGGGTCTGGTTCCACCAACACCGGGGCCGAGGTGAAGAGGGACTTCATGAGGACGAATGAATGATTCCGACGGCGAGAGGGGAAATGATGTTGTCCTTCATGGCCTGGTCTCTGGAGGAGAGATGAAGAACAGCCTTCCCCACGGGGGTGACTTACCCAGAAGCAGGACGATCGCACAGTGATAGGGACGAGGGGGAAGAGAGGTCACCCAGGTCTTACTGAACATGTCCTTGAGGTCCCAGTAGACCTGAGGCAGTGAAGACGGGTCGGGATTATCAGGTAAGCCAGAGTCAAAAGCTGGTTTACTAACTTTTTGGTTAGGTGGTACCAAGAGACAGGTGGCCTCACAGGTGCGACTCCAGGACTCAATGCTGCCAGTGGACCAATCGACGCAGGGGTTTTGAGCCAGCAGCCAATGGTGTCCCAGGATGAGGGGATGTGAGGATGCTGTGGACACAAAGAAGCTCCTTTCCTGTGTGTGACCATCAGAGGTTATTTTTACAGGGTTGGTCTGATGAGTGACTTGCCAGAGCAGCTGTCCATTAAGTGCTGTGGCATAAAGCGGCTTTTCCAGTGGCTTCAATCCCAGTCTGAGCTTTCTCTCAAGGCTCTGGTCCATCAGGCCAGCATCGGCCCCAGAGTCAATGAGCACCACCTGTTGAACAGAATTATGCACAGAGGAGATGGTGACTGAGGGCATAACACGAGAGGAGGATAGATTAAAACTGGCATGGCTCACCCAAAACTTTCCCCAGGGCTGACCTCGGATGGGGCAGTTGAGGAGGCGGTGCCCGAATTGCCTGCAATACAGGCAGAGTCTTTCACGAAAATGGCGTTCGTGCTCCTCTGGGGAGAGACGGGCACATCCCATCTGCCAGGACAGGGCCGAGTCAGCAGAGGAACGGGATGGACCCACTGTCCCGCAGTGAGGCTGCCCCTGATCCTGATCTATTCTACTAAACAGCAAACACTCTGTACAAAGAGTGTGTGTGTGTGTGTGTGTGTGTGTGTGTGTGTGTGTGTGTGTGTGTGTGTGTGTGTGTGTGTGTGTGTGTGTGTGTGTGTGTGTGTGTGTGTGTGTGTGTGTGTGGATGGTCTGGAGTGATGAGGGTGATGGGCGTTATGACCCCGAACTTGATGCGTCCACCAGGTGGATGTCAAGAGGGATTGCGATGACCCACGCGACCACTAGAGGCGTTTGACTCGCTCTTTCTGGGGCTGCGGTTGCTTAGCGGCCAGATAAACAAGACGTCAATCGCTCGCACATGGGCGAGGGGGGGTCTCGGAGTGAGCAGTCCACTGAGCTTATCTTGATCAGATAACATGAGCGCAGGGGAAGCGCAGACTCGGGTTAGTGAAAGAGGGGAAGATGAGAAAGGGGGAGAGAAGAGAAAGACAGAGAATTCTGGCGAGTTTCGGTTCTGAACCCTAGTTCCTCCACACAGAGATTAGAAGTAGCTTCTGGAAGCTCACTTGATTCTCTGGTTTCTGAGGTGGAAAACCCGAGCCTCGGACTTGGGTTGGTGCGCATGAACGCTCATACACTAACATTTGAGATGCTGTGGCCGTATCAGCAGCACGTTGAAACACATTGCATGTTAGCTTCACGCTAATCTAACAATTTCTGCCCAGACAAAAGCTCTAACTGTCCAGTGGTGCTGTGCTGGATAGCACTCTCCGAGGTGCTGTGCAGGTCTGTGAGGCTACGGTAACTGGTTGTTACTGGGTCTGAATTCAGCGTCCTAAATTCAGAGGTCTGGCTTCATCTGCAGGACTGGACAGCGAGGCAGTTGAAGGTGGGAGAGGAGACGCTGGCTCGAGTCTCCAGAATCCCCAAAAAAAGGAAAAAGGAAAAGCTCGTCCAGTGGGCTGACATTGGTTAGGTACCTTAGATAAACTTGGTGCTCTCTTTACCATCCCAAGGCAGCAGAGACGTGTGTCCCTCTTGGTGGCTGGGATGAGAAGCAGGGAGCAGTTGGTTGGAAAGGAGTCTCACCAAGTTGAATTTTGGACCCCTGTGGTGTCGGGGTCGGGTTCTACCATCTACATTGGTTGCCAACCTGGGGGTTGGGAACTTCCTGGGGTCTTTGCCTTGCTCCCTGCTGTTTTATGGCCTGTTCATTGTCCCTGGTGTTTCTCCTCTCAAGGAGGAACCGCTTGGAGGAGTTGAATGGAATCTTAAGGCCCAACACCTGTGAGGGAGAGAGAGAGAAACGCCTCCTCTGCGGAGTCGTGAATCTCCACATGTATGAAGTAATGCTCCCTACTGACACTGCTGAGACATGTCCGAGTTTTTTGGTGTGATGACGCCCACCCAGACCACTGCTGTCGCGTCCACCTCACAGACTCCTGCTGTAGCATCCACCTCACAGACTCCTGCTGTAGCGTCCACTTCACAGATGACCCCAGAAGAAGCATCTGCTCCGCAGACCTAAGCTGTAGCCTCCACTTTACAGACCTCAGCTGCAGCAACACGCCCACGTCCACGTCCACGACAGAGTCAGAGCCAGCCTGCAGTCTCCACACACCAGGAACAGGAAGGAGCCAAGTGTGTATGAGATGCAGAAGCAACTAACCCTAGCCTTGAGTTCTGTTGGGAGAAGTACAGCTACAGGAGCTACAGAAGAAGGAACGTCTCCAAGTAAAGCTATTGGAAACTCTAGAGAGCAAGCAAGTTAGCGAGAAATGACAACAACACAGATGCTATTGTCAGTGATGCAATGACAAACTGGAAATGTTTAAAGGAGACATATCATGCTTTTAAATCCTTCCTTTTTACATATAAATCATACAGTTGTGGTCTATACAACGCGAAACTGCAATGCTTGGGTCTGAATTCCTCATTATTAGAGCTCCACAGGCCCCTTTTCAACCCCTTTTCTGATGCGCTTCTGAGAGCAACTCGTTTTGGGGCGGTCTCTTCAAATGCAAATGACACACTTCATACCCCTCCTCCTCTCCAGGTTGCAGAGGTCACACTCGGTTCAACGTCACCCTGTTCGGCCATCTTTGTAGTTTGATAGAACAGATACAATTATCTAGCGGCGCAGAAACTTTATATTCACACATTATTTACAAAATGTCAACAACGGAAGATTTGTCCATCCTGCCATACATGTTGGAGCCAGAGTCGGACCCGGCGGAGCGAGATGAAAATGACGATGATGCACCTTCAGAACAACGTCTTCATATGGATGTAACACAATGGTGTGTTACTATATTTACACTAACTTCTCCATCCATGCCCACTACTACAATACTGCCTGTATTACAACGACTATTTAACACAGAAGTTACATTATAATCTAAAACGAGCACACAGCGCTAACATATGAAGACGGTGCAACTGCTAATGCTAACAAAACAATGACAGGGACGTCTTATCATCACACTTTTTAGCATTATATACAGCTTACCGAAGTGCTCTGTTCGTCGTCTCCATAGATAGAAGGAACTGACCGCTCAATCAGACCAAGTCTTTCGGCAAATCCTTCTTTATACTGGCGGAGGTTGTTGAAGCAGTCGTCCTTAAAGTGATTCGCGCACACAAAAATGACCTTACCCACAGATGTGGGTACATTTCTGTGAAAAATAAAACTCAACCAGGCACTTCGAAAAGGTTCTGATGCTGGGAGACGGTGTAACGAAGCTTGTGGGTTACTACATCCAACAACCGAACATTTCGACTTATCCTCTCGTAACTTCGGTTGGACTACAAAATCGCAGCGAGAAACAAAAATGGCGGATTGCTCGAAACGTCGATGTCCTAATTTGGCAGTTCCGCTGAGAATACTGTGACGTCATTGTTCAAAAAACGTAATAGAGAATAGAAAAATCGAAACCGATCGCAAAATATGACCAAAACAGAATATAAAGATATCAACGGAGCACCTGAAGAGACTACTTTGAACTTTTCTGTACTTCTAAACACTCTAAATATACACCAAAATGCATTTAAGGGCTAAAAAAGTGGATTTAGCATGATATGTCCCCTTTAAAGAACAAAAACACAAATGCAGTTCATTTTCGTTGTTGAGTAAAACAAAAATTTATTTATTGTACATTTATTTTCGTGTGATTTTTTTGTTGAATTGAGTGGACCATCTTTGAAGAGGTGGTATAATCAATGGATATGATTTAAAATATATAAGTCACACTAGCTTCAGATATGTCAACATGTCAACAGGTGTACGATAGTATCGGAAAAACAAAGTTTCTGTTCATTCACATTTGATAAACTGTACTTCAGTTCTGATGTGGATTTGTGTCACATTTTTCTTATCACATCTTACTGTGAAAAGAACGTGGAAGCCACATGATCCCGTATGGCCTTGCCATCATGTGTTCCTGTGTGAGCATCAATAGGTAGCTGGTTGTCGCCGTAGTGTCTCTCATCCTGAGGTTCTCCCATGGTGATAGCTAAGACAGTGCATGCAACCATGATACAGCACACACAAGTTGGAGTCATCCTCACCTGTTCCAAAAATGGTATAATGTAATCAATGTCAAATCTTAGAATTAATTCATTGTGAGGCTTTCTTTTTTTGGTGTCACCAAGTCATAGAGAAACAACTAGTATTAAAAAAAGTACATTTCTTATGTATATTGTACCTCGGAGTGCAGAACATGGAACCGTCTCTTCCACCGGCCAAACAGGCTCTCAATAGTGACCCTTGTAGCAGTGGAGTCGTTGTAGTGCTGTTGGTGTCGTCCTTGCGGGTTGAGGTCGGGGTCAGCAGGAAGGGTCTGCAGGGGTTGCCATTGTTTCCCAGTATGAAGCTATCAGAGATTGATGTGTGGTTCCTCTCACAAGGTTGTGAGAGTGACAAGGTTCTGAAGATGTCGCTGTCGTGAGCTGACCCAGGCCACTCTGTACAAATATTTGTGAATTTACCTGCAAAATTACATAAACATCACAATCTTGTGTTTGGTAATATGAGAAACATTGATGTGTCTTTCGCAAGAGAAGGTGTCTCAAGAAAATGTTTCAATGAATTCAATGAACGTATCTGACTTTAATATTATGTTTCACTTGATATGTAATATGAACACAAATATACATCAGTTACAATTATTAGATATTTTCTGGCGCTTCACAAATTTTCATAGCAAAATATTGAATTGAATTATTCTTACAGAATGTCATAGTTTTGATAATGATATCTTTGCCAAACAACTAAGTAATTGAAATTAATAGATAAATATTGTTGATAACAAGGAATACAATATTGGGGTTGTTTCTTAAAAAAAAAAAAAAAAAACTTATTGTTTATTATTATAATCGTTTTACCTTTTTCATATATTGTATCAAGGTATAAATATATACTTATGATATTTACCCATAATAGGGTTATTTCTTTCATGTTTGTAATATATATGTGTTTAACATTTAAATTCAAGGATACAGTGAAAAGGGGAAATCATTCAAAATGTGTAGATATTTTAAGAGTGCTTCATGTACATGTAACGTTCTTTCTTGCCAA
Organism: Lipophrys pholis; assembly: GCF_963383615.2. Lineage (NCBI taxonomy): Eukaryota > Metazoa > Chordata > Actinopteri > Blenniiformes > Blenniidae > Lipophrys > Lipophrys pholis. The sequence continues at coordinate 30,382,866 of NC_137638.1, forward strand.
TGTTTGTTTGTTTTATTCTTTGTGTAAGATCAGTTTACAATGCTAAAGATACAAACCCCATCTTACTTGAACTAATCTAATATTCAGTTTTAACAAATTGGTAAACATTCTACAAACAATACTAAAGTAGGATTTATTTAAATTCACATGGAGAGTTTGACTTTAATAAAAACCAGCCGGAGCCCCTCTAATTGTAGTGGTATGGAAATGCTTATCTTCGTGATCACACACAGCCAGCACATTTATGCTGTGATATCCTTTTCTTTTCACATACGAAAGTACATCTCGAGAGAGGGCTTGTATGACACCAGCTATTCGGTCACATCTTGCATGAATCTCGTCGCAGTACTCTTGTCAAGACCTAACATGTCCCCGACAACTTGCATGAAATTGCCTCTTGCATAAAAGCGAAGGGCCACAAGAACTTACAGTCAGTGAGACTGTACAGTCAGCGTGCGTCCCCGTTCTGTTGCACGCTCCATGTCACCTCGCAAAACATTACACAGGTAATTAACAGATTCTCTCCCAAATTGGTAGCAGGTGTGCAACTCATCATTAGAATAATCCCCGATGTCAAAGTTCAGTCCACGGTCCACCCTATTCTTCCTTTGTTGAACTGGCATCATGAACGCAGCGCTGCCGGTGAACGACATAGTGAGAGTTAACTACTGTTAAAAAGTTAGAGGAGGTCCGGAGGTGCGTTAACTTTAACGTCAAGATAACACCCGGTTAAAGTTAAGCCAGTTCTGAACAAGAAGATAACAGTGCTATTAAAGTTAACAGTCAGTTAAATGTGTTTAACGGCTGGTTAAACAATATCCCAGTTTTGAACAACAGAGCCCAGGAGAACATCAGGTACACAAATATAGCTGCATGTGTGTGTAGTTTCATGACAAAAACAACCAACAGCGCTAACTCATGGCCCAGCATGCTAACGACATCATTTTCAGCATTTCTATCGTTTTGGTTTAAACGGAAATTACCATTGAAATGTGAAACGTTCCTGAAATGAAAATGCAAAATGACACATTTTAAGTTGAAACGTCGTCGTGTAAACGAGGCCTGAGGCCTTCCTCTTCTCTTTCTGCCTGGCAGCTGCATTTCCATCATTTCTTTTGTCCAACACATTCACTGTCTCTACTCAACACAGGTTCACTTCATCTCTGATCTTTTTCTCTCAAATGAAGTGTACTGAACACTATTAGGGCATCTACTGTAATTTAGAACTCGGATCGTTTTTGGCCGCATCGTTTTTTGGACGATGACCCATACGTGCAACGTTTTAGGAGCTTGAAAACTGTTTTTTTTTTTTTTTTTTTTAATGGGTTCCAGAGAGGAGTGGGGTGCCACAGTGCAGTTTGGAGCCACACTGGTGGTGACGATGGTCGGCACAAACAGTGGATTTCACTTTCTCTGCTCAAATCTGTTGGAGAACAAACCAGTCGCCTTCCAGCCGCCATGCCACGACTGCTCAGGAAACTGTTCAATCATTTATGGCCTCAAAGGATCTTTCCCTCTTTCTCTAGTATTATATAAGACCCCAGTTGGACCATTACTGGAAATTTTATGTAATGTTTTGCTTTTCTCTGGAGAAAAGAGGGAAAAAAACCAACCTAATTTTTGATTATAGGTGTGGATTGAATACATCTGAAATATTTTGTACAATCACAATGCATGGATGTCACACTCTCTTTGTGGTATTTATTATGTCATTTGCACACGGAAAATGACCAGTTAATAAAAAATTTTAAACAGGTTCGATGCTTTTAGATATCCTAAATCTCCAAAATGTTTTAAAGAATACCTGGAAATTACTTGCCTTCATCAAAGTCATTTGTTCAACCAGGTAAAAAAAAATCCTAATTGAGAATAAAAAAAATTCTCAAAAATTTGGCAAAGTCAGCAGTGTGAAAATATACTTAAAAAAAAAGGAGAATAAATTGGAGATTTTGCAGCAGTGCCACCGCAAGAGGCTACAAAACTCATTTCAATGTCTTTTAACATTGTCTTGAATTTCTCCACTTTTGAGTTCTGATAGTTTCAAGTTATTGTCACCAGAAGGAGCAGAAAATACGTGTTGATTCTCTGGCTGCAGCCTAATGCTGTGTGTGTGTGTGTGTGTGTGTGTGTGTGTGTGTGTGTGTGTGTGTGTGTGTGTGTGTGTGTGTGTGTGTGTGTGTGTGTGTGTGTGTGTGTGGTGTGGGTGTGTGTGTGTGTGTGTGTGTGTGTGTGTGTGTGTGTGTGTGTGTGTGTGTGTGTGTGTGTGTGTGTGTGTGTGTGTGTGTGTGTTTCAGTGCTCCCATAACTAAGTGCTGTGACTGTGCTGCCAGTCCCGCTGTTCCTGGTTTATCATCCTCCTCAGGCCCTATAATGTTATAACAGCAAGTCTAATTCTATCATCAATCACTGCCAATAACATGTGCCACTGAACAAGTGTAGTGTTGTGCAGCTGCATGCCAACCGTGCACAGTGAAGAGACTTCCTTGGTCGCTGTACAAACTAGATATAACATTTTAGTGCCTGACCACCAAAATATAACAGTTTGATCTGTACCATGTCTGTTTTTAACAGGTTGAGCAGGAGATCTCACTGGTCCAAAGAAAGATGTCTGACCTCGAGTCAGTTCTCCAGCAGAAGGACATTGAGTTGAAGGCATCAGAGACTCAGAGGACAATCCTTGAACAAGACCTGGCCACGTACATAACAGAATGCAGCGTGAGTGAATCTGCAGTGAACAAGATTTACTATTGACTGCTATTAGCTATCTTGTGTATTTTTACTTTTCATTGATTCACATAATTTGCAGTTGTGACACATCAATCCCTGTATTGTTCTAACAATCAGGCACTTTTTTTTAAATGTAAATACACTATAATGCCAAAAATATTTGTTCAGTTCTCCAAATCATTGATTTCAGGGGTTCTAATCACTTCCACAGCCACAGCGTATAAAATCAAGCATCTCAGCATGCAGACTAACTCTACAAACATCAGGAAAAGAAAGAGTCGCTCTCAGGAACTCAGTGAATTCCAGCTTGGTGCAGCGATAAGACGCCACCTGTGCAACAAGTCCAGCCCAGACATTTCCTCACAATCAACTGTTAGTAGTAAGATAACAAAGTGGGAGCGATTTGGAACAACTGGAACTCAGCCACAACAAAATCACAGAGCGGGGTCAGCAGAGTAGGAATGATATTGGCATGGTATTGCCAAGTTGCTAAACGTTGGTCCTCCAAAAAACGCCCTTTCAAAAAGTGGTATCAGTACATTCCCATTCCAAACACTCTGTACGGCATAAAGGATGATGCGCTATGGTAGGAGGAGGCAGAACCGGAGCATGAGAGCAACGATAGCTGAAGACAACACAACAAGGTTGTACATCTGTGTAAGAAATAACCTGAGGACATTTGAGATCATAAACTGGATATAAAACTGAATGTAACCAGGAATGCTTGGTGCATGGTAATAGTTTACCATTACCAAATTTAAAAATAAAAAAACTGTTGACAACAGCTGTTTAATTCCATCTGCTTTATTATCTATGCTTCAAAAAATATAATTCATGTCTTCCTAAAATTCTGTCTTATAAAAAGGTTTATCTCATAATCAGACCAATAAAGGTGGAATTTTATTAGGCAGCTTTTAATTCTTAATGTTGACTTGTGCTATATCTCTTGTTATGTGATAAAATTGTTTGTGTCCATCATTTTTCATGTATGGAAGAAATGCTGTTTTCTTCTGGTTTACAACATAATTTGCCAAATCTCAGTTGAATACCAAATAATTTAACAGCCGTCGCTATGAAATAGAATAGACAGGGAAAAAATAATCATGGTATTAATGCTATCATTCCACTTATATGCAGTGCTCTTGTATGAGAGCGTGTTATTTTTAGCTGAGCGTACCCAGCGACTGAGTGAACATATGTGTGACTCTTTCAGAGTCTGAAGCGCAGTTTGGAACAGGCCCGTATGGAAGTAACGCAGGAGGACGACAAGGCGCTGCAGCTCCTCCACGACATCCGAGAGCAAAGCAACAAACTCCAGGAGATCAAGGAGCAGGTAGGACGCCGTCTCTGGTAGCGCACAGACCAGTCAGTGGGAGAAGGAGCCATAACATTATGACTGCTAACTTTCTTTTTCATGATGGCGCCTGTTAGTGGGCTGGATTTCTTTAGGGCCTGTTTACATGATTTCAAGTGAAAGCGTCTGTTTACATGACAAAGGTACCAGGAAACACTGAAAACATAACTTTTTGAGAACGGCGACCAAGGTGGTATCTGCTCCATGACTGTGTAGACAACGGAAACCCTGCTACTGCAGTGGTCTGTGGTCAATAGATCTTCTGCACATGAGCAAGTAGATCTACAATAACAACAATGTCTGTGCACGTGTCTGTGGTTTCATTACAAAAGCAACCAACAGCACCAAGTTGTGCCCAGACATGAAAACTCCATAGTTTTCAGTGTTTCTGCTGTTGCCATGGAAACGGACATCATTCTCAGAACATTGCCGTGTAAACGTGAAACTTTTCTGAGATGAAAATGCAAAAAAGATGCGCTTTCACTTTAAATTCTGTCGAGTAAACAGAACCTAAAAGTCTCTGTTTTCTTTTTATGGGGTCAAACGTCATCATAAAAAAGAAATAGGTCCAAATAAAATAAATATTCATCCAATACAAATTAATTCCCTCGCACACAAATGGTTATAGCTGCATTGCAAAATGTGTTTACACATTATAGGACGTAACACGGAGTTCAATGTCTTCTATGCATATGGACAGAGGATTTGGATCTCACCACCAGATGCAGGATTGAAAGACTCCCTACTCTACCAACTGAGCCACAGATGTTTCAGGTTGCATCCAACTCAAATAAACCCCCCCAAATGTTATATGCAATAGGAGTATATACATCCCTGAATCCCCATGATGGAAACAGTGGCATGTGAAAAGATTTTGAAAAGATTGAAGATTCGAAATAACATAATTCATAAACATTTTTATTTATTTATATTGGTATATATTAATTTATATCAGGGACAGAGAGCGAGAACATTTTTGATTAGCTTTGCATCAGGACCTGCACTATGCCCTGGATCATGGACTGCCCTTCATGTATGCATGAATGTGTATATGTGTATACAATATGTGTGTATATTTATGTGTAGTGATGTTTAACCATCTGCTAACCTGCCTTATTGTTCAGTTTAGTTTAGCGTTTTGTTTCTCTTGTTCTGTTTACAAAGCCTCGTTCTGTTTGTTATTACATAAATGAAAATTTTATCAAATTTAATTTGACTCAAAGAACACTTTCCTATCGCCCCTTGAGCAAATGTTTGCAACAAAGGTAAATATGTTGCATAATACATCAACCAGAAACGTCAAAACAGACAACTGAAGAGTATTTTCATAATCACAGTCAGATGGAGCAGGTCAAGTCAGAGAGTGTGTGTGTGGGAGTGTTAATTAGACTGACACATGAAGCTGGAGCCCCACCGCTCTCTAACATCCAATGCACAGATCACATGGAGGAATGCCTCATGATACATGTAACTCATTGGGTTGTTTTATTTTAAGCTTTCACTGTCACTGCATCAAGATTAAACTATATAAATGTGCTGTTGTGCAATATTGTGTTAAAAAAGATTGTACAGCACTACGTTTTGGAGTATGACCAATCTGTAATACGCAGTGTGTGTTGTGCCTCATCTTGGCCGCTGGCATTGTCGTTTGTGGTAATTACATGCTCCACAGTGTGCTAGACACGAGCAGTTAGAGACGGCCAATTCATTTCCTCAGGAGGCACAAACCCCACATCTGATCTGGTTCACGTGTGAAAACAAACTGGAACAATGGACATGATCTTCTTTCTGATGTGATACCAAGTAAAACCACAAAATACAGTCGTCATTCCAGAGGTGCTAACTACAATGTAAATATTGATGTTCTAAAATGAGAGTCGATCAAAAACCAGTTGAACTTTGTATTAGAAGTATTGATATTTTGTATTTCATCTGCCCATCACAAGCCTGTGCGATAGAGAGTAAAACCCCACCACTCTGGTTTATATCTGGTATTTTACATAATTATTCTTATGGATGGGAGAGATAAAATCTATTCACCCTCATAGTGATTCACTTCTCCAGCAGACCACATAATCTAAATCAAATAAATGTGTTATGAAAATCAAGGCAAGGCAAAGTTGTCAACTCTAATGTCTCATTTAAGTTTAAACTCACTGTACACAATTTGTATAATGTCAAGTAGTCAAATGATTTAATGGTGGAGTAAAATATATACCTATGGTAACAGTTGATTAACAGGCAATAAACATGTTTTTGTTAAGTGTTAGAAGGTGAAAGCTACCTGCAACAATTACCATGGACAATTTTTAAAAAAAAATTTCATTATGTCATTAAATCTATCATATTGACTGTTACTAAAACTTTGGATTTAAAATTTCTGTCTCTTGATAGACATAATTATCTTTCTAATTAATGCTTCTTTATATGACTTTCTCCAAAATAGCTGGTTTTATATCATGCTGACATTTTCAACTGGGAACTTGTCCACAGTCTGAACCCTTCGATAAGGCAACATTTGCACTTTTACACACATTTTTAGAAAACTCGTAAAGATGACTGTCTTCACTTTAGTCCTCATGCAAAGTCAGCACAGGGTTAGCACAAAGGTTTTCCCAGTTTAAACCATTTAACATTTACTTGTTTCTCAGAAAAAGCAATTCGCATCACTTTTATACTGGAATCCTTATATAATCTATCATGTTGCATGTAAACTATCAAAATGACATTGAGTATTTGCTCGGTCAACTATGTGTGAATGCCTCTGGAACAGGAATACTGATACCAGAGAAAGAAACAGTAGCATTTTACAGTACACAGCTCCTGGAATGTGATGAGTGTGCGGTGCATGAAAGGATTTCTGTGAGCTCATGTATTTGTGCCTGTGCAGCAGGGGCACACGACGGCGTCACCAGCTGAGAGTATTAGGCTGATGTAAGACTGACAGATCAGGAGCGTGAAAAATCCTCCTCCCTGGCATTATGCACCAATTTCTCTTCTTTAAAAGGTAATAGAGAGGCAACCTGTTTTCCTCAGCCTACACTAGGGCTGGTAACCAAGCACCGAATACATTGTGCAACGGTTACCATGGTGACGAGAGCCATATACCTACGAGTGAAGAGAGCACTGATGCAGTGGGCAGGCTGTCGTGATGAGGTGCTGGGGCCTGAGCTCACACTGGTTGAGAAACTGAAATATCTGACCATGCTTCATATAGGACCTAAAATACCCAACAGTGATGCATGTTCGAGGTTTACACTACATCCTTTCTGTTCATGAGGAAGTTGCGCAGAAAGATGTTCAATATTGCACGCATGTAGCATATATTGAGTTGCATGTTGTAGTTCAGCAATCCCATTCATACCATGTAACACTGTAATAGAGGATGTTCTCAGGAGTTTGTAGAATTGATGTGCTAAAGATGGAAGACACATCATACTTGTATTTCACCCATACAAGTATTTCATACTTTTTTAGCAAATGAAGTTCAGAGCTATTGTGTTAACCTTTGATAGACATCTATTTGGATTTTTCTTTAGCTGAATTACAAGAAAACTGAGCGTCTTTCTTGAAACGTCACACCTGTATTTACAATACGTCGCCATCTCCATCCATTCTTTTATAGCGTTTTATCCAATTCAGGGTCGCAGGGAGCTGGAGCTTTAACACGAGACGCTCTCACTATCCAGCTTGAGACAGCTGGACAAGGACTTAATTCATACCATTTAAAGATTTTGATTACCAATAAGTGAAGTATTGTCTTCCTTTTATTTTCACTTGAAAAATACAACAACTATTTCTCTTCTTCCAACAACTAATACAAAAGATCATCTACAACATCTTCACTCATATGCTGTTGTTGTACTGTGGTACATATTGGTTACTCCAACATACTGAATTCATCATTTCTTTAATGACTTTTTAACGTGCTATTTAACGGCATACATTCTACTCTGTAAAGATGGAGTCATACTGTTTGCTGTTGCGTTTGTGATTTGCTCAAATTGCAAGTTTTTGTTTATGCTTGTCAAGAGATTATTGTCACTGAACAAGGTGAACCCAAAAGCAGACTCCAACATGGACGCTCAGTTGGACAGAGTTTATTAAAGGGAAGCAGCAAAGGTGTCCAGCAGATAATCCAACAGAGTATCTTGATAATGTGGTGTTGAGACTCAGAATCAGCAAGCTATAGCAACAACTTATATGTTGAACTTTGCAACTTTGACCTACATTATCAGAAAAATGGCCGCCGGCAGCGGGACAGTGGCCGGCGCTGGCTGGCATTGGTCAGTGGCTGGCGTTGGCCGGCGGTGGATGACTCGAAACACAGAGAGGGTGCTGGTCTATTCCTGGTGGGTCAGAAGCTTCTGGGTCGGAAAGGAGCCGCCACTGCGCCCCGCCCCCCTCACTTATGGAATGTTTTTTGTAAAATGGAAAATTTGATTAGAGCCAAAACTTTTATCAAAAAGATTGAACAAAGTGATGCGGTGATAGAACCTTTGTAGGAAGTTGCTTCACCTGTGCAGCCACAGCAGTCCAGTGGCTCTGACTCTTACCTGCTGTGCGGCGAGACCAGGGCTCGAGTCTTCAGTGGTGCATTAATTCAGTTAATTTTAAAGACAGGCTTTTGTTTATTCATTTTTATTATCAATTCGCCATTCTCCAGTATTTTTACGTAGCATGGAGGTTAAAATGGATATATGCAGAGTTTTCTTCATTTTTATGTCAAGAGGCTCCCAGTGTTTCTGTTCAGTAGGAAATGGGTCCAAAAGGCTCGTTGAGAGTTGATGGTTGCTGACCTCTGAGTGAGTGGAATCAATGACTCAACTGGTCATCATTGTTTTGGCAGGAGAAGAAAGGACAAACACAATTTTAGGCTGTTGGTCATAATGGTATTCCTGATATTGAAACAAACAGAGGGTAATAGGCTGAGTCGAACCCTGTGTTGTCCTGTAACTATTCAATCACTTGAATGAGTGTATATGTATGGTAAATGCAGTATTGCTTGGTCTGTTTTGGAGAGTTATAGGGTCCCTGGAGATCCCTTCAGTTCTTTGTTAGACCTAATGTTTTTTTTTCCAGCAGCAGCTTCACTAATGTTACTGTTAGCATGTGCAGCTTAGCCTCACATGCTGAGTGTGCATTTCTATTCAACACTTTTGTTCACAGCATCACAGGGCTGCTGACTGTCGAGCTGTTAAATTCTCGAAATAAATCAATGTCCTCTGTCCAGGGGTTGCGCAAATAAAGATTTGCTTGCCAGCAGGAAGTTTTTAAATGCATGTTAAAGTTGAGCACCGACAGTCAAATCTAATTAGGATAAAGCTGAAGTTAACACATGTTGGGGTGTGTATAACAATGTTGACTAAAAAAGAACAAATCTTGTGCTTGTTTTTTTTGTTTTTTTTATTAGTTCTTGTATTCTTTTAAACACAAACTATGATTGAAATGAAATAAATGAGTATGTTCACATTTATATGGGTAGTTTGCAGCTCATTTGCATTATATGGCTTTTTGTCCTCATTGGACCCTCTCAGCAGGGTATTTACTCAAGTTAAATCCAGCGTTTCATCTTGAAAAGCATCTGTCTCCCACGCTCTGTCATATGATTGCAGTGTTTATTGTTTTCATGCAGAACCCATGCAGTGTTGAGTTAACACATAGTAGAGATTAGTGATACATTCAGTTTCACAGAAAATCACAGAATCTAAGCTAATGCCAGTAAGACCTGCAAACATATGCAAAGAGAGACTTTAAAAAGCAAGGAAGCTGACGCTAAGGCGCTGTGTTTGGTTTTTAAAAGAATAAAAAAAATAGAAAAGATAGCGATTGTTTCCTAATAGAGGTTTTAAAGACGTATCATCTTCAATCTGAAAATTCTCATCCTCACCCACCAGGCAACCAACCCACCTGCCAAGCAACCCACCAACTGACCAACCAACCGACCGACCAACCAACCAACCCACCCACCCACCCACCCACCCACCCACCGACACACCAACCAACCCATCAACCAACCAACCAATCCACCAACCAACAACCAGTTAACAACGATCCAACCCACCAACCAACCAACCAACCAACCAACCAACTAACCCCTCAACGAACCAACCAACTACCCAACCAAATCACCCACCAACCAACCAACCAACCAACCCAACCACCAACCAACGACAACCGTGCTGGGAGCCATATAGATAGATAGATAGATAGATAGATAGATAGATAGATAGATAGATAGATAGATAGATAGATAGATAGATAGATAGATAGATAGATAGATAGATAGATAGATATTTTTTGTCATTGTATAATCTCATGTCTGTAGTGCAAGGAAATTCCACAACGATACCGGAAATAAAAAAGGATGTGCAATGACGAGCACACACAATTCACTCACCGCACCACACTATCAATATGTCTCTGTAGAAACAAGGGCAAACGCAACTTCCTGAAAACTCTCAGGCTCTGTGGTCTCTGTGATACACGGTGCATGTCCACCACGGTCGTAGTAAATAGTTGTTCTGCACATATGCAAATAGATGAACAATAACAATAATGTTTCCTCTGTGGTGTCATGACTCCCAGTGCATTTTTTTCTGGACTTGGTAGTTTTATCATTGATAGTCACCGTAGTAACAATCCTGTTCATACGAATGTCCGTCTACTCTCATTGTTAATGTTTATAGCGTATTGTTTTCTGCTGCATGTGTGTGTGGTTTCATTACAAAAACAACCAAGAGCATCCACTATTCGCCCAACACACCAACTACATTGCGTCAGCATTTCTGCCGTTTCCATGTGAACGGACATAGTTTTCAAAAAGTTGGAGTGTAACCACAAAACCTTTTTGAAATGAAAGCAATGCGTTTTCATTTGAATCGTTGTTGTGTAAATGGAGCCTAACTTGCAATCAACCAGAAAAATGTACAGCACTGACACAGTGTTCGATTGTGACAACCACAGAAATAAACCAGTTAAAAAAAAAATATATAATAATCTGTTAATCTCAAAGATGTGCAATAGCAACTTGGTGTCTTTATGAAAATAAATAATCAGGGGACACAGAGCTGCTTTGTGAAACACTCCCTCATGGATAGAAGACCAACAGTGAGGCCGTCTCTTCTCTCAGAGATCAATAGTTCCATATCCAACACCCCCCTCCCCCTCTGCCCCCTCCACCATGTCTGATGCTGTCTGCTTCACTCGCTCTGTGGATGCAGGACGATGCTACATTTTATTAGTCTGACAGGCGGGCCGATGCACCCTGTAAGCAGATGAGGTGGCTGAAATTAGATCTGTTAGGCTGTGACTAATTGCTGTTTAACAGACATGTGCTAGTGACTCCTGCTGATGAGCTATACAATATTCTCCACACCTGCTTTTTTCTTCTTCATTCACCTTTTATACGCTTACTTTTTATTCATCTCAGGCACGCAAGGAGTTTTATTCTCAGGGGTTTTTCCATGTGCGACAGTTATGAGTGAAGCAGTCGTCTTGAATAAAAGCGTTTTCTTTGAGTTAAAAAGCGGACAATGCTGGAGCTGCTGCAGAGCTGCTTCCCTCTTTTTACACACACACTGATAGCTGCTCTGGTAGAAAGGCTTCCTTAATGGCTGCTAAGAAAATATAATTATGTAACTTGGATAAAGTGCTCATAATTTTAAAAAATTGAATAGGCAGTCTCTGCTTTCTGACAGATTCTCTGTGATCCACAGAGTGGCGCTTCGTGTGCTTTATGTTGACCAGAGAATTAGGAGTGTTCTGGGTCTCATGAAAGGTCTCTCTCTTGTCCTTGTGCAGGAATATCACGCCCAGCTGGAGGAGATGCGGGTTTCCATCAGACAGCTGGAGGAGGACCTGTCGGCCGCTCGCCGCCGCAGCGACCTGTACGAGTCTGAGCTGAAGGAGTCTCGACAGGCCAGCGAGGAGGTGAAGAGGAAGGCTACGGACTACCAGCATCGAATGCAGAAGGTACACGTGGAAGTTAAAGCTCATAAACATTTAATTATGGGAAGACGTATCAGGTCCTCTGCACAGGCTCCTTTTAGAAGTTTCATGTTTACACTGCAACGTTCTTAAAACGATGTCTGTAACTACCATGCTAGGCCACTAGTGGGTGCTGTTGTTAGTTTTTGTAATGAAACCACCCGTGCAAAGAACAATACGTTATCAACATTAACAATGGGTGAACAGGGACATTCGTATAGAGAGACGAGCAAGTGGGATTTTTTTTTTAATGGTGACTATCAACTATAAACCCACCAAGTCCCAGGAGGAAATGGCTCTGAGCAACATTTCATGCAAATAGACACTGAACATGCAACACAAGTTTAGATTTTTCACTTGAAAACCCATGCATGATAATTGCATCACAGTTGAATCTTGGTTTTCTATTGTCTCGCTTTTAGAGCATGTTAGCTCATGAAAACACTGAAATTCACTGGCTCCGTGAGAGAAAATCATTTGGCCCGGACGTCAAAATCTGCCTCAAGAGGATCCATCGTGGTCCACAGGATGACCTAACAAAGTCATAACATCCCAAAGAAAACATTAACATTGATTTTTCCTCTGTCGCTTGTATATTTACTAGAGGCCACTCTCTTCCAGTAAGAGTGGCAGACATAAAAGATAACCTTGTTTTTAGCAAGGTAGCATTAGCACACTTTGAATGTTAAGTTGTAAAAACATGCGAGAAGCATTGCACTTTTAGTCTGAGGAGACACAAAGTCAAGTGACTAGTAGAATCTTTGTTGTTGTAATTAATGAGGGGAAAATGCAGGTGTTGGTTAGAGGTTTTCAATCCAACAACTGAAAGGCCTTTGGTCTTGTGAGGAAAGGTGAAAAGGATAATACGAAAAGCTAAAAATGACTTCCACCTTGTCTTGGTCTGCATTTGTTTTTAATGGTAAATGGACTTCACTTATATATCACTTTTCAACTGCATGAGCAGTCCCAAAGCATTTCATATTGTTAATCACATTCACACACAGACGGGGCTGCTGCCATGCAAGATGCTGTCAATCTATTGGGGGCAACTGGAGTTCAGTGTCTTGCTCAAGGACACATGTGGCAATAAGAATCAAACCTGCAATCTTCTAATTTGGAGCCGACTGCTCTACCAACCGAGCCATACTGCCCCCTTTGTCAGCATTTTAAAGTACAGGATATGATATACATAAAGATAACCCCCCCCCGCCAAAAAAAAAATAAATTTAAAAATGAAAAGTATTATTAAAAAAACAACTTTGAATTGTGCTCAACAACCAAGGTTTGACTGCCTGTATAATTTGTAGGTTTCCATTTGAACATAAAAGATAAGTGATTTATCTTTCTGAATTTCATCTGCATCACAGGTTAAAGAGCAAGGGAAAGCTGAAGCAGACGAGATGATCAGCAAATTGGAGAAGGTAAGTTACTGCACCTGATGGTGGAAACATTATCTAGTATCTAATAGTATATATTTTAAATGCATGATTATTATTTGTTCCTGCCTCTTTAAGAGGCAACGCACAAATATTACTATCCAAGGAGAGTATTAACCCTTTATTATTATTCTTCCACTGGTATTTCGGCACGTAATTAGTCCCGCACCGTTTGGAGCAGGTACACAAAAAGCACATCAAAATGTGACCAATCCAATCAATGACGACCCTGTGTTCAGCAGGTTCCACACATTTCTGTTGTGTTGGTGAATTGGGAAGGGTTTTTTGAATTGGGAAGTGTTCCTTGAATTGGAAAGTGTTTTCTCTATTGAGAAGTGTTTTTTGGATTTGGAAGTGTGAAGTGTGTTGGAAGTGTGAAGTTTGCAGTGTTTTACACTTCCAGGCCACCATAGTTTTCAGATGTAGTGTTGGGTCCGAAGTCTGTTGCTATGTAAACAGATCCCCAAAAACGCAATGGAAACTTGAAAACGTTGTGTAAACAAGTGTTCAGCAAAATGATTTGTTACAATAATCATGAGTTAGTTTAATAATAAATAAATCGAATGTACCCACAAGCTTATCTGGCATTAAAACAAACCAAGTATACGCTGAAATTATAAAAACTTGTTAAAAAATCTCTGTTAAAACAGGCAAATCAGATCTGAGACATTTTCTCTCTTCATTTTTTTTCTTTTGATATTTAAGAAGAAATCATAATGAAAACGAATAAGTCATAAAATTATTTATTTTATAAATACATGCATCTTCAGAACATAATTAATTGGAAGTTTAACTGAAGTTTCTTTAAATATGTGTATATTCTGATGTAGACCTTATATTGGGAAAAAGATTAGGAGGGTCAGTATTTGTTATGTGTTATATTTTGAACCTTGTGTGCTTTAAACACAATAATTCAAATCGTTGTAGCTTGTTCGTTGTTTTCTGGACTTATCAGGGTCCGAGCCCTGAGTGCAGAAGGACCCAAATGGATTTCCTCAGATTAGACTTTTTTTTCACCCACATTCCAATGAATTTTTGAGTCCCTAAACATACTCAGAAAGTTGTGAAACTTTGCACAGACATTAGACGTGGTGAACAATTAGATAATTAGGATAAAATACACGTGACTGGCAAAATAGCTCAACAGTGCCATTTGCAAAATTTTGAAAATTAAGCCCCCGCATCACGTTTCACCTACAACGACGATGTGTAGCACACCAAGGCGCACAAAAAGGTCTACTACACACATTCCGACAACAGAAGGTCAGTTATTTTCTAGAATATGGTGGGTTTTGGTCAATTTTAGCCCAAATTTTCTAGTGTGAAAGTTTGACATTTCGCCACGAATGAGGAAGTGCAGTGTAAAAGGCCTTAACATGGCCTGATCGGCCTCAAACTTGACACATTCATCACAGTCCAGCCTTCATCACAACCACATGATGATAAAACCACTACACATAGCATCACCTGATGGAAACAGGAAGTGGGTTCTACATAATCTGTCCACGTTCTGACTGACTTCACATTTCACATGTTTCATTAGACAACAGTCGAAGTTCTGCAGGTGGCAAGGACCCGTTCAAGGCTGCTTGCAGCTTTCATTGTAAATGGTTTCAATATGTCATACACTGTATTGATTTATACCAAGATAGTTGTTTTCCTGCTTAAATATTTGATTTAATTTTGCTTGCTTCGGACCTGGGAATCACTTTGGTGTCTGAGTGAATGAAGTGATCGGAAAGGATGAGTGAAGATAGACAAATGTAAGTCATGTTAACAAAAGGTGACATACTGTATGAACGTAACTTGATTTTTCTCTTCAGACCAATGCTGAGCAGAATTCAAGGATTCAGGATCTCCAGGACAAGCTTGCCAAGGTAGAATATTTCTGTTTGGAAGATTAATGAATAATTTATATGAGCCTGTGCTCCCAAATGCTGGAGATGTAACACCTTTCTTCACTTTCAGATGAGTGTATAAACTCCTTCTTTAACCTTCCTGACCTCTTCTTTTTCTCTGCATCTCAACTCTTCATCTCCAGTCGACAGTCAAATTGAGTCTACAAACAGAGAACAATTAGGATGTTTTTTCCCCAAAACTGGAGTTAAAGCATAATTATCAGCCATCAAACTGTTTTGCATCATTAGTAATGATAATTTCAAGTGCCTTTTTCCTGAAATGAATATATTTAGAAGTACCAAGCCAAGATTACATGAGCTTCTGCAGCTGATATTCAAGGCCTAGAAAACTGGAGCAATATTGGTTCAATATTGATCTTCTCATACATTTAAATTTGTGTATACCAATATATATGCACTTCTTAACTGATGTGTACTTTTCCAACGTGAAGGCATTGAAAGCCAGTGCTGAAGCCACAGACCTCCTTCAGACTATGAGAATGGCCAAAGAGCGCATGGAGCGCGACCTGGAGCGGCTGCAGAACCGCGAGGACTCCAGCGACAGCCTGCGCAGACGTCTCCGTGAGACTGAGGTAACCTGCACTCCCCTGTGTCCTCACAATGCTGCACCAGGTTTCACAGCAATGCAGTGTGTATGGCAAATGTGCTCATCATTTTTACTAGAGATGCACAATACCAAAGGACAAGTGCAAGTATTAACCTTCAGATACTTGTTCATACTGAGTATGGATACGAGTACTTACAGTATTTATACTTCATCACTTCCCACCTCCAGCATCACGTCATTTGTTTTTTGTTTTTTTATGCTGCATCATCCACTTCATGGTTAAAAGTTTTGCATAAATAAATCTGGCTGCAGTGTCTGCAGAGTACAGAGAGCCCATATGTTCTCTTTAGTAAACATGTTTTTACATCTCCTGGGGAACATTTGTTCTGTGACGGCATGCTAGCATGTTAGATAGCCTTTGTGTTCATGTGATTTTCGCATTTGCATTTGCTTATTTGTAATTAAGTTACATAAGGTGAGGTTAAACCAAAACGTTTTCCTCCACAATATCTTCACTTATGAGGCTCAGCATAAACAATTAGACTTTCACCTAAATCCACCCGAGGTTGAGTTAAATGAACATGATATACTGGACAGCGTGGCCTAAGCTCTTGTTGTATTTACTGTGTACAGACCTGTCTGTGGTCTTTAACAGAATGACACTGACTGGTGGCATGAAGCTAATCGGAGTGCATGTGACATTTTGCTAATTGATTCTCCACTGGCTCAGTACTTCCTGTAGCTCAGTGTTTACACTAACAAACTGTGTCTGCTCACATAAGGCCGCATTGACACTGTCAGATAGATAGATAGATAGATAGATAGATAGATAGATAGATAGATAGATAGATAGATAGATAGATAGATAGATAGATAGATAGATAGATAGATAGATAGATAGAGAGATAGAGAGATAGAGAGATAGAAAGATTATTCATCCCCATGGGGAAATTTACAAATGTGAACCAATTCAGATTTTTTTGCTGTTATGTGGCCCAGGTCAAATCTGTTTGTGGACAATTCAAGCAGATACAAGTCGCATGCGTTCAGATATTTTTGAGATTAGATACAGGCCTTGTTCATATGTGGAAATAAATCAGATATGTATCGGATATGTCAATGCATCCTCCATGTAACCAGGCTGATCTCTAACATCATCAGATCTGTCACTATCTAGCTCATTTTGTCGAAGACATTTTCCAGTGATAAGGCACCTGCTCACAAACAAATGTAAAAATATGATTAGAAACCTTTATATACCTATAACTTCACTGCTGTAGAGATTTGCCACACTTTTCATACCATTAACTCTGAGACCGTTTAGATGTCAAGAACCACAACAACAACAAAAATACCAGAAAGCAGGGAATAGTGCCTTGTGCCCATGTTGGACATCACTGTGGCCCCTCATCAGCATGGCAGTCTAATAACAGGCAACAATCCCAAACTTGTTTGTCACATGAGCTTCTCATTAGCATCAAAAACACTGAAGAACTGCTACATATTGAAAGTTGACATAATCTAAAAAATACAATAAATAAATAGGCGGAAGCACTCACTTATTTTACATTTTCTGACGGTTCTGCAGCCATACAATCAAAAGAAATTTACAACTTATTAACAGATAGTATTTATTGAATCTGAAGCCTCAGAAAGGTCAGTTTTCATTATGAATGTAAACATTGGAGGTGAAAGTGAAAGCAGAGGCCTGTACTACGACCCTGATCAACATATCCAGGATCTCTCTGTTCCCTGGGTTAACTGATCCAGACACACTGGATCCTGATCACTGTTACAACCAAGCAGGTTATCAACTCGCTGGTTCAACCCAGACCTACGTGTGAGCGTTCACATGAAAGGGGCGGAGTCTGCAGCGTCTGACCAATCAACTAGTTTACAGATTACTGGAGGAGCAGTTATTCTCTGAGATTATGAAGAATTAAAACACATCCAGCAGGATTAAAGCAACACTGCGTGTTGGACCGTCCGTCCATCCATCCATCCATCCATCCATCCATCCATCCATCCATCCATCCATCCATCCATCCATCCATCCATCCATCCATCCATCCATCCATCCATCCAGTTCAGGGTCGCAGGGCGCTGGAGCGATCCCAGCCTGCTGTGGACGAGGGCAGGTACCCCTGGACAGGTCACCAGTCTATCACAGGGCAAATACAGAGACAACTAACCGCACACTCACACATTCACCACTAGGGGCAATTTAGGGTCACCAATTGACCTCACATGCATATTCTTGGACGTTATCATAGTGCAGGCCTCTGGAGTAATCAGATTATTCAAGTGATCATGTAAACAACACATGATTAATCAGATTATAACAGATATCTGATCATGAGAAGTCAGATTGACGTGGCCAGATGTTTTCCACAATACTCTGACCTCTTTGTGCATGACTAGCTGTTAATCTCATATATTTGTGTTGGTTCACACCTGTGCTTGTGTCAAATAATAAACTGTAGAAAAAAGAAGTGCTGTAGTCAGAGCATGAGCAGAAGACCGAAGAAAACACAAGTGATGTGCAGCAGCGAAAAGTCAACAAAGAGCCACTTCTGGAATGAAGAAGCAACAAATTTGATGTTAAATGAGATGAAAATTGCAGCAGAGTCAACAGTTAGACTGCAGGCGCCACAATGTTCAAAAAGGCAAGAGCAAATGTTCGGAAACTCCTGAAAGAAATATGATACTGGGCTGAAACATGCAAACCAAGGTTTTTTTCTATTATGCATTTCTGAAAGTGCTTGTAAACACATCAGATCTGGTAATTAACAATTATCTCATGACGCCCAGTTATCATATTTTTACGGTCATGTAAACAAGCTCATTCTGAAAGAAGGATTGTAATTTGCAGATGGTCCCTGCACTCATGTCACAGCCTGCTAAACAACGTTGTTTGTGCTGCTCCAAAGAAAACTTCTTTTGACTAAATGAGCCTGCAGCATATTGCCTCACTCACACCATCATTCGTGTGTTGCTGACAGTGTCTTGAATAGGCTGGTATGCACCGGTACGCAGTACTGGTACTTTAAAATTTTACTCCTCAGCGTACCAGGACTTTTTTCTAGCGTACCGGAACTTTTCGTAATGTCCAGACTATCAGACGCTACTTTTCACACACTTTGAACCCAGCAGCTTAAACAATGAGGCTAATTCATGGATTTTTACTGGTAAACAAGATTCATGCCGACGATACATGGTGATGCGTTCAGGTGCATCACGTAACTCTGCCCTCCGTGGCTGCGCTCCGGGACTGACCATTCGTCCTCAGACAAAAATCTCCTCTCCTCACAATCAGCAAACACTTTATGAACACAGATAAAACCCTCAGTGTTTGTGTATTTTTGCAGAAATTTACTTGCCCTCTCTTCCTCTCGCTCTCTCTCTTTCCCTCCATTCCAGTCCGTAGCCCCACCACGGAAGCAGCTCGTGTTTAAAATTGTTTTTTTTCTAGAAATAAAATAAAGAAAAAAAATAAAAACTGCAATCCCACAGTGAAATTCATGCCCTGTTAAAACGTGGACACATGTTCTTATAGTGTGTTATAGTGTTATAAACAGCTTATGTTCATTATTTAAAAATAGTTTACACTGTACTGTCTGTGGCCCATATTGACGTGATCGTCGACATCAACATTTTTCGCAATTACACACTTAAATCATTATATTACTGCAGAACATTTCCTAAAAAAAATTTTCAAATTGTATTCAGCAAACTGCACCAGGTTCCTGTCCTGTCCATTCCTACATGACCTCAGGTTCCTCTGTGTCAGTTTTCAGGTGGATTCACTGCACCATTTTTTCACAATTACACGTTTAAATTACACCTAATACATATAATGCTGTACAGACTGATTAAATAACAATCCCCAGAGGGACAATAAAAGTATATCTGAACTTATTCAGGATGGAGTGTAGTGACATCCACTTCTCTCTGTCTTTCGCTGTCATTCTTTCCTTTAATTTTTTTGGGGCAAATTATTAAAAGTCTGCCCATATCAATAAATATTGATATTAATAAATATGCAACTACTTACAACATGTACTTGTGTAGGTTTTTTTGTTGTTTTTTTAAATGTCACACTATTATAATAAAGCAGCCGGTGGATCTACATGCTGCACAAGGTGCATTTATTTTACACCTGCCGTACAAAATGTCTGCGCATGCCACTGAATATTATGTTTTTGTCTATATTTGTATGAGAAAGTGACAGCATGTCACCAAGAGGAGGACCGGCACTTATTTTTTTCCACTTAAAGCACTGATTGATGACGTTTCATAAAAGAATTATTGATGCTGGAACTTCAGGGAGCTGCTCTCAGCAGGTGTGTATGTGTCTTGGTCTAATCCACGAATTAACTCCAACTTCTTCACAGACCTGCTCCATGTGGCGGATCTGAAGAGTCTCTGTACCTGAGCCTTTTTTTACTGGCCACTGTACCTCCAACTAGCCCGACCTGCCAGACATTGTGTAGCACCAACTGTGGAGAGAGTCCATGGTGCTGCTCACTGAGTGGTGCATTTAAGAATGACTTAAGAAAATCCGAACTCTGAGTTTTAATACTTGGAAGAGCCGCACTCCGATGATTTCAGTTATGGATCAAAGATCTGCAACCTGACAGGCAATGTGCCACATGTGGCTCGAGAGCTGCGGGTTCGAACTACAATGCAAAGATGAGCAGGTGCCTGCATGAGAAATCTCTCAGCACTGCAGTTGTTTGTGCAAAGCCAAAAGTAACTTCACACTGTTGGACTGGCTTTATATTTGAGAGTGGTTGGTATGCGTTCCTCTGAAGCAGCACTTCAAACACTAGACTTGTAAATTTGTTGAATTGCATAGGTTAGTTTTGATCGGAGCGTCTGAGATATGGAAATATGCAAGGGGTCACATTTATGCAGCTCCAAAGACCTTTTACACTATCTCACACGAATGCAAATGAGCTCCTCAGAACCACTGCGAGGAGCTTTGAGTAAAATAAGCATTTCAGGGGTAAAGTACCAACAAACCAAGTAGATGAAGCTGCTACAGTATGTGTCTGTTTTTAATGATAGTATAAAACTAATTGCTGTGTGTGTCATAATGTAACTTCACTCAAACATCTGTTTTGGGCTTTTTGGGGTCCTGCGGTTCAACAACTGAAAGAAATGAACAGAGACCCACAAAAGAGGAAGACAATGCAACAATCAGCCATAACATTATTACCACATGGGAAATGAAAAATACTGATGATCTTTTTGCTATGGTACCTGTTAATGGGATCAATTAAAGAAGAAGAGAACATTTTTTTCTTCAATGTTAATTAGTGGTCAAACTGGTCAAATATACAGTCAAAGCATTTCCTACACCAGGGGTGTCAAACACAAAATGTTCAGGTTCCACAAACAGCCCAGTTTCAACTCGAGTGGGCCGCACCAGTAAAATAGAGCCAAAATAACCTTTAAATTCAAATGTTGAAGTTTTTCTTTGTTGTGTTGCAGAGTATACAGGATGAAAATGTCTATGTCTTTGGAAAACCAAACAATTCCGATGGAAATTACTACAATCACAACATGAAGTGAGTTTTATTGGAATCTTCTGGTGCAAAATACAGTGAAATGTCCAGAAAACCTCTCCTCTGGGTGTTTCATTCTAGGTGTTTCATTCCAGCATCACAGATATCTCAGTTCAGGTCTCTTAAGAAGTTGTTTAATTTTTTAATCAATGCTTTCTTTGAAATTATCATTTGCTGGGTCACTTATAACTCAAAAGTTGTCCAAGGTTTAACAATAAATGGTATCAATAACAGAGCCAAAACGTTTTTCCTCCTCCTCTTTCAGCAGTTTCCGGTCTGGGGTTGTCACAGCAGATCTTCAGTGGCGCTAACATGTGGGTTTTAAGGATCTTTGAAATCCTTCAGGTGGAACAAATAACTATTAATCACAATCTGGAGTCAGGCCTTCCACATATTACTGTGTTTATGTCAGCGCTTTTTTTCTCAATCTGAATAAATAGTTTCTGGTTGAGAGCTCAGAATATCCTGTTTACATGCAAACTGAATAAAGTGATCAGATTAAGGCCACATTTACACATTTTTGAAAAAACTGATATTTTTCTGCATTTGGGTTGCCCATTTACACTTAAACACAGCTATGACTCACCACAAATGATGATTCCTGAAAACTCCGGCCACCAGTGTTGCCAGATCAGATTGACAGTTTCCAGTTTTCATCTTAGAACCCGCCCATTCCAATAAAAACCAGCCCAAACCACGAAGTTGCCAGACACCCATGCAAACCTGCAAAATTATAACACATGCAAAAGAAAACACACCCAGAGCTTCATATCTGCATCAAATAACCACATATGAATGATAGATAAACAAGTTTTTGCAAATTGCAACCAACAAGAGCGCAGTAAATCAACCTACACAAATTGCAAAATGAACCTCTGGCATCCTAGCGCCAGGCCCTGATTAGTAATAATGCCAACTGCATGTAAAAATTTACACTTTTAAGCCTCATATATTTTGTTATTTACATCACAAATGACCTGTATGAGGACGACATGCAAAACAATTTTAAACTAAATTACACACATACAGAGCGCATCTCCCTCCCTCCCTTCTCTCTTTTTCTCCTCGCTGCTTTCCTCACCTGTGGTGCTGAAAGATGCACAACGACCTGCCGCACAGCAGCTGATTGAGTTTTTAATTCAATGAGCAAATGCCATAGAATAAGTGGGCTGCAGTTACCAAAATCAATCCCAGTGCAAATAAGTTAACGTGACATAAATATCATCTTACTTTTACGCAGAATCAGCGTTTTTCCATTAACTTCAACAATGTTGAGAACTTGAACTATTTACAGTCACTGGAAGCCAGAACAGCTGGCTAATACATGGATGAATCAAATCATTTTGGCTATATTCAATTATTTATTTATTTAGGCTATTTATTTATTTATTAGAGAGAGAGAGAGAGAGAGAGAGAGAGAGAGAGATTGAGAGAGAGAGAGAGAGAGAGAGAAAGGGGGGGGGGGGGGGGGGGGGGTTCACAATATTAAAAACTTGCCAAATGTGGACAAAAGCAGCCCAAATTTTAATCACCAGCCCAATGTATTTTTCCTCGCCTGACATAAACAAAAATAGCCCGATTTGGCGGAAAACTGCCCAATCTGGCAACACTGCCGGCCACAGTCTAGATCTGGATTAACTCCGGTTGCATCTAAAGTGGGGGAGGCGGATATTTACATCACAATTCGAGACGTGGTGTTGTTTTCCAGGATTCTGTTTGTCTATCATGGCTTCATGCTTCTTGTTACACTGCCCCCTACAGGTTTGGCTGTTTATAGTAGCTCTGAACCGGGTGTATGTCAATGTCAATGAAGATATTTTTGTAAACGAAGATGGGGAAATAACAGTTTTTATAAAAACCTGGTTACGTGTACATGTGGCCTAAGGAGCAGGAGTATCATGTGATTCAGTCAGTAAATCAAATGCGTATGATTTGCACTATGCCACAAATCACTGTTGCCAACAGTACATATGCTGAGTCTTTCAACTAATAGAAAATCTTTTGACATGTTTAAGAGCAGTGTTGTCCCCAGCATTGACCCATGGTACTTTAGCACAGCCATTTTTCTCGGGACACTCTCGCCGCTGTTCCACCGCAGTACGAGCCGGAGCGGTGCGGAGTGGGAGGTTACAGTACGGCAAAGCGCACCCAGGACCAACTCTATCGCGCGGTCCCACCGCAGAAAGTACGGTAAAAATGCAGGCGGGGTTGAGAACGACTCCGAGACGTGTCCAGCGAAGAACATGGAAGCGGCCGGCGGCCGTCCTAGTTGTTCTCCTCCAAAAAGGAAAAAGAAAACTGGTCCACACGAAGAAACACCTTTTAACCAGCAGCCAGAGCTGGCCTGTGTGGTCTGATCTGACAGAGAAGCTCCTGTAGTTCAGATTGCTGCACGAATTAATTTTGATTCCAGTAGAAATGTGCGGGAGTAGACAGAGCACAAGAAAATACGAGGCTGCAAAGCCACAGACCAGTGACCAGTCAACTTCAAGCTCCAACAATGGGCATGAATGCATGAGAACTGGACTGTAGAGCAAGAGAAGGTCAAATCATGTTTTCTTTCACGTCACATGGATGTGTGTGTGTGTGTGTGTTTGTGTGCGTGTGTGTGTGTGTGTGTGTGCGTGTGTGTGTGTGTGTGTGTGTGTGGGTGGGTGGGTGGGTGGGTGGGTGGGTGGGTGGGTGTGTGTGTGTGTGTGTGTGTGTGTGTGTGTGTGTGTGTGTGTGTGTGTGTGTGCGTGTGTGTGTGTGTGTGTGTGTTTCCTGGAACACTGGGGTGCATTATGGGAAAAAAGCAACCCAGTGGAGTTGCTGTGCTGCTGGAAACCTTCCGGTCATGTGGATCATGTACCACCTACCTAAGCTTTGCTGCAGATCGCCCTTCTCTTGAAATATTATTCCCTGGCAGCTTCTCTCAGCAGGATAATACACATAAAGATTTCAGGAACGAGCTAAAAGAAACCATGCCTTTTCTCGTTATCTGCAGGATGGCAGGAAGACCCTGGAGAACCAGGTGAAGAGGCTGGAGATTGTGGAGCGCCGGGAGACCAAACTGAAAGATGAGATCCAGAGCAAAGCCCAGCAGATTCAGCAGATGGCAGATAAGATCCTGGTAACCCACCTTTCATCCCCTGTGCAGAGCTAAAATAATAGGAGGAGGTGTGAGATAAACATAGCTCATTGTCATTTCTGCAGAGGAAGTGCAATTTTACATAATGATTCTGGGGGGGAAAACTCATACTTATCATTTATGATATTTATAAATTATCTTCTATGTAAGCCAGTATTTTTCTATGCACAGTGCTCAGAGAATAAATCATTTGACATAATATAGTGTCCTCTTGATACCCCTACACTGGCATGATACAACCACACAAGTACCTTCCATTAGGAGATTATAATAATGTGGGTGTAAACAGACTGATTAATTAATGCTCTCCTTCTTCTGGTGGCACCATTTGGTCATGTCACTCAATATCCAGCATAGCCGGCCACTAGTTTTAACCTGACCAGAGATCTGTCAGAGCAGACAGATAACAGTTTCTTGCAGCCTCACAAAAGTTTTCTTGAGTTGAAAGTTGAAAACCAACTGGAAAATGCAGCATTTTGTGATTTTATGTTTGAGTTCCAGTTTCGTTTTTCCTGTTAAAACATGTTTAAAATTTTAAATATGCAAAGCAGAAACTGAGGTCATTCAAACAGATGGTGTTTTGCTGAAGGGAGTCTTTCCTTACTGAGAAAGTCCAAATACAGGATTTACTGACATCGAAAAGAAATGAACAAAATATTAACCACACTGACACACACTGTCTCAAGGTTGGTGACGAAGAGTCCATGTAGGACTGTGAACATCAAGAAAAGCTTTAACCAGTTTCTTTTTCTCTTGTTTTGTTGTTTTGTATTTTGGCTGTTTGTATTGTTTTGTTCAATTTGATATTGATTTCACTGAGGTGTAGTGACATATGGTGCTGAATTACACTGCTGAAAAAACTAAAGGGACACCTAAACAACACAATGTAACTCCAACTATATCACACTGGTGTGAAATCAACCTGTCCAGGGAGGAAGCAACACTAATTGTGAATCAGTTTCACCTCTTGTGCAAATGAAACAGACAACATGAGGAAATGAGAGGCGATTAGCAAGACAACTCCTATAAAGGAGGTTCTGCAGGCGGTGACCACAAACCATGACACTGTTCTCCTGGTTCCTGGCTGATGTTCTGGTCACCTTAGAACGTTGTTAGTGTTCTCAGTCCTCGAGGCAGCAGGAGGCGAGTCTACAACCAACACAAGTTGCTCAGGTTGAGCAGCTCATCCAAGATGGTACATCAATGTGAGCTGTGGCAAGAAGGTCTGCTGTGTCTCCCAGCACAGTGTCCAGAGCATGGAGAACATCCCTCAGGAGAACTTCCCTCAGGGGAACATCCCTCAGGAGAACATCCCTCAGGAGAACTTCCCTCAGGAGAACATCCCTCAGAGGAACATCCCTCAGGTGAACTTCCCTCAGGAGAACATCCCTCAGGAGAACTTCCCTCAGGGGAACATCCCTCAGGAGAACATCCCTCAGAGGAACATCCCTCAGGAGAACTTCCCTCAGGAGAACATCCCTCAGGAGAACTTCCCTCAGGAGAACATACCTCAGGAGAACTTCCCTCAGGAGAACATCCCTCAGAGGAACATCCCTCAGGAGAACTTCCCTCAGGAGAACATACCTCAGAGGAACATCCCCCAGAGGAACATCCCTCAGAGGAACATCCCTCAGGAGAACATCCCTCAGGAGAACTTCCCTCAGGAGAACATCCCTCAGGAGAACATCCACCGCCTCTTCAGAAGCATGCCCAGGTGTTGTAGGGAGGTCATACAGGCAGGTGGAGGCCACACACACTACTGAGCCTCATTTTGACTTGTCTGGAGGACTTTTACCTGACGTTGGATCAGCCTGCAATGTGATTCTCTGCTTTTATTTTGATAGGATTCCAAATCCAGAGCTCCATGGGATAATAATTATGATTTACATTGGTCAGTTTATGTTTTGTTCCCAACGCACTCTACTATATATTGAATAAAGACTTTCAACTGCAATATTTCATTAATTGAGATCTGGGATGTTTTGTTGAGGTGTTCCCTTTATTTTTTTGAGCCGTGTATATATTTTCTCCTTCAGTTTGCATTTCTGTCATGTTGGGTGGTTGGCTGGCTTGTGACTGGTTGGTTGGTTGTTAACTGGTGATTGGTTGGCTGGTTGGTTGGCTGGCTTGTGACAGGTTGGTTGGTTGTTAACTGGTTGTTGGTTTGTTGGCTGGTTGGTTGGTTAGTTAGTAACTCCTAGACCATTTAAAACACCCAGAAAACTCAAAGATCATCAGAAGGCAGACAAATAAAGGTCTCCACCAATGTACTCCTATGGGTTTTCCTTTACAACCATCCAATCACAGACAAGATTTAGTTTCTAACTACCATTAAAAACACACAGTATTTTCATCACATATACTCTGCACCCCAACAGAGAAAAACTTAAAATTTCAAATTCAAAGGTGATTGTGGCTCTATTATTCTGGTCTGGCCCATTCAACATGAAATTCGCCAATGAACTAAAACATGTTTGACTCGCCTGATCTACTGGATGCTGTTTCTTTTTAAGTGATTTTGGCTGTTTTTTGCCTTCATGAAGATGTTGCCTGACAACATTATGCAGCTCACGACTGATTTGTACTATTGTAAAGGAGCTGGAGGAAAATCTGCGAGAGACACAAACCTCAGCCCAACGTTTTGAGACTCATCTGAAACAGAAGGAGAAGCTTTACGAAGACAAGATAAAGGTTTGTATTTTGAAAACACAAGCATGCACACGTCAAGCGGTATACTTGTGCGCTCGGAGGAAGAGCTCTGCTGTGTTGGGCGGCTTTTGCTTCAGTTGGGTGAGTTCGTTGGTCGGACTCTGTGCTCAGGAGATCTCCAGTATGTCGTCTTCACACTGTTTGTGTCCTGTTGACTGATGTCCTGGTTGCTGTTCTGTGGGCTGCCTGGCATTGAGCAGGTGCTGGAGGCCCAGATGAAGGCGGACATGGCTGATAAGGAAATGCTGGAGTCCAGTCAGAGCAAATATGAGGAGGAGGTGCGGGAGAAGTGCAGCATCATCAGTGAACAGAAGGCGGTAAGAAGTGACCAGCTTGGAAACAATATTATTCTGGCTTTTTTTTTAAACATTTGTCACAATGACATAGATTCTCTGTTTTGAATAACATTATTGTAGTGCATGAATCATTAACACATTCACAGTCACCATGTGAATTAAATGATTAATAACCACAAGTTTACCTTCCTGTTCAGACTATAAATGCTATGGACTCAAAGATGAACAGTCTGGAGCAGAGAATTGCTGAGTTGTCCGAGGCCAACAAACTGGCAGCTAACAGCAGCATCTACACCCAGAAAAACATGTAAGTACTAAAAAACATTAGATAACCCTTATCTAATCATGTCTGAGTAAAACTGCATTTATGCAATATTTAACCTTGATGATGACCCGTTGGAAAGGTCCTATTTTGAATTGTATTGCCTTTGTATGACAATACTGTGCAGTGCTGCTTTATTGCTACAGTCAGAATCCAGAATAGAGACAAACAAGCTTGTCATCAAAATGAACTAAAAGGAGGATCAAATCCAGCTCAGCAAGTACAATTTTCTCCCACAAAATCACACTTCACGGCTCTTTCTTTGGTGTTCTACATCTTTGGGGTTTACCTCAACTAACTATTGTTGTAAAACTCTACAGTTACAAATAGCAAGTCTGTTTCACTGAAATGGGGAGATGGAGGCTCATTATTTATCCATGGAACTATCAAATTATGAAAAAGGTCAGAATAACTTATTTGTTGGAGTACATTTCTTAGGGTTCATGTATACGATTTCAAGTAAAAACGGAACATTTTTTGAAAACGGCTTCCAAGGTGGAACTTTTTGAAAACTGAGGAAAACACAGCTTATTTTTATTATCACTATTTCTGGCAAGGCAAACTGATTTAAAAATTCTGGGGTGCAATTTCTTAAGAACTGAGTGGCATCTTTCGGGTCAGCATTGAGCGACCCAGGCTTCTTCAGTCTTGGCCTTCCCTCAATATCGGTGACTTTGACTCGACCACATTTCAGACTGTGACAAACTGCTGTTATTGGCTAGAAAATGCATTTTGATAAATTGGGTGAAGGATAAACCACCAACCGTTACACAGTGGTACAGAGAGATATTTTGGGTCCTCCCTCATGAAAGGATTACTGCAGTTGTGAGAGGTAATGTCAGGTATTTTAAAAACATGTAGTCTCCCCTGCTCAGCCATTTACCCAAAGAAGTGTGATGAGGGGACAGAATGACAAAGTGGCCAAACCCATTGGGAGCTAACCAATAAGCATCCTCCTCCTTTATCATTGTGTGCTCTACTATCAGCATAGTTCAGCTGGCTCTGTGTCTGATTATCAGGAACTTAATAAATCTATCTGCAAAGGATCTTCAAAAACTGATCACAAAGCGTATGACATTGGGCTTCGGGGTGGGGTGGGGGGGCGGCAGCTGGATCTTAACTTGGATTATACAACGTATTATGGTGGCTGTATTTCTTTTCTTTCTTTTTTTTATTTACCCATTTATTTTCCCTTTCTCTCAACTGCAAATTTATTTAAACAATTAATTTACCCTGTTTATTTGTGAAATCTAATAAACAATAAAACTCTGTTTAAAAAAAAAAAAAAGAAAATATTGATACCACTCAAGTGCACCACGGCCATAGTAAATAGTTCTTCTGCACATGCTCAGTAGATGAACAATAAGAACGTTTCCCTGGTAGTTTTATTTTGACAGTCACCATAACAACAATCCAACTTGGTCGTCTGTCCAATAAAATGTCCGTGTTCTCCCATTGTTAATGCTCACAATGTTTTGGTCTCTGCTGCATGTGTGTGTGGTTTCATTACAAAAACAACCAAGAGCACAGACTAGTGGCCAAACATGCTAATTACATTGTTTTCAGCATGCTGCCATTTCTGTGTAAACACAAAACTCTTCTGAAACGAAAATGCATAAATGATGTATTTTCACTTGAAACGATGTTGTCTAAACACAACATTTCTTTCACCTTCCAGCTGCTGCAGTGAGTGAAGTATCCTCAGCTTCTAAAAGTTTTCATACATTTTCCTTCGGCTTCTCCAATTTGATTGTGTTTCGATGCAACATTGGGACCTTTTCTTTCTTCCCAGTTACTCCTGGATGCACCAAAAGCTTTCAACATAATGATCCCCCCCCCCCCCCCCCCCCCCCCCCCCCCCACACACACACACACACACACAAAAAAAAGGGGAGGCAGACTGTTGAAGAGAATGCAACTTGAGCATGTTACACTCTAATGGGTTCTGCAATAATAAACTGTAAAATATGTATAGCAGATAGATCCAGCCTCACTGTCATCACATTAGTTCTTGTTCTATTGGTCATCGTGCAAACCGTGTTGCATAACCTCCCATTAAAACCATCCAATGTGTGATCTTCTCAGGAAAGCCCAGGAGGAGATGATCTCGGAGCTTCGGCAGCAGAAGTTCTACTTGGAGTCTCAGGCTGGGAAGTTGGAGGCCCAGAATGCCAAACTGGAGGAGCATCTCGAGAAAATGAGTCAGCAGGAGCAAAGCAATAAGAGTCGGGTGATGGAGCTGGAAACGAGGCTTCGAGAGGTAGGGAGATATTATCGGAGAAAGGAGTTATCAAAGAAGACTCCTGTCTTGATAGACTCTGATATCAGATTCCTCACAAGTGTGTCAAACAACTGGATTGAAATTTTAGTTTTTTTTAATCATACCCAAACCTTCATGTCAGAGCTTTACTCGGTTTTAATACTGAGAAATATTAAGAAAATATCACATTATCAACACAATGGATATTTCTAAGCAACAGAGACTTCACTTTTGTTTACATGGCAAAAATTTCAAGTTGGAAAAAATCCCCCCAAAAAACAATGTTTTTTAATCATGATGAAACAAAATGTTTCCAAAACAAACCATCCAGAAGCATCTCGGTCCTGGCCAAAGCCAAAGACATATTAGATCAGAAATCACTTTATTTTCTTCACAATTTCAAAGTTTTGACCTTATTTAACTCACTGAGTGGAGGTATGGGAGAATATTTGTGCAAGCTCATTCCAAAAAAGTTTTATTGAAAAAAAGAAGAATTGTTCACAATGTTGGTTTCCATGAACACAACAATCCAATATTCATACAATCGAAAACTTAAAAATTCATGGAGCTTGTAGATTGTAAAACTATTTAATTGTTGTAAAAAGCACAGATTATCTTATTGCTGTGTAACATTCACAAATTGTTCTGTGAAAGAAAGATTACCATTTAAGGGGGCGTTACAGTTCAAGACTCAAATATCAAACTTAATTCAGTTCAAATTTAGAAGAAGTGTAGATTCTTGGAAAGTTCAGGGTTTGGTGATGACATTCTGGGTTTGTTTATGTTTGTTTGTGTTTATGTTTATGGTCATGGTGTTGCATTGATTGATGGATGATGTTTGGGTGTATGAATGTATTAAATTAGGAAGAACTTATTGTTTGACTGAGAAATAAAGTTAATAACAGAGATGTGAAGGGGTAGGATTGCATAAGTTGACACTTCTTAATAAATCCAGATTGGCACAGATCCAAAATACATTGTGTTGTCTTTTACATTTGGATGTTTTTTCTCTCTTTTCTTGTCTGTTTTGTTTCTTTCCTGACATGTTTGGAATAAAGATATATCAAAGCTATATATCAAAACAAACATTGAATTTTAAAAACTTTGAGATCTGTTGAATCATTTGTGTAGCTTCCTGTGTTTTCTTCCCTATGATGAGCAGAAACAACCAAACTGGGTGACGTCAGCATGTCTGAACTGCCTCTTCTTCACCCTCCTGACCCTGAATGGCCTTTTTCTGTCTCCGCTTTCTCAAGATCGGGCTTGAGCATGAGGAACAAAAGCTGGAGATTAAGCGTCAGGTGACAGATCTGACCCTGTCTCTGCAAGAGCGCGAATCTCAGATCAGCAACCTGCAGGCGGCGCGCCATGCTCTGGAGAGTCAACTGCAGCAGGCCAAGACGGAGCTGGAGGAGACCACGGCCGAGGCCGAGGAGGAGATCACCGTGCTCAGAGTGAGAACCAGGCAGCGCTGGAGATCTGGTATCTATGATGCAGTCAAGGCAGTTAAATCTCTCCCCTTTTCTCTCTTGTCGTCCCCCCCCAGGCACACAGAGATGAGATACAACGCAAGTTTGATATCCTGAGAGACAGCTGTGCGGTAAGCTGCTCAGTGCTCCTTTTCTTTGTTGTTGCTGCTCCTTCAGTCTTCCCAGGAATACGTAGCTTCTTTTGGGATTAGATCACACATCATCACAAGCAGCTCATTGAAAAACACATCTCTGTCTGCATTCTAAAGGTATAATATGAAAGATTTAATGACATTTCAGACATATTTTATGGTCAAAAGCTGTGATACAGCATAGAATGAAAAGTGTGATAAATTACCACTTCGTTCATCAACACTCAATTTAAAGAACGGCTTGAAGACGGGATAGCTGCATGTGCCAAGTTTGTATGTTCTCCAGTTGTTTGTGATGGTTTCTCGAGGTTTCCTATTGCTTCAGGTTGATTTCTGACTGAAATTGCCTGCAGACGTAAATATCAATGTGTGTGACTGTAGGTCTGCGTCGGCTGTGATGGACTGGTGATGTGTCCAGATTGAGTTCTGCCCAGCGACCATAAATTAGATCATTATATGGATGATTAATTGAGTTGAAGTCTCACTTTTTGATTGATTTGTGTATTTTTAAAACAAAAAATCTTCCATAATGTACCTTCAATTTATTCCCAATCATCTGTTCCTGTTCCTCCTAATGATGAGATGAAATCTGCAGATGAGCATCATGTTGTGATCATAATCTCATTAGTTTGTAACGGTGAGAATTCCTCTTCTAAGTACGTGTTGGGATTTTTAGTGCAAAATTAACTCGCAGTTTGTTTGTTTCAATGATTGTGCACCAATAAATAAAGGGAGCTCATTTCAACGAGACAGGCTTGGGTGGAGGATAATGGCTTCCATCCAGTGCTTGTTGTTGTTTGGCAGCTTCACTTCCTGGTGTGATTTCTTTTGTTTGCCATTTTTCACTGTGTTATGTGCAGAGTGTTACCTGGACACACTGGTTTATACACCAACACATCATTTCCAATTCAACACGTACTGAGTGACTAAATTAGCCAGAAGAGTTTTAAACCTACTCGATTGCTTTTCTTAGTCGTGTGAACAGAGATTATTTTACAGTGAGACGATGTGGGATGGTGGAGTCCTGCTATCCCACTAACCCTGAGAACTGATGTCACATTAGAAGGAACTGAGAATAGAATAGAATAGAATAGAATAGAATAGAATGCTTTATTTGTCATTATATAGTTGAAATTATTATTATTGTTATGAAATTGCAGGTGCTGCTCCCTTTGGCATTAACACATTCATACGTTTCATGCAACAGCGAGAAAGTACAGTTGAAATATATATAGAAGATATTGATGAAACACGACAACACTAAAAATACTAGAGTCCAGGTGAGCTGTTATTTCAGGCTCTGATGGCTGAAGGATAAAAACAGTTCAGAAGTCTTGATGTACGGGCCTTCATTGATCTGTAGCGCTTGCCAGAAGGCAACACTTCAAAGATGTGATGTGCTGGGTGGGAGGGGTCTTTAAGGATGGCATTTGTCCTTCTCAAGCAACTGGAGCTGGCGATCTCCTCCAGGGAGGGCAGAGGGAAGCCAATGATTTTCTCTGCAGTTTTTATGACCCTCTTCTTGTCTGCAGCCGAGCTTCCAGCGTACCAAGCTGTAATACAGTACATGAGTACGCTTTCAATGGTGGATTGGTAGAAAGTCACCAGCAGCTTCTGCCCCAGTTTGTTCTTCTTGAGAACCCTCAGGAAGTGGAGCCTCTGCTGGGCCTTCGCCATCACTGCTTCAGAGTTTACAGACCAGGTCAGCTCCTCTGAGATGTCGATTCCCAGGAATCTGAAGGAGGGCACTGTCTCCATGTCCCCGTTGATGTGAAGTGGGGCGTGGTCCACCCTGGTCCTGCAGAAGTCTATGATGACCTCTTTTGTTTTTGTGGTGTTCAGCACACATGATCGTGAATAAATTCTAGGGCTAACATGGTCTTCGTTCATCCTATTGCCCTACTTTTGTAGATCCTCCCACTCACAAACTGTTCAGAAACCAAGGTCTATAGATTCAGCTGGCCAGTGTTCAGCCAAACGCAGCCAAATACTGGAACAAGCACAGCCTGAAATTTCACTCTATTTTCGCCCTGCTGAGAATTGTAATGTTGGTCCGAAAACAATTCAGAGCAGAGCAAGACATCCTGGAAAATGAAGGTCAACGTGAGGTCTTCCAGGAAGTCTTAATGATTTTAGCTCCTTCTCAACATCTCATCTGTTTTAGTGCTTCAGTGCTGATTCATTCGTTCACATCAGGCTGTTGTATTTTCTTTCTCTCATCAATAGAACGCTATCTTTTGAATGAAAGAAAAACCTTTGAGCACCTTTCTGCCTCTCACAGTTTGAACTCATCTCATCTCTCATGGGCAACAGACTGAACTTATTCCTTTTAAGCCTCTGGCAAAAATATAAGCTTTTCCTCGAAGCTATTCCACACCGAAATAATGACAATGAAATTAGCTCAGCAGTCTTTAGCTACAGTCAATGAAACTGGTCAAAGCAGACAACTGGGCTGAAGATTTATGATGATTCAACCCAAAATGGATTTGAAGAATGTATGATTCATTTATAGTCTAGCTTGATGTAAGATATATTTTGAGTACTGAAGTAAACCACCTCCCTGTGTAAGGTTACACAATGTTTCAAGTGAAAACACCTAATTTCAGGAAAGGTTCCCGTTCACACGGCAACATTTTGAAAATAATGTCTGTTTACACAGAAATGGCAGAAACACAGAAAACAATGTAGTTTTAATGTTGGGCACCACACACACACATGCAAGCAGATAACATTACACTATAAACATTAAGAATAACGAGTACACGGACAGACAGATAGAAATAAAAGGCTTTGATGGGGCATATTATGCAGAACAAGAGCAATCAGACATTTCTGACGTCCACCAAATGGTGACCTGGACTCAGGAAAAACAAAAGCTTCCGGATCACCTCCGACATTTAATGGAATCTTCTATGGCCTGATAAATATATGTGGTGAAAATTTCGACAAAATCTGTGCAATAATTTTGACGTAATTTTGCTAACAGTCATTCAGACAGACGACTATACGCCGATGATTTTATTACGTCCTTGGCAGACATAAATATCCCTTTCTAGTGGAATTATATTTGGCTCACCATCCAGCTCCTAAATGTTCAGAAGACATTATGTTGTGAGCGACTGAAGAAGAAATCCAGGTGGTTTATGAAGTTCCTCAGAAAACTACCCATTCATGACATAATGGTTAGGGGAAATGTGATTGTACGCAGTCACCTCCAGAATAACTGATTCCGAATTTGTTTTGATCTTTAGCAATTGAAATGTGAAGTTTCCAGTTATGGTCTTTAAGGCCTCTCCACACTGGGTGATTTTTGTCCATCCCAGACTAAAGTTAGCTATAATGGGAGACTTGTGGCGATATCTTTGGTCTTGGCTCTAAATTGGGGTTCCTACGTGGCCCTGTGAGACCGGTTCAACCTGTTCTCATGCAACCAAAGAAAACCTGCGATACAATTCTGACAATCTTGGATATTTGAGGTGGTTGCGACCGCTGCTGCTGCAGCCTACATCAGCTGGTCCAGATCCATATGGAGTAAATTTTTAAAGCCGCATTGATCGTCCATCTAAATGATATCATGAGTTTTAGAACGTTGCATTAAGTCTCTCTGATAAGACACTGTCTGCCTTAAAACATCACGATATTCATCACATTCATTTAACTTGTTACGTTTACACATAGTGTGTTTTGTTGGAAAAGAAAAGACCATAAAAGTAAATGCTAACTTAACAAAATTGACATTTCATGTTAGCCTCTCTTTCTGAGCCATGTTCTCCTCCTCCTCCTCCTTTTTTGGGGATTTCTCTCCAAACACATAAATGCCACATTAGCGATGGCTGTGTTCAATCACGTCAACTCGTCATCCTGGCTTCAGCTTACGTTTTCATTGTGCAATCTGCTCACAGCGGACTTCATGTCGTGACCTAAAGTTTATTAGTTGTACAGTGTGGCCCGCGGTGAACTTATAAGATTGCTCAAATCTGTAGGAGCCTTTAGAAAACCAGTTGTCCCTATCTATAGATAAGTTCCCTGCCTCTGAGAGAAGTTCTCACGCAAACATGTCGGTTTCCTTGGCGACGGAAACTCTTTCAGGTTCAGGTCTACACCAATGTAGGAGGGCATGACAAGCATTAAAGGAGACATGCACTCAAACCAGTCAGTCCGAGTGAAAATCATGCTGTTAAGATTTATCCTTGAGTGTTTTAATTCAAAGCACAAAATGTTAATAACATTACCTGAAAAAAACAAACATAATAAAAACAAAAAAACACAACTACAATGGCTGCTTCAGTGAGTTATAAAAAGCCAAAAAAAATCATCTTCAAGGGGAACATTTCAGTTACTGTGGCGTTTAAGTGCTATGGGTCAGACTTCAGCTTATTTTGTGTGTTTTGTCTACATAAGACATCCATATGCATAATTCACCAGGTGGGAAAATAAGTCAAAGCTCAAATATTCATGATGTTTTCACAGTTCAATGATGATGCCACTTGTCAGAGGTTTTTTTTTTTTATCCTTTCTGCCCATCACATTTAACATGATGAATTTAGGAGGATTCAAACGTCACAGCACTTGTGTTGCTCTGCCATTTATTGAAAGAGGAAATGCTCTTCTTTATTTCCCACCGTCCGGGCACAGGAAATGTTATGCTAATGGTAATCAAGGAAGCTGTTCGACACCCGCAGCCTTTACCAACATCATGGAGCTATTTGTATTCAGGCAGTGTTGAGTATGCAATGCTCTCGCTGTGATTTGCTTCAGGTCTTCAGGTTGCTCCATAGATCTGGTTGACAGATGAGGAGAGTAAATACAGGGGCTCGGCAGATTACCACAGCATCCATTGCACTGTTGACTTCTTGGTCCGCCTTTAGATTTCAGTTGCTGCTGTCAGTCCTCTGCCTCAGAGGACCCGAATCACTGAGTCAGGGCAGAACAGACGACTAATTTATGTACTTCAAAGCTTTGCCCCCCCTCCACCACCTTGAAGTTCTTTGTGGCACATATGTTCCCATAGGAGGAGAGCATGAGGGGCTTTTGGCGGCAAGTCAAATATAATAAGTTGGGTTTTATCAGAGTTCACACGGAGAAAATCACAGCTCATCCAGGCCTTCATGTTCTCACAACAGGCTAACCAGTATCTTCTGGTTTCATAGACAGATTTGGGTATAATGTGTGTTGCAATGGAAGTTAGTACAGTGTTTACTCATAATATTTCCTACAGGAATCATATATAATGAGAAATATGTGGGTCCTAACTCAGATCCTTGCGGAACGCCATGATTCACTTTAGTCTGAGCTGAGGAGTCATTGAACAAAGTGGAATCAGTGTGATGAATATAATTCAAAGCTTTTAGGTTTAATGTTATAAATAATGGTATTAATTGCACATTTTCTGTCCTGTTCTGAGGTCATGACAAGGTTATCACGTACTTAAAACTCTAAAATCCTGAAAAGGCTCCAGGATCAAGGCTTGTTTGAGAAGAGAATGAATGAACTTGACGGGAGATTATGAACTGACCTAAACTCAACAACACCACTCCTGGCCGTCGGTGGGAGAGAGGATTTCCTGAGGCAAATCTGTAACACTGCAGTGAGAAACTCCAGGAGTGTGCTGGTAGTTTGCTCATTGATTGCTGCTGAGGCTTATTGAGACAGACTGCAGCTGTGAGTTCTTGGTGCCGTTATTGCTGTGATGTTGCTGCAGTCTGGACTTTGCTAAGACAAATTTTTTTTGTTTTGTTTGTTTGCCATACTATAGCCTTGATTTGTGCCCATGCAGTGAGATAATAAGACAGAGCATTGTGTTAGACCTGCTGTCCTGCTATATCCCTGAACTCAGATCTTGATTACTCGACCTCAGGCACCACAGTCAGGCTAAAAAGCAGCAGCAGTGCTTCCAATCAGTGAAGGTACAATATTGAAGTACAACTTTTGCAAAGACATAAGCAATAAATGCATCATGTATTGTGTCACAACATCTGTCAGTCCTACAGTGTTCCTTGAAATTGAACCACCACACTGACACAAAAATGGCCTTCTGGTCTGTGTAGAAGTGGATTTTTTCCTGAAGATATGCTTGATATATTCACAGTGGTGTTCCCAGCGCGATTCTGGCTTTGTGCCTTTCAATCTGTAGTTTGCGTGTGTTATAATGAGTGATTGTGTCACTGTAGTTGCTGTTCGGGCTAGACCCCGGAACCTTTGAGCTGTTGTGTGTTGTTTCACCCCGGAACTGTCATGTGGGGACCAGGTACCCGTGAGTGGTGGTGGAATGTGTTGTATTGAATATGAGTGTTACTAAAAGTTATCCAAAATGTTACCGAGTGTGAGTGCATCCTTGCTACGAAGTTATAACAGCATGTTCCCCTTGTGCACATGTGACTTTTTATTCAGGCACTTTGTTTTCCTCTCACAGGCAGAAGACGGGTGTTAGAAGAATCTGTGGGGGGGGTTTGCTCAAGTTTGCTCATTGTGTTTTTACATAGACAATTAATTTAAAAAAAAAAGGCATTTCAAATATCAGTGTTGTGTCAAATATAACAGCATATGCCAAAAAGAAAAGATAAACAAACACCCCCCCCCCCCCCCCCCCCCCCCCCCAAACAAACACACATAAAAAGAAAGGGAAAGAAAAAAGAAAGGGAGAAGTCTAGTACACTCCCCTCCCGGTCACCATAGATTGAGCAAGTCAAATGTAAAATGCACACAGTATAGAAAAAAAGTAAAAGTTAAAAACATTCCATAGCACCTCATGCACACAGGAGCACCACACACATAGTCGGGGCCTTTACTCAAATCAGTCAGTCTGGAAAAGCAACAAGCACCGATCCCTCAACGTGTTTGAAGAAAGGCCTCAAGCTTTTGCTAAACTTGACCAGAAAACCATTTAATGTGCACCTGATCTGCTCCATCTTAACAAAGTAAAGAACATCCCTGATCCACAAAGAATGAGAGGGAAGAGCAGGAGACTTCCATTTGAGTAGAATTAGGCATCTAGCTAGCAAGGTAACAACTGCTAATGAAGTCTGCCTTGTATTTAGGGAGTGACAGAGTCGGAGGCAAAACCCCAAATAATGCTGTGAGGGCCGTCGGTTCAAATTGTGTCGTGGTACAAATTGAAATGGAATCAAATATTTGCAACCAAAAGGGAAGTAACAACGGGCACGACCAAAACATATGACTATTGGTAGCTGGAGCCTGATGACATCTGTGACACATAGGATCGACAGCATCATCATTTTTTGACAGCCTGACTCGAGTAAAGTGAATTCAAAGCAAGATTTTGCCCTGGGTCAGACCATGCCCAGCACAAATGGATGAGCTGTGAACCCGACGCAAAGCCACCTCCCAAGACTCATCAGAGATAGAATCTGTGTTTTTTAAATTGAACGTACAACAGATGCACTAATATGACGTTTAAGGACAAGCACAAGTACGAACCTTCAGCTATTTGTCAATACCAAGTACCGATACAAGTACTTTTTGAATGCTATGAAGCCTAATCTGTGCCAGATGCAAGCATTATGTGAACGCTATGCGTTGCTGAAAACCACCTCCGCACAGCGTCTGCACCAACGCTTCACATCTCCAACAGCCTTTCAGCCTAACCGTGGACATCGCTTGTGCTCGCTTATGTACCCGCGTTGCTGAAGGATGATGTCACGTAGTACTTGTCAAGTTCTATCGAGGATCTTTCATGAGTACAAGTACAAGTACTCTAGGCAGTATCAGACCTTTTACCTGATACTAGTATCAGTATCGATGCATGCCTGTGTGTGAACGTCTCTGTGTTTCCCCAGTGATGGACCAGTGGTCCAGGGTGTCCGCCCCACTCCCCCCCCTCTGTTTGATAACATGGTTAGAAACTATAAATGGATATGCAGTCTGAGTTGTTGGGATTTCTCCGCAGGTGATCACAGACTTGGAGGAGCAGCTGACCGCGCTGACTCAGGACAATGCTGAGCTGAACCGCCAGAACTTCTACCTGTCCAAGCAGTTGGATGAGGCTTCTGACGAGAGAGAAGATCGACTGCAGCTCAGTCAGGATGTGGACAGGCTGCGTCGGGAAGTGGCTGACCGTGAAATGCACATGAACAACCAAAAACAGGTATTTTGATGGCTATCGTGTTCATGGAATATTTACACAAAAAAGGGAGTTACTGTAACGGATGGGGTTCAAGGAGTGGCATTATGAAGCACTCTGAGGGCTTTCTTCCTGAAAAATTCCAATCAAATATTAAATTAGCTGTGATTGAGCTGTTCTGACTGCTCACGTTGTAGAAAGTGCTCGACAGCTGAACTCCATGGATGAGATGGGAGTAAACAAAGGTCACATTTTGAGAGATATGGACATCACTTTGAATCTCCAAAGAAACTGAGATGCTGGTTGTGCAGTGGTTAACACCATCACCTCACAGCAAAAGGAGCCAGGTTTGAGTCTTGTTTGGCCATTTCTATGTGAAGTTTACATATTCTCCTTGTGCCTTTGTGGGTTTTCTCTGTGTACCAAACTCAAAATTATTAGGTTGATTAGCGAGTCTAAATGACTCATATTTTCACTTATGTATTTAAGTACATTTTAGAACCTGTACTTTTCTCTTTTACTTAGTTAAACAGGTTGTACATCTTTCTACTATTGCCAAAAGCCTTTTGTTGTCAAGAAAATAATGAAATTACTTTTGACACCTTGGTTTTTTGTTTTGAACTGCTTTAGTGTCATACATGTAGTTCATTATGTTCAATTCTATGCATCATATTGAACATTAGTTTGTTATTATCAGAGAAGCTCCAGTTAATTATAAGTTTATCCATACAAAATCAACATTATCTGCAAAACACATTTCAGCAACAAGGCGATTTAAAGTACAAACAAACCTTTACAGCAACACAAGCTGAAAGATAGAGACAATAAGTAAGGAGATTGAAAGGCAGGAACATACAAAACATACAAGCACATTTTAATTACACTTTAGAAGATAGCATCAAAAAGTAAACACATACAGAACATAACACGACAAAAACAAAACACTAATAATATAATTTTTTTTTAAAAAGATAGCATGGCAGCTAAAAATTAAACACATATTTTTAATGACATATTCAGGAAACATCAAACTGAAATAGAAACAGAAAGAAGGTGCAAACACTTGAAAACTGGACTGATTTAATCAACTTAGCTATCTGAAATATTCTTAAGGAGGACGAGTAAAGACATGATTACAGAAGTTTAGTGAATAAAGCAAACTAGTATCTGTAAATCCTGCCGAGACGTCAGCCCTTTAACTCCCGCTGTGTCCTCCAGGTGACAGCCAGACAACTTTGTGATGGTTCTAAAGTGATATTTCAGACTCAGGTCAGTTTCCAGTTCACGCCAAGATTTTGTGCTTTATTACTATTTTATTACCTCGGAACTGAAGTGAGCACTAACTTTTAATCTTTCCTCTCAAGCTCCAAAAAGTACAACTTCAGCTTTATTTTTATTAAGCTGGAGAAAGTTTGATCTCCAGGTGAAAGAGTGATGTACATACATGCACCAACCTGGGATGGTAGAACTGAGCCACAGCCACATCAGCACACCAGTACAACCTATCATCATCCAAGCATATTGATGATATGATATGATATGACAGCAGCTCCTCGCTGATCACTATGCACCTTTAGACGGCGTGAAAAAGAATAAATGTGTATTATTCATATTCGCACAGCTAGTATTTCAATTAGTGCTATTTCTTTCATCATATATAGTCATACGAGAGGTGCTTTGTAAAACAGGCAACAATCTCAAAGCTCTTTTGCTAGATCAGGTACAGAATGGAAAAGGCAGTTATAGTAGGCAGTTAGATAAAGGGCTGGCAGGCAAAAAAAACACATGCAGGCAAAGGTCAGGCTGACAAAAACTAGTAAGCAGACCGGAACACACAAGCTTTGTGAGTACATAGAGAATATGGTAATGACAAACTGGTCTGAAATGACATTTTGCTGAAGGGCAGTGGCAAGAATCAGATGAGGAACAAAAGAAAACAGAAGGCAGGACTGTTCTGTGTGACGGTTTGACCCCTGACATGAAAACAAAATGTGGGAACACTGTTTTTCCTGCCATTCATATAATAGAGCACATTGGCGGGTTCTTCTGTCCCCACAAACAGCACAGTTTTGTGAATTTGGTTGGTCGTCTGTCTTTCTGTGTTTGTCCTGTGATGAATTGGTGACCTGTCCAAGGGGTCATCTGTCTTTGCCAATAGTCAGCTGGGATTGGTGCCAACATCTAATGATCTTAACTTGGTAGATGGATGGATGACAAAAAACCAAAACAATCCACCACTGAATGAAGTTATGTCAATATGTCACCATTATATCTGTAGCTGTTGCCCAAAACATCAACTGTCATGAGTTAAAAAAAAAGAGTGAAAGATTGCTTTCCTCTAACACAGTTGATTTCCTGCCTGTAGTTCAGGCTCCTTCACCCTGCCCACCTCCCACTCGCCAGACATCAGGTTCTCAGTTGCTCACATTCTGTGATGTCTCCACAGTGCTGGTGACAGGTGAGCTAGACATCTCTCCCAGCTCTGACAGTGTTAAGTGTAAATCAGGCAGCAGAAACTGTGGGATTATTTCTGCATTGTTATGTGTTGTATTTTGAACGCTGTGAGAGAGAGAGGGAGAGGAGGCCGTGTGATGTGCGCACTGCCCCTGTGGGAGGATGCGTGTGTGGGTGTCCAGTAGCGCTCTCAGTCCTGCCGGTTGCGTAACCAGCGATGGAAGTCATAGACGAGGGATGGGGTGGTGTGTGGGAGGGATGTGTCATCCCCATCACTCCCAGGTCGTGTCAGCTGTGGAAGCGTTGGACTTCAGAGAGCCGCGGTGTTGCTGCAGCACCGGCGGAGGCTATATTTGTCTCCCAGTGCTTTGTCTAAAGCAGTGCGTTGTGAGATGAAACACAGTGGCCGTTTTCCAATTCCCATACTTGTCCATACTTGTGTTCTCGTGTACCAGTGAAACGGCATCAGTGGGAGACCAAGTATTGTTCCAATTCTTAGACCGTTTCCCAACAAGTACACATGGAATACCTGGATGTGTACTCGCTTTATCGAGAATGCATTGACACCGGACCTGTGTAGGCTTGGGAAGACATATTACCCATAATGCATTTTGCAAGAGATAGCGGAGGAGATCCGCACTTCCTAGGACGCCCTGTATGTAGTTACTCATGACATATGCGAGTACGCACTGGCGGAGTGTTTTGTGTAGGCCCAGTAAAAAACATGGAAAATCTTTTTGTGTCTAAACATGTCACGAAAATATCACCAATAACAGCAAACCCCCAGTCCACTTCACCCCCAACCTTTTTTTTGCTGTTGTGGATGTATTGTTTAAAATCAATTGACATACACTCATTTGCATGTTGAATCAGTTGTCACACAACAAACTGCCACCAAGTGCTCCTCATGAGCCCCTCAGTCTTGGGCTATTTTGAGCATCTTGCTTCTGGCTGAATTATCCCACAGTGTATTCTGACTGAGACGCCGTGCTGAGGTGATTACTGCCTGATGATGAGGGTTTGATAAAATTACTCAAAGTACTAGTCTAAAATTTTACTGAAGTAAAAGTGAAAAGTATCTCATATAAAATGTACTCTTTACTTTTTTGACAGCGGGAGAATGGTCTCTCCTGAGGAGCGCACGAAAGAAAATAGGATATAAATCTGGAAGTAGTTCTTCTTAATGACAGGAATAACTTTACAAATTAAATTGCAATGGCAGTGAAACTGTAAACCTACAATTCAAAATAGTGACGGTCACAAGCCGTGTCTTTCCGTGAAAGAGGCGAAGAAGACAACCTCTAGTGTCTGGTACCATCACCATGTTTTTAAGACGAAAGTCTTAATTATAAATAGTCTCTAATTATTTGTTTATATTTTTGTTTATTGTTATTATCAAGTGTTCACACTTGTACAGCGAGAGGACAGTTTTTGTACCGAAGCCATATTCCTGATATGTTAAACATACCTGGCCAATAAAGCTGATTGCGATTCTAAACTATGGCATTCTTTGATATGAAACTGTTCTCTACCTGTCAAATAATAGTGTAGTGACCGTGAGCCAATTGCAAGGACTGAACAGTTGTGCTGCAATGCACCAAGGGAGTACTAAATAAAATTATACTTCAGGGGCCACATACAGTCCAGTTTCATCTTTAGTGGGCCGGACGCAGGCGCGAATTAACGCATAGGCCAGGGTTGGTAACCCGCTGCTCCAGAGCCACATGTGGGTCTTTTGTCCTTCTGCTGTGGCTCCTTGAGCTTTGAGCCCCTGCAGTACATCCCTGAGCGAGGTGGGCTGGGACAGTACGGTTAGGCAAGGTGCACCCAGACCAACTGTGGTGCACCCATTATAGAGAGTGCGGTAAAATGTTGGTTGCTAATGACACAGAGATGTAACGTCATTACGCAAAAAAAGTGGTGTGAAGAACGTACTCCGCGGCGGCCCGAGGCCGTGAGCTTCCTTTATCTGTGACACAGCGGAAAACTTTCTCAAACTGAACTGCAGTGTTTGGATTTATGGTTGGGTATTAGCATTACAATACTGTAAGTAATAGATTACTGAAAGTAATAAATCACTGGGAGTAATTTATGAAAAAGTTTAATTATTAATGGAAGTAAACTGTCATTTACTCATTAACAACTCCTAAAGTAATTGAGTTTTTCCTTAAAGTTAATAACTTTTTGAAAATAATTTATTAAATTCACCCTCTATTTGATAAATTATTGAAAACAATTTATTCATGAAAAATTAGTAATTTGAATAAATTCGTTATTTATTCATTCAGGGGGC
Source organism: Lipophrys pholis (assembly GCF_963383615.2). Lineage (NCBI taxonomy): Eukaryota > Metazoa > Chordata > Actinopteri > Blenniiformes > Blenniidae > Lipophrys > Lipophrys pholis. The sequence goes on from NC_137638.1 coordinate 30,427,573, forward strand.
ACGACCAGAGAATCTGGAAATAGCTAATTACCAAAATACCAGTGTAGTTAATATTTCTGTGTAAAATACAACAATCTTAAATAAAAGGGAATACGTGAGATCCGAGCACAGACTGTTACAAACCAATGTCAATAATAAATACACAATAATCACCAGGAATCGTTCAATTCCATCAACAAAAATGTATGAATTCATAAAAAATTCTGAAATCATCTCATCAATCAACACATCTAAGTAGCAAACGTCATCTAACACGGAGATCTAATCTACCAAGAGGCAAAAATTATGTACAGTGTGTGTGGAATCTGAGTGTGAATGGGTGTAATGATGTCGAGCGTCCACCAGGGAGAGACAGACGTCGGAGAGTCATTGTGATTGTGTGAATGGATGTAATGATCTTGAACGTCCACCAGGGGAAGCAGATGTGAGAGGGTCAGTGTGATGGCCGAGCAATGCAATGACTCGAGCGTCCACCAGGTGGTGGCACACTGAGAGACTGCAATGACCGACGCATCCACTAGAGACGTTTGGCTCGCTCTTTCTGGTAGCTTGACGGTTGCTTAGCGACCAGATACACCCGACGCACGCGCATGCGTGCAGGGGAGGTCGTATTTCACCGACGCAGAGCCGTTGCTGTAGCAAGGGAAAGACGGTTCAGGAGGTCACGTGACGACCAAACGCCGTTATGGGCCTGGTTCTGAACTCCCGAGTTTTAACTGGGTGTCGGAACATGCAGTTAAAATTCTGGTAACCATACGCAGGTACATGGCAAAATGTAGCAGTTTGGTTGCTACTTGTTTGTGTGTGTGAGCGTTTATCTAATCACGACTGCTGAGCGGTGACAGACACGTGGGTCATGTGCACGGATTCGGCGTTATTGAAAGAGAGGAAAGAAGGAGAGTTCTGATGAGAAAGTTCTGTTCTGATTCCCGGTTCCTGCACACAGAGATCGGGGTGGCTTTTGGAGCTCACCCGGACCTCCGGTGTCTGAGGTGAAGGAGCCAAGTGTCGTGCTCGCCACAGCGCGGGTGAATGTTGCGTTTACAAACAGATGGCAACTTTGTTGCTGCTGCAGCTTTATCAGTGACACAGTAAAACACATTGCATATTAGCTTCAGGCGAATTCAGCAGCGCTGCCCAGACAAAAGCTCTCTTACTCACCGTCAGTGACGTGGTTCGCACGGGGTGGCGCAATGTTGATCTCGTGAGGCCGCGGTAACTTGTCCGTTACCGGGTCTGGATTCGGCATCCCGAGCCAGAGCTGTGGGGCCTTGGGTTCAGCTTCAGAACAGCTTCACATAGAAAGCTGTACGTTGATGCGGCAGTGAGGAGAGACACTGGCTCACGTCCCAAGGGTCAGAAAAGAAAAAGAGAAAGAGAAAAAGTAATCCAAACTGTGTTCTGCTTGCCCAGTGGGCTGAACCTAGGTTTGGTTCCGTGGGTCCACTTTGTGCTCTTATTCCCTCCGATGCCGCCGAGACGTGTGTCTCTCGGCCGTTCGGGTGGAAAGAGGCCGCGAGCGATAGCTGCAGGGAGGTGTTATCCACATTTGAATTTCAGGCACCCCGTGGCGCTCTCCTTGCGCTGGTCTCAGGTTCAGAGAGCAGTCTCCTCCTCTGGGTGTGGCGGAGTTAGTGGAGCCCCCTGTCAGTGAGGTGTAGGGGTGCAGCTTACAGGAGGGGTCTCGGGTGGCCCCTGTTGGGGGTCATATGACTAATGATGATTGCAACCATGCGGTCATCAGGTACCCCCCCCTTTTGTCAGGATGGGGTGAACAATGGGGTTTGGGCCCAACAATTATGTGTCCGTGCGCGGCGTGATGTCCGCTCTTACCGGGTTGACCGGGTACGCTCGTCAGAGGTTCTCCTGCCATGGTGTTCCCGTTTGGATATGTCAAAATAAAAGCCTCCGCCATTAACAGTCAGCATAAAAGGAAGTGCTTATTCTCTCAGGCGAAAAGCTTCCATGGTGCTTGACACATCCGTTTGTCTGGAGCGCAATTCTCTTAATCCATTAATTATTTGAATATATTTTACTCAGTAACGGACATGATTGAATTTGTAGTGCAGTACACTACTTTTATAAACACATACTCAAGTAAAAGTAAAAGTATTGAGTTTTAAAATGACTTAAAAAAGTACAAGTACACAAAAAAATACTCAACTACAGTAACATGGGTAAATATAATTCGTTACTTTTCACCTCTGCATAGAGTTGATCAGGTTGTTGATTGTGCAGTGGAGTGTTGGTCCAGTGACACGTTGCTGGATAATGGTAGGAAATGGAACACGCTGTCGTATACGCCGATCCAGAGCATCCCAAACATGCTCAATGGGTGACATGTCCGGTGAGGATGCTGGCCATGAAAGAACTGGGATGTTTTCAGCTTCCAGGAATTGTGTACAGATCTTTGCAACATGAGGTCGTGCTTTATCAAGCTGCAACATGAGCTGATGGTCGTGGATCAGCTTCCCTGAGACGGTTTATGACAGTTTGTGCAGAAATTCTTTGGATCTGCAAACCGATTGTTGCAGCAGCTGTCTGGGTGGCTGGTCTGAGACCGTAATGGAGGTGAACATGCTGGAGGTGGAGGTCCTGGGCTGGTGTGGTTACACCTGGTCTGCAGTTGTGAGTTGGATGTACTGCCAAATTCTCTGAAACGCCTTTGGAGACGCTTATGGTGGAGAAATGAACATTCAATTAACTGCCAACAGCTCTGGTGGGCATTCCTGCAGTCAGCATGTCGACTGCATGTTTCCTCAAAACTTGTGACATCTGTGGCAAAGTGCTGTGATCAAACTGCACATTTCTGCAGTATACAGCCAGAACTCAAAAAAAGACTTGTTACTAATTCCATTACAGTAAGCAGTCAAAAACTACCTTCTGTCAAAAGTATAACACTGTCATACTCTTTACAATTCTGGTAATTTGCTGTGCCAGGAAGCCCAAAGTAACAGTATTTGTATTTTCTAATCAGATCAGTCTCATTCAACAGATGAGTTTGGTCTGTTGTGACGGTATGGATGGGCCAGATTTAGTCATGTTCCTTTAGCGTGGTTGGACTGGATATTCATCTTCGTCAGTATGATCTTGTTCTCCGTACTGCATCCAAAACATTCAAATTTCACTGAAACAAACTACTTTCCTCTGACATATGGAGAAAATCAACAGAAACGTCACTGAGCATAAAATATTATGAAAGTGAGTCCAGCCATCGTCCGGAAAGCTGATACTTTGTTTGAAACAGAAAACAATGCTTCACTGAGAGGTTTACTTTCCTCAAAATCCTGTTTTGTGCCAGAACCTTGAGACGCTGAAGACCACGTGCACCATGCTGGAGGAGCAGGTGATGGAGCTGGAGAACATGAACGACGAGCTCCTGGAGAAGGAGAGACAGTGGGATGCCTGGAGATCAACGCTGGAGGATGAGAAGAACCAGGCGGAGAGGAGGACCAGGGAGATCCAGAGACTGCTGGACACTGAGAAACAGAACAGGTGACCACAACACACTAGCTGTGGTTCCATCCACCAAAAGTAATGCCGTTTAAGGCAGACCCGATTAAACTTGCACCATATAAACCTGATTATATTTGCACCAGCCGATTGAAATTATGACAGGACCGTAGGCGGTGGTATGGTTCGATATTTAACCACAGTCCATGTCGGTCACTTCCTACAGTTGGAGGGTTGCTGGGTCGGTGCACAATTCATCAATTCATTTAAACATATTTAAAGATTTTAAAATAGTTGAAAGGTTTGACCGACGAAAGGTTTGCTGTATTCTGTGCATATGTCACAAATGTCAAACATCACAGTGCAAAGCATCATGGGATTGATCGACTGAAATGAATCATGTCTCATCTTGGCACATAAAAACCAGCACAACATTCTGATTAGTTTATTTAGTGATTATGTAAATGAAACAATCTGATCCTTGAATCACAAAGAATTCAACTAAAAAAGTGACCATTTAATTGCTGCTGCTGAAGCAAACTGTGTGACTACAACTGTGGACGTTACTCACTTAATTAGAACCTTAAGAGCAGTATGCTTCAACTTATGTTGTAGTTTTGTGGGTATGTTAAATAACTCACTCCACATAGATAGTACTCCCTCAAAATAATATTAGATAGTTTATCCGCAGTGCAGTAAACCAACGATGGTAACTTGCACATGTTACATTTATGAGTTTCTTTTTTTGGAAAAAATTGTTTTTGCTCTAAATATTTCAGTTGCCATCAGTGTTGGATCTGCTTCTCCTCGCCTACACACGCTAAATGCAACAGGGTCAGGCATATTCTCGTGGGTTTGTCAAAAAGGTATTCTGGGAAATATATGAAGTTATTTTCTGAGTTGAGGTAGGCAGGGCAGGGCAATGGAATAATGGTGCATTAAATACATATTACAAGATATATACTGTGTGTGTGTGTGTGTGCGTGCGTGCGTGCGTGCGTGCGTGCGTGCGTGCGTGCGTGCGTGCGTGCGTGCGTGTGTGTGTGTGTGCGTGTGCATTTCACTGTAACTCTTAAACCTTTACCATTAAAATAACAAAGCTGGTTACCAGTGTGGAGATGTAAGAATGAAAGCTGTCTTTATTTCTGTTTTATTTTCTCTGGAAATGTTGAAGATTAACCACATCAAGCTTCCCTATAACTGATGTAAACAAAGGCTTTGCGTACGCTTCAGGCTTCGTTCAGAGCAGCGCAGCTCTGAGTCTCGCCAGGCTGTGGAGCAGGCCGTTAAGGAGCACAAAGCTGAGATCCTGACCCTGCAGCAGGCCCTCAAAGACCAGAAACTCAAAGCCGAGAGCCTCACAGACACTGTAAGCATCTGTTCTTGCTGGTGAATAAGGGTTCCACTTTTGCCTGGTAAGCAGATTTGACAGTAAACTCTGACTGTGCTTTCATTCAGTTGAATGATCTGGAGAAGAAGCATGCCATGCTGGAGATGAACGCCCGCAGTTTGCAACAGAAACTAGAGAGTGAGCGAGATCTCAAGCAGAGACTACTGGAAGAGGTACAGCAATATGCAGTATATACTTCAATGATATCTAATGTCTCATGTGATGTACTGAGCAAACTCCATTAGTCTTCTTTGAGAGTATTTTTTCATGTTTTCCAGAACTGACTTCATGATTCATGCCTCCATTGAAGTATTTTACCAGAATTTCAAAATGAACTTTGTGTTTTCTATCGTAGTAAGAAATGTCAATCCACGCTGAAAGCTTTTGCTGCTTCCACCGTCGGAAGCAACCATTTGTAAGCAGCCAAAGTGGCAAAGTCAGAGCGGCCAGACGGTGATGTAACAGCTGCTTTTCCTCACAGCAAGAGAAGCTGCAGCAGCAGATGGACGCACAGAAGACACACATCTTCCGTCTGACCCAGGGTCTGCAGGACGCTCTGGACCAGACCGACCTGCTGAAGACCGAGAGGACAGACCTGGAGTACCAGCTGGAGAACATCCAGGTGCTGCTAGACACACACACACACACACACACACACACACACACACACACACACACACACACACACACACACACACACACACACACACACACACACACACACACACACACACACACACACACACACACACACACACACACACACACACACACACACAGCCATTCATTTGGTTGTATTTGCCAAAGTCACTAGAAGCTTGAACTCTCAGTCACTGCAGGCCCAAACACACTTGTTGGATTAGGAGAAAATCTTCTGTATCATTTCCAGTCTTGATTCTTCTCCCCACTGTTTTAAGCCTCTTGAATACATACATGATCCCCTCCCTACCCTACCTGCCCCCCCCCCATTCCTTGTCACCCTCTCTGTGCGAACTGGAGTTCTTGAGGAGAAATTCATGGCAGTAGTGATGTTCACTTAGCTCCACCTGCAGGCTGTGTACTCTCATGAGAAGGTGAAAATGGAGGGCACCATAACGCAGCAGACCAAGCTCATTGACTTCCTGCAGTCCCAGGCCCACGGTGGCTCCAAGAAGAAAAAGGTGAGCCAGAATTATATATTCAATTAGACTCATTCATTTAGTAACACTTTGTTCCAAAACGTGTTCTGAAAACATTCAAGATATTTATGTCACTATTTGTTCCATTTTATCTGTTGGCTGTTTATGTCCTGTTACATTATACATTTTTACAAAGTGACAATTGAGAGAGTTAAATTATCGTTTGAGGAAACACAAATATAATGAATTAAGGTTTAGTGTGGAGGGAAGTCATTTTTTTCTCAGGATATTTAAAAATATGGTACATGGCCTGACCTTTACTTACATGTATTTTTCACCCATCAGCTCTTCATCTGACTGCCTGTTACAAACCCTACATCTCTAAGAAAAGAGTCTTGTGATTGTTACCTGTTTTCGGAAACAGCTGAGCTGGCGTCGTGTTTTTCTCAGTTCGTGAGTTGCTTGTTTGTCTCCCAGGGTCTGTTCGGGCGTCGTCGTGAGGACCTGCTGGCTGCGATGGCCGCTCAGTCCCAGTCTCAGAGTGGGAGTCAGAGCCAGGGCCAGGTCTCGCCGGTGCCCGCCATCCAGCCGGTGCCGCTGCAGTACAGCGACATGAAGGTGGCACTGGACAAAGAGCGATCCCGGTGCTCCGAGCTGGAAGAGGCTTTGCAGAAAATGAGAGCGGAGCTGCGATCTCTGAGAGAAGAAGGTGAGAGCTGCATCAGAGCAGCGGAGGATTTGTTCAAACTTGTCTGGTTTGTTTCAGTTTAAACTAATCCTGGTGTAAAGGCCGATTCATCCTCCATAAGAACAAGAAGAAAGTTCAGAATTTTCTTCTTCCAGCTCCCTCTGGCCAAAGAAATGTGTTTTGGCTGTGCCAACCGTCCGGGCCCAAATATGTGGGAGCCGCATTGCTGAAACCTCTGCACTGCCGTGTGCTGCACATGTGTGTTCCAGCTCACTAATGACTATCAGTCATATTTTAATCATATTTAGCTTGTAACATCGCTACTGTGTGAGCCCTGCAGCTCGTTAAAATGTCGGCGGGCGGGCTTACGTGATGCACCTGAACGCATCACTCAGCTCCTGCTGTTAAAACAGGACCATCATGGCGGCTCAGACACAAACTTTCTCTTTTTTTACTGAAAAAGCGTTGGACGATGCGTACTTTACAAATCAAGCAATTACAAAAATGAGCAATCTAAGTGGAATATATTACAAAAACAATGGAAAATAAATTAATTAATTAAACAAAAGACGGTCGTTTTGGGAAAATGAACCTTTCCACTCTTATTGAGAAAGTGATTCCCTCCATTACAAAGATTTCATAGGTGACATCGTGTCATTCACGAACAGATGGACCGTCTGGTTTAATCCATTTTCTTGTTATTGCTTTTCTGGCCGCTGGAGTTCAGTTTTCCAAATAAGCACATGACATTTTTATTTGTGGATGTGGATTGCAACAAGCCGAAAAAGAGTTCTTTCCAGTTAAATACATTTTTTTTCCAATTATAGCAACTATTTCTTTGTGGATCATGTAATCAAGTAATTACTTTCGGGCAGGCACAAAATAAGTGAAAGTGGCTCTCTTCCTGGGCTCCACAGTTCCTCCAACAACTAGAAGAGCTGGTGTAGTGAGAACTTTAGGCAGGAGTGATGAAGAATTTGCTCAAACTTTTCCAGCCAAATGCTCCCATGAGTTTGAGTTTGATATCCGCCACTGAATTTCACAGCACTTTTCCCAATCTTTCACTGTAATACAGCTGTTGGTTTCCCTTTCCCATTTTTGTTTTATGTAAATGGTGCTTGTTGTTTTAACCTCCTGAAGTGCCCCCCCGAATCTTCCCTGTAGGCACTTACAAGAACTTTCTGTATTTGATTTTCAAACACTTTCTGTCCGTTAGAAATAAAGCTGTTTAAGTGATGTCGGAGCTGGAGGAATCTATAGTGGTCACTGTTGTCAAATCCATACTCTTTCCTCAGTTTCTCAAAGCTGCTCAAAGTGCCTTTGCGAACGAAGTTGCAGTATGAAGAGAGGCTCTTTTTAGCCCATTTCTTAAAGCTCAGATTGACTTATTTGGGTAAAAGTCAAGGCCATGAGCGCACCATCCCAACATCTTCATCTCTACCATCCAAACCCCTTTAGAATTGATCCTTAACCAAGTTTTGAAAACTAATGTGATCCATTCATTTCCTATTTCCATCAGATATTTAATCAGTCTCTTGTCCCCTAGTCGTGCCTGTATTGGAATTTCCCCAGAGATACTCTCCTCGATGTCCTTCATCTTGCATGATAGTCAAATTTACACCAACAAAACAAAATCCTCAATTGAGCAGATATATAGTAGTCTTTTAAACAGGGGAGTGCGAGTCCTCCCCCCCACATGTTAATAAACCTTGTGCTTCTGTAATCATCAATGCAAAAACAGAGTTGTAGAATTTCCATTGAGATCCTGGTGGGGCATATACATTGAGGAAAGTAACCTGGACTCCCTCGAGATGTCCCGTACCAGAATAAATCCTCCCTCAGCATCTTTCTTTTCATAAGTACATTCAAATTTCAACTTGCATTATAAGTTACTAGATGTTGTATGCACACCCTTAAATAAACAAATAACTTTTGTTCTACACCCCTGGTGCCACAAGGAACGATGGCTGAAACATTGAACAAAATAAAAAACTATATACTGAAAAAGAAACAACTTTGACTTCTGTGGCCTTGTGTCTCGAGGGAAAGGCTCCGCCACATGTCAGTGGGAGAGCGCCCTCTTCAGCTTGGAGGCTGATGTTTTGGCCTATATTGTCCACCTAAAGGTTTCCCAACTCAAAGTTTAGTTATCTTTTGCCAATAACATTCATCTCTAAATATAGTTTACTACTTATAAGGAAAAGAAAACAAGCATCTGTCCTACACTGTACATATTAAAATATATGTACATTATTAAGACAGAGTGTAATATAGCAATATAAAACTCGGTCCGAGTGAATATGAACTACTTATCAGTCTCCGGTCGCTGGAAAGCCTGGAACCTTTCTTTGTAACTTTAAACAGCACTCTCCTTCTAGTGTCCTGGTTTTCTACTGGATCGCCTGGTGAACTGGTGAATCTGATCCAGGAGGGAGGCTGGGATCCGCCTCACCGCCAGGTCCTCCGCTGCCTCCGTTGCTGAGTTGTAGATCACGGTGCTGTCCTCGTGGAAAACTTTCAGTCGTGCGGGGAACAGAGTTTGAAACCGTATATTTCTTTCCTTCAGAGCGTTTTTGGCTGCAGCACACTCCCTCCGTTTCCGTAACACCTCCGGCGAGGAGTCGTGGTCCAGATGTGTCCTTTTCCCATCCAGATCAAATCCTTTTTTCTGCACGTCTTCCTTCACTCTGAAGCTGGAGAATCTCACCACTATGGATCTCGGTGCGGCTCCAGTCGGGGGTTTCGGGCCCAGCACCCAGTGTGCCCTCTTGATGATCAGTTCTTCAGCACCTTCTTTCACTCCGTGTATTCTGATGTTTTCACGTCGCAGGCGGCCCCGCAGGTCCGTGACTTCAGCGTGTGTTTGCACCTGGAGCTTCACCAGCTCCGACAGGACTTCTTCCGAGGACTGGATTCAGGTCTCGTTGATCCGTTTTATTTCCTCTCGTATGCTGCCGAGTTGCCCACTGGAGTTTTTTCTAAATTCACGGAGCTCTTTCAGGATCACACCCAGGTTAACGTTGCGGTGCTGCTCCGGGTCCGACATGGCGACTTCCTCCACGTTGCTGCTAGCTTGTTGACGATCATTTTCTCTGTCGTCTTGTTTTCTCTCGGCGGGTGTTTTCTTCCCAATTTTTGGAATTTTGGTTTGCCCATAAGGTGTCTTTGTCTTAGGATATATTCAAGTTTGTTGGGCGTAAACTACTTCTTACAGTTGGGAGCCCGTTTCTCGATGCTGCCATCACTTCAAATCGTCTTTTTTTCTTTCAGTTTCACAGAAACCTGAAATTCCTCCATTTTTGGGCTGCATTTGAAAAAAGCATTTATGAAAGATGAACTAACCTTCAAACAGGAACCTGCATTTGTGGGATGAGCAGCTGAGCTGGGTAATGTAGTTTGTGCTCACGGATATTTTCACAAATTCTCTCTTCCAATGCCGAACAGCCTTTCTTTGCTCTGAACTCTTGTTTTCAGCTTCTGGTCACCGCAGGTTGTTGCTCATCTTCTAAAGGCATGTTTCCTAGAAATCTGGCACCATTCGAAATGGAAATAAAGAGGCTTTCCAACCGCTAAGATTTATTGCCAATGAGCATTGTTACAGCAAATCATTGAGAAATAAAAACAAATTTCATGACGTTTTGTGCCTTGTTTATATCCAAGAATAAAAGCTTTATGTAATCATTGATTTCTCACCCAGCTCTCCAGTACAAGGACCACAGCGGCTCCTCGAACCCGACCGGCGCACGGCAGCAGGTCATCATGTCTGCTCTGGTGAAGTCTCCCGAGCACCAGCAGGGTCCGGCCGGCCTGGCGCCCTCCAACTCCGGCCGCAGGAAGGACACGCCCACACCCGAGGGTGAGTGAAGGCTGAGCTTTACAGTAATTCTGCTTTTTTTTTCCTCCATGCAGGCTTACAACTTCATATCTCACACATGCCCCCCTTCACCTGCACACGAACTCACACACACATATTTATTGTCATTTTTCCAAGGATCATTTACGGAGCTCTCACTATCCTTTTTTCCCCCACACACGTTTCAGAGAGAAGGAGGGTCACTTTTGAAAGTAAGTCGTCCAAACTCATGATTTTTGCAGTTTGGTCTCTTATCTCTCTTCTCCTTTTGCCGCATCCATATCCCTGACAGGCCAGATTTTACAAGCTCTGCACTTTTCATGAAATGTCAGATCCCACCAGGTCTGCCAGGTGAGGCTGAGAGAAACCAGTGCACAGCTTTGGAAATCTGACGCATTTGTTTGGTTGCTGAAGCTTAGTTGGTCTGATTTGCAGAACACTGCTCTGTTTTCCAACCCACAACAATCCCACCTGAACTTCACTTCATACACAGAGATGCAACATATGATAAACTCTGCAATGCTCCAATAGCAATCTGACCCTTTGAGCCGCCACTCTGGGCGAAAGGCATCATCCAGTCATCTGATTTTATCTTACAAATAAAGACTCAATTTTGAAGCAAAGCCTTGAATCCTGTGAGAAAGATCTGTTTGTTAAAACTGAGAAAACCAATAAAGAAATACAGAATATATAGCATTGGTGTTAATATAAAATGTGTTTGTTTTTCTCTGGAATAACTTTCAAAAAGTGTTAATCGTATATTCATCGACATGGCTGAATTTTTTAACCTCACTCCAGATGATTGAAAGGCAAACATCTTACAGATGTTGATTATGCAGATGATATAGCACTCAAAGCTGATCATCTCCAAGATACTCAGGACCTACTAACATGTCTAGAGGATGCAACAGCCAAGTTTCTTTCCCAATGCAAAGAAGACCGAATACATGACTCAATGAGAATGAAGTCCATTAGTCTATCCAATCCGACGATGGCACTGTGCTGAAGAAATGTTGGCGATTACAAATACCTTGGATCATTTGTCTCTGATAGAAAGAAGGACTTAAAGGCATGCAAGGTACTGGCTTGGAATGCCTGTAATAAGCTCCATCTTATCTGGCAGTCTGGAATATCCAACTCTACTAAACTGGCCTTCTTTAGAGCTCGTGTGGAAAGTATCCTATTATACAGCGCAGAAACCTGGACCATGAAGAGAGACCTGCAAAAACGTCTCAATGGCTCCTACACCAGACTTCTTATGAGAGTGAAAACATCTCCTCCAAACCAAGGAAGTGGGGACATCTACCATTGTTGCACAAGACTCACGCTCCCAAATAGAGGGAGGCGCCCTCTCAGTTACATGGATACTGTAGCTTGAGACCTGCGACAGTCAGTGGATGACATCCCCACCTTAATGAAGGACCCTAGTGAAATTCATGCCCTGTTAAAACGTGGACACCTGTTCTTATAGACAAGTGCGGCCTATACTGTATATGTACAAATGTATTTTTTCTTTTTAAATATGGTGGGTGCAGCTTATGCTAATTTTTTAAAATTAGTTTACACTGTACTGTCTGTGGCCCATATTGACGTGACCGTCGACAACATCAACATTTTTCACAATTACACACTAAAATCACGCAATAAGTTATATTACTGTACAGGCAGAACATTTCCTAAAACTTTAATTCAAATAGTATTCAGCAAACTGCACCAGGTTCCTGTCCTGTCCGTTCCTACATGACCCCAGGTTCCTCTGTCAGTTTTCACGTGGATTCACTGCAGCTTTCTTTATTTTCACAATTACATGCTTAAATAACACCCAATACTCGTAATGATGATAAAAAAAATAATTCCCACAGGGACAATAAAAGTATATCTTAACTTATTCAGGATGGTGTGAAGTGACATCCACTCATCTCTCGCTCTCATTCTTAAATTTTATCATTTTTAGGGAAAATCTGCTAATATTTAAATAAATTTGCAATTACTCACAATATGTACTGGTGGTTTTTTTGTTTTTTTTAATCTCACACTACTACTATAAGGCAGCAGTGGGTCCACACGCTGCACAAGGTGCCTATATTTTACACTGACCACCTGCTGTACACAATGTCTGTGCATGCCTCAGTATTTTTTGTTTTGGTCCCAATATTTGTAGGAGAGACTGACAAGACGTCACCGGCACTTCTTTTTTTTTCACTTAAAACACTGGGTGCAACTCTCCCTAATAAGTTAAAAAATAATAATAAAACCTACATGCAAAAGATACTATGATAATAGGAAATTGTAGAAAGTAACTAAAATGTAGTGCAAATCTAGCAAGTAGTTTCACAGTGGTTTCACATTTTAAGATCGTCAAACGCTGGCTGGAAGTGCCGGATGTTGTTTTTACAAGCCATTAAAGTAGAAGTCCCCTTTTTTTAAAGTACGAATACTAACCTTTAGCTACTTGCCGATACAAGTAGTTATAAAATCCCATGAAGCTCAATTTATACTCCATATGCAAACAGTATGCAAACGACAAAGGCTATGCTGTGCCTCAAACCACCTCTGCACTGCCTCTGGTATCGGCATCGATGCATCCCTACTTTAAAAGGTTCTAAGGTTTAAAATGCTGCACATGACATTCTTTGGATTTGGCTTGACGACTTCCTACAGGAGAAGCAGGTGGACGAATGATGGCTTGAACCGAACCTGTGTAGATAGAACTATAAAACTCTGTTATTTAAGGGAAGATCAGGAAAGTATGGCCCAGCTGCACTGTTAAGCAGGTGTGTGGTTAGTTTATGCTTTTTATTAAACATCAAAGTATTATATTGCAATATGCAGTGAGAAAAAAATGTGGCGTTTTGAATCAATAATTACATAAAACCAATGAATGAACTTTATTTCAAATAAGGTATCACTGGTGATAATAAAGGTATTGATGACTGGGTCCAATGTTCCACATCTCTTCTAGGTTTATTAACAAGGAAGACTTTATACTGACTGGATGATGCCTTTAAGCTGCAGCAGTGAGTGGGAACCTGCAACAGTATTGATACGATCAATATTCTTTGTTTTTTAAGCATTACTGTCTTCAGAGTTTCCTTGCACATGCATTTTGCTATACATCCTACAGTTTCTTTGGAAAGCTTTTTTTTCTTTTTGGTTGAAGTGATTTCATAGACGGTATGGCATGACGCATCAAGGTTTTCAAAGTGATGGATGTTACCTGACAAGAGTCCGACATGCCGGCGCTTCCTGCCCTCACTGTGTTCCCTGACTGTATTCAGAGTATAGCCGTCGTTTGAAGGACAGTCAGAGAGACAGAGAGAGGGAGAGAGAGAGGGTGGTGCACCACAACACCCCCCACCGCTTCACAGTGGGACTCAACATGAGAGCCGCCAAGTGCACCGTGTGCCTGGATACGGTGCACTTTGGCCGCCAAGCAGCAACCTGTCTTGGTGAGTTACAGATGTGTTCACCAGGACAGACCTGAGACCAACCATCCATATTACCTCCATGTAGCTGTAGTTTTTATATTCTCAATGCTATCCCAATCGAGGAAAGCATTTTTACTTTTTTTTTTCCATTCTTCACTCACTTCGATTGGTTCAACCATTTCTTTTCATTTGGCTAAAATACCAGAAATATATGTAGATTTGGAAGTGAATTACACATATTCATATTTCTATATGTAGTTAACTAGTATTTTTCAGGTATGTAGTTTAATTCATACGTATATATAATTCACACCATGTAATTCATTTTGGTTCTGCTATCGTTGTTCTACCTATGGTTTAAATCAATATTTCAATTCTTTTCATCTGCATTTTGTAGACTACAAGTTTTCTCTTTTAACAGAGAAACTTCCTGCTTCAGAATAGAATTCAATAGAAATACTTTATTAATCCCTGAGGGACATTATTATACAGCGATGCTCCACAAAGAATAAATAGAATAAAAAGTTAACATTTCAAATAACACGGGATCCAAATTACCGTAAATGAGTAATATTGGATGTTAATTTCTGAAAGACTTAACGGTGACTAATATAAGTATGGGAAGACAGGAATTGACACAACAAACACTGTTTACAGAGAAGATTATATTTGTTTACCATTGTGTAAGTTTATAGACATTAAATGCCTGCTATTGACAATACAATTAAATGCAGCTGAACTTTGAATAGTTTCTGAGTGAAGCCCTCATTTTTTTTCTTGTTCTTAAGAATAATTTGAACAGTTAGTTGTAAGTGTAGGTATTTTTACTATTGCTTCCACCTTTATCTTGTGATAAACCAGGAGATGCTGCTTCATAAGTGATCAACACTATCTGATTAAAGGCGGAAAGCCAACTTTAAGGAAATAGGAACTAATGCAATTTGCTTTAAGATGCTTTTTTAAAATCATGGAAATTGATAAATATTGTGGATTGTCCTATATTTGTACAGTAAAATATTAAAATGCAATCTAAAAGCAAAAAAAAGCATTTGTTTGCATGGTAGGCTACGGTAAGTTTATTTATTTATAAGTGTTTGTCTTCATTGCATTCATGAAGTTTTACAAAAGGCTTCCATTAAAAATCTTTGTGTTTTGATAAAAACACTTACGTAGTTGTTTCTCCTTTTCTATCTTTTTTTACTCTTTTTTTTTCAAAACTTGCACCTCATGACAAAACCACCCCATTTGTTGTTTCACCATGAATCACAGCTTGAGTACAGGCTGAAAACATCCTACATCTGTAACTCTTTATCCATAATATCTCATTATTCTCATACTGAATTCCTTTGTGTTGCTAATTTAGAGATATTTAAGGGTTAAACAGCCTTGTTTATGAAGCTTTTTGCTGTTTTTGCAGTTTGACCAAACTGGAGTCATATACTCCTGCACGTCATTTTTATTTCTAAGCACCCCTCTTTGCTAAGAGACCCCACCACTTCGCTTTTGGGGCTGGTGGTGTCACAAAGAGGTGTGGAGAGAAGGTGGGGTGTGTCGCGTCACTTTCTCTCTAACATAGTTTCTTTCTCCTCAGAATGTCACGCTTTGTGCCACCCAAAATGCTCGCCCTGCCTCCCAGCCACGTGCGGCATGTCCAGCGACTGCTCCCTGCATCTGTCCGAGGGCCTGTGTCGAGATAAAGGCAGCTCTCCGGGCCAGCAGCTCAAAGAGGCCAGCGGGCACATGCACCTGGAGGGCTGGATGAAGCAGCCCAGGTTTGTGAAGCACTAGACTATACCTTTTTTCTCAAGTTATAGTACATCCATCTGTCACACCGCTTCATTAACTTGAGTCTATAGTGTACTGAAACCCATCCCAGCCCACCACTGGGGAAGGCAGATCACTTCCTGGACAGGTTGACGGTCGCTCACAGGGAAAACACAGAGAGACAAATGCACTCACATTTACACCTTTGGTAATTCAAAACCACTGCTTGACCTCACAGACATGTTTGTTCGTACTTTGCAAACTGAAACCAGCTTGGTTTGTGATGGTGTTGAACACAAACGGACGAGAACAAAGAAAAGGAAATGATTCCTGAGAAAGTGAAGGAATTTGCAGATGCCTCCATTTAGAGCACCGGCTGAATTAATGACTGTTAAAACGACGTGGATTAGATGCACCACGGGGAGCTAAAGGAGCATTGAAGTTGAGCTGTTTGGTTGTCTCTCTTTGTGCTCCCTCACTGTGTCATTTCCTCCCTCTGATCAAGCGGAGTGATGTTAGAAACCTCAGCGATTTGCAGGCGCTCTCTATCAGGCTTTTGTGAAGTTTCCGGCAGAAACGATTGGATTCAGTGCGTCATCTGTGCTGCTTTTTGTGTTTCCAGGAATGGGAAACGAGGCCAAGGCTGGGAGCGGAAATACATGATCCTGGACGGGACAAAAATCTCTGTCTACGAGATCGAGCCCAGAGAAGGTTTTACTTGAATCCCCAAAGTCGGCAGACACAGGTTTGACTCCCTAAATGAGACCAGTGGTTATTGATTTCTTATTTTTGTGTGATTCTCAGACTCTGTCAAGCCCCTGGAGGAGTTTGACCTCTGTCTGTCAGACGGAGAGGTGTTGGTTCACAGTGCAGTGGGAGCATCGGAGCTGCCGAACACTGCCAAATCAGGTGAACAGGTTTATTGGTCCTCCCGTTTTCCTCTTTTTTAACTTTCACACTCAAAATATACTTCTCAACCCGTTTCCTCATTGAGACTCAACGTCACCCCAAAAGCTATGACAAAATACAAAACTTGCAACAGGAAGAGTTTCACAATGAGACTTATGCATTTGTATGACGTTTGTATGTTTTAACTATAGTTAAGGTTATACATATACTAGGGAGGCATCGATACCTTTATTTTAAAGGAATAGTACAAGTTCTAACCTTCAGCTGCTTGCCAATACCGAGTACTGAGATGAGTGCTGTACATAAATAGACATTTAGACCCAAAAAGGTAAAGTGTGAAACAAAAATCTATAATAAAAACGATACAAACAATAAAATGGCAACAATAAAAACAGAAGCAGAGTCTCAAGCTCGGATAAAAGCCAACGAATGAAAATGGTTTTAAGCTTACTTTTTAAAAACAAAAAACAGCCTTCTGAAATGTAAAGGTTAAACATGTCTCTGCAGTTGCTGTCATTTTAGTAGCTTTATAGAAGCCAACCCAGTCTGGATGAAATGATTAGAGTCATGCTCACTGGAAAACATGTCATCAGAGAACAGAATTCCTCCTTTTTTTCATATTTGCAGCAGTGATTTGTACATGATTCTCACCATGACACAGATGCAAAACCCCAAACTTGAAAGTAAAAAGTACAACTCTGGTACAAAATTACAACTTAAATACAAAGCGACAACAGAAATTAAGAAGCTGCTGAAGAAAGCTCAAACCTCAAAGAGAAAAGACACAAAAAAGTTTACAACATGAACTCAAAAGTCATAATATAAATACAAAATCTGTAAGACAAATCAACAGTCAAGTGAATGTAAAATCTACAAAACAACTGCAAAGGCTGCAAAGATAGATACCGAGCCACAACATAAAAGTAAAATCACTGAGCCAGTGAGTTATTCTTTCTGCTTTGACGTGAAAGTTCAACGTCGTGTTGTTTTCATGTTGCGATCTCCTTTCTGAGCAACTAACCATTTCTAAAACATGATCCGGGTTGATGTCCTGTGTGTCAGATGTTTCCTACGTGCTGAAGCTGGAGTCTCGGTGTCACACTCCGTGCTGGCCCGGTCAGGCTCTGTACTTCATGGCTCCCAGTTTTCCTGACAAGCAGCGCTGGGTGGCGGTGATGGAGTCGGTGGTGGCCAGCGGACGAGCCTCCCGGGAGAAGGCGGAGGCTGATGCAGTGAGTATCTCCTGTGCAGGTCGGAGGTGTCACTCAGTCACTCAGTCACTCACTCACTCAGTCACTCACTCACTCACTCAGTCACTCACTCACAGCATGAAGAAAAGTCACCTGAACTTATGATGTAGAGACAGATTTGAAAGCCTCAGATATTATTTTCCACTCTCACATGTGTCGTTAATTGTTCCCTTCTTCTCTCCTCTCCTCTCCTACTTCTTTCCTCTCTCTTTATCTTTCTCACCTGTTTGTTGCTTTTCCATCATATCACACCATCTTTCCGATATATGGCCACGTTTTGCTGATTTCTGACAATCTCATTGGGCTTCATTGCACACATAGGCCGCTGTGTCCAAAAGACAAATGGTTCTGTCTCGTCTGGTGCAGGTAAACAGTCACAAAGATGAAGACACAACACGTACACACACACACACACACACACACACACACACACACACACACACACACACACACACACACACACACACACACACACACACACACACACACACACACACACACACACACACACACACATCTTTCACGAGGCACGCAGTGTTGGCGCATGTGTCTGCCCATTGTGTTGTTTGATCATCCCCCCCTCCTGCTCTCCCCCCACCTGCTGGGATCACCCCTCACTCTCCTCTGCTCCACCCTGTACAAACTCTGTTCATGAAGGAAAAACCTTGAATTCTCTTTACTTCTTTTTATATTCTCCCCCTGTCGTCCTTCTCTTGTAAACCCACAGTACACAAATCCTCACCAAGATGTCTGATCATCTTTGGGTCGATCCCCTGCTGCTGTCAGAGATCAGACCGCAGGTTTTTACATGCTCATGTACTTGTCTGTGTTTTCCCTGCTGCACTCCGAGCACTCTGAGGCTGGGACGCAAGTCACTCGGCCAAGAGACATAAATCACACACTGGGTGGTTGGAACACTTTTCAAAGTTCTAAGACCTAAAGTTAATTGTACTAAAGTCATCAGCAATTCATAATTTTATGATCCCACATGAAAGATTACGTTCAATTAAATTAACGTGCAAATGAAATATTGACAACAATTTCCCTGGAGTGAACAAGTGAAGTAGAAAAAAATGATAAAACTTCAGCAAAACCAGAGAGATATTGATTAACTGCATTGCTTGGTCAGAATTAATAAAGACATACTGTAAGATGAAAAGACAGACAACTAAAACCAAGAAACGTAGCTGATGTGGGCAGGAATCAGAGATCAGGAATCAGAGATCAGGAATCAGAGATCAGGAATCAGAGATCAGGAATCAGAGATCACTACATTAAAGTTATCCAACATTCTAAACCTAAAGCAGCTTAACAAAGAAAACATCTCCCAGTGACCTGTTCTAAACTGAAGTAGGAATATTTAAAACCTAATCTTTAAAGGTTGAGCCTCCACACAAAACAACAGAAAACTTTGTGGTCAGAGGGGTAACCAATGGTAATAAGATGCAATAAATCTCATGTGACCTGAAGCCGACCCTGGAGACCGACTTGTGACTTGGTCCCGCCTCCGGCACTGTGAAGCCCCCAGCCCCTCCTCGGTCCTCCTCCTATGCTGCCTCTCCCCCAGCGGAGCTCAAGACGAGGCTTCGGTCCGGCTGACTGCTCACTGCTGTCTGCTCTTTCAGAAGCTGCTGGGAAACTCTCTCCTGAAGCTGGAGGGAGACGACAGGCTGGACATTAACTGCACCCTCCCCCTCACAGATCAGGTACCAGCCTTCATTCACAATACATATTCCTAAGTATAACTGCTTGAAATGTAACCATCGTCTCCTCAATCTTGATGATTTGTTGGGCAGATTGTTCTGGTGGGCTCTGAAGAGGGGCTCTACGCTCTGAACGTCATCAAGAACTCCCTGACTCACATCCCCGGCCTGGGCTCCGTCTTTCAGATCTACATCATCAAAGAGCAGGAGAAACTGCTGATGATCGTCGGTGAGACGCCCAGCTTTGAATACCTGCACACGACCAATCGTCCAATCCTCATACATGAGCTATAACGGGCTAAGTGAAGCCAGAAGTGGGTGACATGACAGAAAAGTGAGAATTCTTCACCATATAAATTCAAAGTCTCCACGACTTTGTCATTGGGTGTTGAGCAAAGTGAATCTGATAAAATAAGTGCAGATGATTGAAGACCAGGCTGAAAAGCTGAAGGATCATGTTTTAATTTTTGGCTCGGGCAGCTGTGGGTGGTCTTCAAATCTTAATGTTGGTGATTTTATCCCTCATCTCGACTTGTGTATATGTTAAATCAGAGGCGTCAAACACACTTTAGGGCTGATCGGACCTGATACTAGTATTGGTGCATCCCATTTAAAACTCCTTCCCCACCTCAGACAAACTCTGAACTCCCAGCTTTGACATTTTTATTTCAAAAAGATTCTAAATGATTAGTGAGCAGCAGGATTTGAGTCATGAGAGAAAGTTGAATTCATTCATCTCATTGTTTAGTGTTTCACATAAATCTAAAAGGCCAGTATCAGTCAACATAACGAGCCTCATTACACACAAGTAGTGTCATTAAGGAGCTGCCATTATCATGCATCACTGAAGATTTGAAAGGCCACCGATGCCACTCGAATACTCTTATTGAAAGTTGTAAATATGATGCATGTGATTGCCCGGGACAGCTCGGGAGTCAGTGACGTGTTTGTACTGAAGCGTCAACGACGTGTGGTGTCTGTCTGCAGGAGACGAGCGAGCGCTGTGTCTGGTGGAGATCAAGAGAGTGAAGCAGACTCTGGCCCAGTCCCACCTTACCCAGTCTGAACTGACTCCCTACATCTTCGAGACGGTGAAAGGTTGCCATCTGTTTGCTGCCGGCAGAGTGCGTCCACATCTCCTCTGTGATGGAACATCAAAGTACATTTCTTTTTGTGACGTTGGACCTCTTTGTGAGTGAGACACTGTTTTCCTCTTCACAGATAGACAACGGCCCTTGTATATGTGCTGCCATGCCCAACAAAATTACTATCCTTCGATACAACGACAATCTCAACAAATATTGCATCCGAAAGGTGAGTGACTGCTCAGGCCGAATACAAAGAACTGAAATAACAAGAAAACAGCATGTAAACAAGAGGAGGACGTCTGCATGAATGACAACCTAAATACACTGAATATGATAACAAAAATCAGGGTGGTGTGTTCGACTCCAGTGTGCGTGCGTGCGTGCGTGCGTGCGTGCGTGCGTGCGTGCGTGCGTGCGTGCGTGCGTGCGTGCGTGCGCGTAATCTGTTTGGATCATCTGAACTGCTAAATAAGTGGAACACAGGCCGATCAGCTGATCTGCCTACCAACGGAGCTGAGGAAGACAGATGAAGTTGGACCAGAAATGGTCCGCCAGGTTCTGGCTGTGGCGCCATCTCCTTCTGCTGAGAAGGTCACTGGGTGTGTAGACCGGAAGAGAGGCATCACAATGTCCCATCGGCAGTAGATTCGGTGTGACCGGATCAGGGTCGGCAGTGTCGGAGAAGATGTACCCAAGCAGCTTTGCGTTGAGTATTCCCTCCACTTCGATCAGCACAGTCTGCAGTACAGGTTTGGTGACAGTGTAGTCCAGGAGGACAACTTGGAGAGCTGCCTTGATTGACTTCATCTCGTGTTCCCATGTTTCCCCAAAGTGTGGAGAACCAGGAAGGTTGAAACGGAACTCAATCTTCTGGTTGGCCAGCTGCTCTTGGAAAGGTACTTCTAAAGCAGCGAAGTTGACCTGCAGCTCTACAGCTCCACCTCTGAAGTTGGTTCCTCGGTCAGCCAGGATCCCGAATGGCTTCCTGTGATGGGCAATGAAGCAATGGCGGGCCATCAGAAAGGCATCAGTGTCTATGCTCTCCAGTAGGTCAAGGTGCACGCAACTCGTGGTCATGCACTTGAAGATCAGCCCCCATCGCTTCTCTGTATGTCGGCCAACATTCACGTTGTAAGGGCCATAGCAATCGACTCCGGTCGACCAGAAAGGCGGGTTGTACAATGGAGTCTGGCGGAGGGCAGATCTGCCATCTGAGGGACCACTGGAGTAGCACGCCACTTCTGGCATTCCAAGCAGGTATGCTGGTGACGTTTAATGGATTCGCTCCCCCGGAGGATCCAGTATCTCCTTCTCATCTCTGCACACACTCGCTCAGGTCCAGGATGTAGAAGTGCTCCGTCATATTTTTTAATGAGCAGCTTGGTGACATGATGTTTCAGATCAAGGATGATGGGATGTATGACATCGGGGTCTAGACCTTCAGCTCTACGTAGTCTGCCTCCCACTCTCATCAGACCAACAGCTTCATCATTCTCAGGAGAGAGCATGAGCAGGCAACGCTGCCTCGAGATGGGCTTACCAGCAGCAAGAGTTTCCACCTCTCCAGGGACGGATTCACACTGGGCTTGTCGAAGGACATGTAGCTTCGCTGCTTGGGCTTCAGCTGCAGTCATAGTGGGACTGCTCTGGTCGTTGGCCGCCCTGTGAAGGCTCTCATAGGTGGTCTTAAGAAGACTGTCCCAGTCGTCTATGTTGGACATAGACACCGTGGATAGAACACAGGTGGTGGTTTTACAGAACACTGTCTTCCGAAGTTCGTCCTCATCTGCTTCTTGAGCTTCTACATGAGGCAACACTGGCCAGGAGTCTGGATGTTGCCCAAGGAAGGGTGGACCTTGACTCCACTGATTTGGCTGGCTGAGCTCCAGCAAGGATTTGCCGCAGGTTAAGTCATCGGCTGGGTTCTCTGTGGTGCACACGTACCGCCAGGTGGAGCCTTCAGTGAGTACTTGAATTTCTGCGAGTCTACTGTAGTTCCCATGAAGACCTTATAACGGCACGACTCAAACTTCAGCCATGTCAACACGGTTGTCGAGTCAGTCCAGAGGGTGACTTGGAGGGGAGAGTGCAACAGTTCTGTCATAACAACATTAGCCAGCTGGGCTCCAACTAAAGCTGCACACAGTTCAAGGCGTGGCATGGACAGCTGTTTGCGGGGGCTCACGCGTGATCGAGCCATCACAAATGCCACATGGACCTCACCTTGGTTGTCTTGGGTGCGGAGATATACGACTGCCCCGTAGGCTCTTTCAGAGGCATCGCAGAAGACGTGTGCTTGTCATTGCGGTGCCGCAGCATCTGCTACTGGTGGAACGTAGCATCTGGAAATTTCCACTTGTGGAAGATGAATCAGTTTACTCAACCATTAGGTCCAGACCTCCTGTAGAGCCTCTGGTCAGATGGGTTCATCCCAGGCAACCGAGGGGATCAAATTGGGTTGCCGTTACCTTGTACACGTTCCTCAAAGTTGACTGGGAATACTCCACTGGTCAAAGGCGGTACCCAAGGCAATCAGTGAGGCAGTTCCAGCGAAGGCCTAAAGCTGGCACTTCTGGATCTTGGCGGTGTTGGGAAAGCCAGAGTTCGGTGCTCGCTGCTTTCGCTTCCGCTGGGAGGTGTTCGACCACTGTGTGCTGTTACTGGCCCACTGCCTCACATTAAAGCCTCCGATCGAGAGCAGAGTGCACATCCGATTGATTATGGTCTTGGCTTCATCCCTGCTTATGACACTGGTCAAACAGTTGTCGACGTAGAAAGCGGTATCCACAAGGTGTAGGATGTCTTCATGGCCTCTGCTGTTGTCCTTCACATGCCTCTGGAGGGCGTACGTAGCGCAGCAAGGACTGCATGTTGTCCCAATCTGCAGGACATGCCACTCGTACACCATCGGCTCATCTTCCCTTTTCATACCCCTCCAGAGAAAACGTAGAAGGGGCTAGTCTTCGGGTAGCAGGCGAACTTGATGAAACATTGCTTTGATGTCACCACTTATTAAATAAATTATTCAATTAAATTTTATTTGTAAAGCGCTAAATCACATCAACAAACATCTCAAAGCGCTGTTACAATGATAGAGTACAACAGAACCCAACTAAACCCTTCCAAAGCAAGCCGATGTAACAAGCAACAGTGGCCAGGAAAAACTCCCTCGCAGGAAGAAACCGTGGGGCGGACCCTAGACTCTGGAAGGGCGGCCATCCGTCTTGACCGGTTGGGGGGAGAAGTACATGGGATAGGACAGGGAGAGAGAGGAGTAGAAGAGGGAGAGAGAGAGTGGCAGACAGGCGAGATAAATACAAATACTAAGAAAAGTCTATGATGAGCGTTGGTCTGATGATGAACCAATCTCAGTCTGGAGTTTAAGGGCCGTGCCGTTGCGGTGGGGTCCCGGTGCTGTGGTGGGGTCGGGTAGTAGGACCGTGGTAACGCCACTCTGTGAGTCTTGGGTCTGATCCCCTGGATCCTGCTCCCCTCCTGTCAGGGAGAAAAACAGACGGCGGCAGTATCTGGTGGCTACAGTAATGTTGTTAGACAGAGAGAAAGAAAGAAAGACAAGAAGCAGAACCTCCAAATGTAGAGTTACTCCCTTTAACGGGAGAGAGAAAATCCCCTCAGCAGTCTAGGCCTAGAGCAGCTCAACTTAGTGCTCCTATCTGATTCCTAATGATAAGCTTTATCAAAGAGGAAGGTTTTTAGTCTACTCTTAAATAAACTAATGGTGTCGGCCTTTCGGACCGAGGCTGGTAGTTGATTCCAGAGTAAAGGAGCCATATGGCTGAAACTCCTTCCTCCTGTTTTACTTTTATGGACTTTAGGGATTACCAACAGTCCTGCATCCTCAGAGCGAAGGGCTCGTGGAGGGTGATACTCTTCTAGAAGTTTCTCCATATAGGACGGAGCCTGGTGATGAAGAGTTTTATATGTGATCAGAAGGATCTTGAATTCTAGTCTAGATTTAATTGGAAGCCAGTGTAAGGATGCTAAGACTGGGGAGATGTGCTCTCTTCTTCCAGTTCTGGTTAGTAAACCTGCAGCAGCGTTCTGCACTAGCTGGAAGATCCTAACAGAGGAGTTTGGACATCCTGACATTAGGGAGTTACAATAATCTAATCTTGAAGTCACAAAGGCATGAATAATTTTTTCTGCATTTTTGAAGGACAAGAAGTTTCTCATTTTTGCAATATTCCTTAGATGGAAGAAGGCTGTCCTGGAGACATGTTTAACATGGGAAGTAAAGGACAGAGCCTGATAAAAAATAACACCCAGGTTCCTGATATCACTGTTAGAAGTAAAGGTTTTATTATCTAAGGTAATCAGACTATCTGAAAAGTAATCCCTGAGCTTTTTAGGACCTACGATTATAACCTCAGTCTTGGATGTGCTGAGCATTAAGAAGTTGATAGACATCCAGGACTTAACGTCCCTGAGGCAGGACTCTAATTTAACAAGTTGGTCGGCCTGATTGGCTTTAATTGATAAATATAGCTGAGTATCATCTGCATAACAATGAAAGTTAATGTTGTGTTTCCTAATAATATTTCCGAGTGGTAACATATAGAGATTAAACAATATCGGTCCGAGGACGGAGCCTTGTGGTACTCCACACAGGACCCGTTCATGCATTGAAGATTTGTTATTTACATGAACAAATTGAAACCTGTCAGATAAATATGATTTAAACCAGTTTAAGGCTAAGTTTTTAATGCCGACGGCATCTTCTAATCTCCTTAAAAGTATATTATGATCGACAGTATCAAATGCGGCACTCAGGTCCAGAAGAACTAAAACAGATAGAAGAGCTCTATCTGAGGCCATTAGAAGGTCATTAGTAACTTTTAGCAGTGCAGTCTCTCTATTGTGGTTCATTCTGAAGCCGGACTGAAAGTCCTCTGACAGATTATTCTCCTGCAGATAATCGTTGAGTTGTTTAGCGACTACTTTCTCCAGAACCTTTGACAGGAAAGGAAGGTTGGAGATCAGCCTGTAGTTTGAGAGAAGGCTTGTGTCTAAGTTTGGCTTCTTAATGAGAGGTTTAATAACTGCTAGTTTAAAGGATTGTGGAACATAGCCTATTGTTAGAGACTGGTTAATAATTGCGAGTATAGAATTATTGATTAGTGGCAGTTCCTCTTTCAGAATTCTAGTAGGAATTGGGTCCAACAGGCTAGTAGTTGGTTTAGCAGAAGAAATAAGGGAATTTAGTTGGGCTAGTTGTATTTGCTGAAAGCATTCCAGATGACTGTTAGGTTTAACCAGTTCCTCTGTTATGGGGCTAACGGACGGTAGGGTTTGATGGATGTTATCCCTAAGCGTTGTAATTTTATTTTGAAAGAACTTCATGAAGTCCTCACTACATATATTGATAGGAATGGTGGGCTTGACGTTATTTTGGTTCTTGGTCAGTTTGGCTACAGTACTGAAAAGAAACCGAGGTTTGTTTTTGTTTTCCTCTATTAAGGATGAGTAGTAATTAGTTCTACTTCTACTCAGAGCTTTCTTATAAGTTTTGAAGCTATCCTTCCAGGCTATATAATCTAGGTCTGTTTTTGTTGAATGCCAAGTTCTTTCTAATCTACGGGAGCATTCTTTAAGCTCACGGGTTGATGAGTTAAAACATGGGGATGACTTTTCCTGTTTTTTAATTTCCATTTTTTGAGGAGCTATGTCGTCTAGCGTTGTTTTTAGCATATCTGTCAGACTGTTTGTTAGGTATTCAATATCTGAGCTAGCAACAGTATAGAGGTCAGGAAGATTCACTACTGAATCTATAGCAGAGGGAATTCTTTCCTTGAATTTAGTTACTATGTTATCGGAGAGAGACCTGGTTAACACGGCTTTAACCGGAGGGTTATAACTATTTAGAACAAAGTCAAAGGTTATTAAGAAGTGATCTGACAGGAAATCATTGTGAGGAGAGATGGTCAGATGCTCTATACTCAAACCATAAGTTAGAATAAGGTCTAGGGTGTGTAGATGTTTATGGGTAGGCCCGTCTACTACCTGAGAGAAACCTAGAGAGTCAAGTATAGATCTTAAGCTGGCACTGAAACTATCATTTTCTACGTCAACATGAACATTGAAGTCTCCTACCATGATAACTTTATCTTTAGTCAGGGCGAGATCTGACAAAAATTCAGAGAATTCAGTTAAGAAAGTTGAATAAGGTCTAGGAGGACGATAAATAATTACAAATTCTACAGAATTTACTATTTTATTTGACGGGTGTCGCATGGTCATGCTCAGACTCTCAAAAGAACTAAAGTTGGATTTTGGGTTAATATTAATTAGTAACTGAGAGTTATAGATGGCTGCCACGCCCCCTCCTCGACCACTTTCACCAGCTATTTGAGTGTTAGTATGACTTGGAGGTGAGGCTTCATTTAGACTAACATACTCATCTTTACGTAGCCAGGTTTCTGTTCATCCAAAGAGATCAATGTTGTGTTCGGTTATCAGATCATTGACTAGAAGAGCTTTGTATGATAAAGATCTAATGTTTAGGAAACCACATTTCATTTGTTTGTCTTGATTTTGTCTAGTTTCACATTTGATACGGATTAAGTTTTTGTAGTCATTAGAAGTTGTTTTCCTAGGTTTAGATAGTTTTACACTTGTGGTGGTCCAAGGGATAGACACAGTCTCTATGGGATGTTTAACTAAGTTAGCTATGGTTGGTGACTGCCGAGAGGGAAACTCAAAGAGGCGTGTAGGACTGCGACTCTGTTGCCTGGTCCCCACTCTGGGACATCAGGATGGAGGAGCTAAGCTTTTAACTATGTTTCTAGATAAGAGGTACACTCCATCCAATGTGGGATGGATGCCGTCCCTCCCAATGAGACCAGGCTTGCCCCAGAAGGACTTCCAATTATTAATGAAGCCTACCGAGTTACTGGGACACCACCCTGACAGCCAGCGGTTAAAAGATGACGTGCGGCTAAACATCTCGTCACTGATGAGGTTTGGGAGGGGGCCAGAGAAAACTACTTCATCTGAAATGGTCCACGCATATGTGCACACTGACTCTACGTTAGCTTTGAGGACCTCAGACTTCTTCAGGCGAACGTCGTGGATTACAATCCGTTTAAATCTCCGTTTACTCTTAGTCATTAGCTTTAGCTGGGACTCAATGTCGCCTGCTCTGGCCCCAGGAAGGCAGCTAACTGTGGCCGCTGGTTGTCCTCGGTTAACGTGTCTCACTATAGAGGAGCCAATAACCAGCGTGTCCTTCTCAACCAGTGTGCTGCTGAGTGGGGCAAACTTATTGGAGACACTGACGGAGGCCTGTAGGGTATAGTGGGGTGTCGGGTAGACTTTTTGCAGCTACGTTTGCCCCTGACAGTCACCCAACCGCCCTGTTTCCCCGGCTGCTCGAGGGCCGCTGAGGGGGGGCTAGAGTTAGCAGCTCCCTGCGCTGCTAAGCTAGAATGCTCCGCTCCAGCTAAACCTGGCCTACTAGCTACAGGGCTAGCCCTAAGCTGGACAGAGAGGAGACATTCCTCAAGCTGACTCAGCCTCGCCTCAAGTGCTACAATAAAGCTACACTTTTCACAGGTCCCTGTGTCAGTAACTGAGGTCGAGGTGTAGCTAAACATCTGACATTTGGAGCAGGAAAAGACAGGAGGAGAGGAGGGGGAAGCCATGACTAAACAGGTGCTAATAGGAGCTAAGAGTAAAGCAAACAAACAGAGCACAAACAGAGAGAGACTGGAAGGCAATCACCTTTTTCTGTTTAGGGATCCGGGATCCGGTTCTTTCCATCCAGTAGTTGGTTTTAGTCGCTCTGCGGCTACCTGAGCACCGCTCTGCTCTCCACTCTGAGCACCGCACTTATGGCTACACTGTGTTCTCGGAACCGAAGAAGAATGCCAAGGAGGGTAGGGCCTCGGGTCAGACCAGGTAGAAGTTGGCTGTTGAGGCTTTGGCCGTTGTGCTGATAGGAACAGTTGTAGACAATCCTAGCCTTACCATTGTGGTGGACAACATGGTGCGGCAGATCCCAGGACTCTGTTAAGGTGTTTACTGTGTCATGAGGTAGGTGGTTGGCATAACCCAATTGTTCAAGTTTCTGTATCTCTTGACAGTAAGTATCAGCTAGGGCAGTGTCTTTAGCTAGACGCCGTTCAATACTCCGTAGCTGTGGGAGCAGTGTTTGCTTTGTAGCCCAGAGTGTTGGACTTGCTTTGCGTCTCAGTAGTGGAGTACCATACCTTGTTACTCTATCCACTTCTACTTTGACTGTGCGCTGTTCCAGCAGTTCTAAGGCCTGCTGATCTTCTTTGGAGCGTGTACCAGTTTTGGTATTTGTATAGGGGGTTATATCAACTTCCCATAGACTTTCAACATGTCGCTGCAGCTCTGAGTTGGGAGACATGGTGAAATAACGGTGAGGATGTTCACCAGTGAGGAGTTTTAGGTTGGCTGGGCCTTGCAGTGTCCAAGAGCAGTACGCACGGCTCGGGGACTCCAAGGAGATCCAGCTTGTACAGGTTGTTTGGGAAGGAGCAGAAGTGGAAAGTTGGATCCGATGAGCAGAAGTGGTTGGACCTTATCAACTCTTACGTGTGGCTCTCTCTCTCTGCCTCTGCTCTCCCCCTCCCTCTGCCGACTGCACACCTGAGTGAGATCAGCACTCAGGTAGGAGCAGGTGATAAAAAGCAGACGAGGAGGGCGGACGCTCTCTTCTTCCTTCTGCAGCACACCGTTGTGGGCAAGCTTATTTGTTTGTTCTGTTGATTAACTTTTCTTTGTTTTTGTCTCCCCTCTCCTAGGCATTGGTCTCCCCATCCTGAGATGCCTAGGTTGCTGGGGTTTTTGTTATTTTAGTTTGTTGTTTTAGTTTGGGCTGGAGATCTCTGGTAGTCCAGTTATCATTTTTTCTTTGGATTCTAGGTTGTGGTTTTCATAGGTTAGGAGGAGTTGCTGAGTGCGACGGCCCATTGCGTGGTTGGCTCAGTGTCTTCTCATCCTTTTGATTATTTCGGCCGGGGTCTCCAGCCCCTTTCTTTTGTTCTCTAATCGCTTTGGTTTTCTGGTTGAATATTGATTTGGGATGAATAAATTATAATTTTCTCAAATTCAACTTGGTTGTGGTGTCCCACAGACTGTGACATCAACCATTGGGAGTGGAAGACCTTGCAGGTGGGAGTATTTGCGCATGAGTGACTTGACAGGATAGCTGTGCTCAGACAAACTCAGCTCATCTGTGGTGTAGGCATGATGGATGTTGTACCTTTGTTTAGGAGCATGAGCTGGAGATAAATCAAACAGCTCCTTGCAGATGTAACACTTCATGGCGGATAGTACACAAAGACAAATTCTCTGGCTCTTTGGTTCGGTGAAGGTCCCGGACTGCTGAGGGAATGGAGGAGGATTCTCTCAGATCCATCATCGGGGATGGCGACTCCATCGAGGGAGTGCTCGGCATTGTACAGGCGAACCTTTACTAACTTCAGCCTGACCTTCTATGGACAACTCGGGTGGTCAACGTATATAGTGTTGGGAGCAGCGTTGACCATTAACACCTTCTTAGCTTCCTTGTCACACACTTCGTGAAGCACGGTAAGGTGTTGTTGCTTGCACACTTGGCAGGGCTTCTTGAGTGTACATGCCTCAGGTGTATGGTTCCTGACACACCTCCAACAGCCTCTGTTCTTGATCCAAGCAGAACCTCTGTTGGGGTGAGCACTTTGAATTCAGGGCACAGGCTGAGGTAATGCTCTCGGGTGTTGCTGTATGGGGAGTAGGGCTTCACAC
Organism: Lipophrys pholis; assembly: GCF_963383615.2. NCBI lineage: Eukaryota > Metazoa > Chordata > Actinopteri > Blenniiformes > Blenniidae > Lipophrys > Lipophrys pholis. Next base: position 30,457,991 of record NC_137638.1, read on the forward strand.
TGGGTTTAGCATTAGGCGACTTAGTGCTGCAAACAGGATCTGGGGAAGCTACTTTAGCTTGGACTTTGGTGTTATAATAAACACTGGATGAATGAGCGTGTGATTTTCTTTGGCTCTTAACTGGCTTGGACTGATCTTGGAACATAAGAGCTGCTCAGGATGAAATACGCTGAGCTTGTGATTTCACCTGAAGCCAAGCAGAAAAGTCGCTGACCGTGTCGTTTTGATCCGTGCCGGTTCTCAGGATGCCGTGGTTAAGACTGTACTCCAGAAACCCATCTCGATAGTAGGCAGGCAGTTTGCTGAGCAGCCTGTCGACGTGAGAGTCACATCGCAGTTCATAACCGTTCTCACCCTCGAGTGAGCGAAGCATGCCCACGAGAGCCTGTACTGAAAGGGCAAAGTTGTCAAAGGCCTCTGGATCTCCAGATCTTATGGGAGGGACGTTTAGGATGGAACCAAGCTCGCTCTGCACGAGCTGACGCGGCTGTCCATATTTATCCTGGAGGGCCTGAACAGGTTGATGTGTACAGTCTAAGGTCATGCATGTAGGCTTGAGCTAGCTTGTATGCTCTTGGTAGCTTATAGTGATCGAGGAGGACTTGATATTTGAACTGCTCTGTCAGATGAGAATGTGTGTTGAGTAGATTGTCCAAAGCCATCTTGAGTAGAGCAAAGCTGGACTCTTTCCCTGAGGAGAAGTGAGGTAGAGCAGGTCTCGGAAGGCCAAATGAAGTGGCAACCAGTAGCTCCATAAGGTCTGTAACTGGTGCTGCTCTGTGAATTGAGGTTTGCGCTGTCGTTGTAGCAAAGGTAGCATGGCGGTGTAAGGAGAGGACAACGTATTGGCAGCCTGTAACACTGGCTGTTGCTGTGGACCAGGTGGAGGCACATGTTGAACCTGAGCCTGGCTGTAGACCAGTTGAGGTTGGCTAATTGAAGCCATAGGTCTGGATACGGATAGTGGCGGAGCACGCACTGAGAAGGAACCCACAGTGTAGCTGGGATGTGGCTGAAGAACTGTGTTGGAGATTGCAGTAGGAGGAGGACACAGGGTGGAGTAGGTAGCTGTGGCAGGGTACGGTTACCAGTAGTAGAAGGAGCTGTCACTTGCTGGACATGTACGGATGGTAATGTAGTTGAGACAGGTGGGCCAATGGCTGCATTGGAAACTGGTAAGAGAGCATAGGTAGATGGAGTCGAGTGGAGCAGTCCAGGTGAACCCTGTGAGTGAGATGGGAGAGGCCAGTCTTTTGCAGAGGACCTTGGCTTGAACTTACATTCACTGAAAGGCCTGGAGGAGGAAGAACTCTTAATTTCTTCTTCTTGCAAGAAGGACATGACAAAAGCTGCTTGCGCCACTTCCATCTCCTTCTCTATCCGTCGTCATTGCAGCATCTGATGCGTGGTAATAGTCTCTTTACTCTTGTGGGCCATCTCCGCCTTCTCAGCAGAGGTCTCTGTTGCTCTTGTTCTCAAAGAAGCTTTTCCTTTTCATTGAGGGTGTTTCTAGCTTCTTTGTCTGAAAGATAGCACTGCTCATCAACTGGAGTCTGCTCCATAATCTGCTTTTGCACTTCTGCAAGCTCCATGCGCTTTACCTGCTCCTCCAACATGGCACTCTGTAGCTCGGAGAGCCCATCTGTAACGGACCTCTAGGTGGTTGAGTGACCGTTGAATTGGGTTATCGCTCTACTACGACGAGAAGATACTGAGGATCGGGTTGACGGTGGTCTCACAGGGGGTGGGAATGACAGCAGATAACTGACCTTGTTGCCTGGATCTGGAGCTGTTGCACCGAGTTCCTCAGCTATAGTGGTAGCAGGGGACTCTTGGAAGTTATCTAGGTGTCCTGGTAGGTGTCTCTCCCACTGGGGTCTAGAAGTCACTGCTGAGTCTGCAGATGGTTGTTCTGTCTCCATGTTGTCTCAAGTAAGCTATCAAGTCCAGCTCGAAGGACCATGTGATAGAGTGGGACACTCTGAAGGGATGTTTGGTCAGATAGAAACCTTCCACAGAGCTCCGGTCAGAGAGAAGGGCATGGAGAGACCTTTCCAGGGTACTTTAATAATGAAGTTGGAATGACAGGATGAATGCAGAATGAACGTGTGTGTGTGTGTGTGTGTGTGTGTGTGTGTGTGTGTGTGTGTGTGTGTGTGTGTGTGTGTGTGTGTGTGTGTGTGTGTGTGTGTGTGTGTGTGTGTGTGTGTGTGTGATCTACAAAGGAAACAAACAAATACAGAACAATATTGAAATATTGTACAAATAAATAAAGTTGTATAATACAATATTAAACATTGTCAATTCTTACTTAAAGTATAGTGGTTTGGTCCAAATAACCCAGAAAGGTAATAATTTGAACAAAAGTCTGAATATAAAGGGAAATTAAGGATTTTAAACTGATTTGGTGGTCTATGTTTCCCTCTAGCGAGCGCAGACTGCAACGGCATCTTATTAAACAGATCACGTAAAGACGGCATGAACAGTTAGTTGTAACAAGGGCATGCAGCACATATGGAGACTAAACTACACTAACTACACTAACTAAACTAACAATGTCAAAACAGACCTCAAGCACTCTGGAATACACCTTGAAAGACATAACAAAGGGTTTACACTTGCACGTTAACTAATGACACTGTCACATGAGCCTAATTAACTTGTGAACGGTTCTTAACTTATGAAGTCATTCTTGCTACGGCCGTCCAGCTGCAGAGAGGAAAACATAAATGTCACTGTTGTGCTGCTGCTAGTCTAACTGCAAATATATCACATTACTCACTTTAGTCGCCCTGTGGGAAAAGCAGCTGTGTTGCTACTGCTAATAGCTGCTAAAAGTAGCTAATAGCAATAGTAGCTGCGTCGCTAATGTTAATAGCTGCTGAGCACAGCAGCTACTGGCTCCTTAATGTCACATGAGGCTGCATTACAGCACGCATGCCCGAGTCACCTCGCTTCAGTCGTTCAGCTCGAATTCCCGAGTCAGCTCGTCGCAGTGGTTCAGCTCGAATTCCCGAGTCAGCTCGTCGCAGTGGTTCAGCTCGAATTCCCGAGTCAGCTCGAAACTCGAAAGAGTCGTTCACCTCCACTGAATCGGTCAGCAGCTCTGAGCTGCGCCGTTCACTTAATATTGTCCCCTATAATTAGTTCTTCCCTATAAACATCATGTTATTTATTGACACTAGTAAAAAAGAAAATCAGAATGTTGGTGGGAAAAAAACCAACTATAAATTCAAATGTATGTATTAATATATACTGTAAATCTGTCATTCTGGATGCCTGGTACTTATTCGGTTTAATCATTTATTTATTTTGTGGTTCCAATAAACCTCAGAAACAACACACATAATCTAGAATAAAGAGACCAGGGCCACTAAAAACTAGTGTGTACTTATTGTTTATTTTCCTCAGAAGTGTTTCAGCATTTATACGTGATGCTCCCCCGTGGTTCGTAGCAGTTCAGCTGAGCCTCCAGGTCCTGCAGTGGGTGGAAATGGTGTGCAAATGAATCAAATGACTCAAATGACTCAGACAACTGATTCACTTGGATGAACGACTCAAAAACATGTGAGTCACTTCAAGGAGTCGGGTTTCTCATCACTACTGAGGAGATGCTCAGAAAGGAAGCGACGTTGTTACTTAAATATTTTAACAATAAATTAACAAGCATAAAAGACTTTCCAACAAAAACATTCCAGCAACATCCTTTCTTTTCCACCAAAATTAAACCTGATTGCATTTTCTGTACATGCCCACATGTATTCATTTATTTTTAAATATGCAATGCAACTTGCGCCTTAAAACAAACTTCAAATATTAACATCAATGTAAAGCTGAGAGGAATCTGCACCCTTCCTCCACCGCAGCACACTGATCCAAACATAACCGCCATGGAAACAAGCGGCTCCGCATGAAGGAAAAACTGGTAAAAGTGCAGATTCAACTTTTTCACTCAGTAAAAATGTGGCATGTTGTGAAATGTGCTCCAGTGAAAAATCTAAATTTTACTGCTGCACACTTCTCAACGGTAGTTTGTGCGCCATTTTAATATTTAGCAATTCAACAAATCCAACTTGTCACATGGTTCAAATTCTGGAAATATTTTCTCCTGTAATCTCTTCTTCTTCTTCTTCTTCTTCTTCTTCTTCTTCTTCTTCTTCTTCCTCTTCTTCCTCTTCTTCTTCTTCTTCCTCTTCTTCCTCTTCTTCTTCTTCTTCTTCTTCCTCTTCCTCTTCCTCTTCCTCTTCTTCTTCCTCTTCTTCCTCCTCTTCCTCTTCCTCTTCCTCCTCCTCCTCCAGTGTGAATCTGTTGCCATCAGCTGCTTTAAATCTTTCACTGAAACTCTGAATCGTCCTCATAAAGGAGGCAGATTATAAAGATAATTGTTTTCACATGTAGAAAGTACAACAAACTAAATACTGATGTAGAAGTACAGAAATATACTCTACTCAAGTACAGTAGCAAAGGTAAGACTACTTTCCAGTTGTGTGAAACAGGAATATGAAATAGGAAAGTTTCTGATCTTGAACATAAACAAATCCAGTCGCTGTTCTTTTGAACTGCAAACATTTTTTATCCGACAGGAAATTGAAACTCTGGAGCCGTGCAGCTGCATCCATCTGACCAGCTACAGCATCATCATTGGCACCAACAAGTTCTACGAGATTGAGATGAAACAGTTTGTGCTCGAAGGTCAGAATGCAAGTAAAACACAAAAAGTACTTTTTACTGAAGACCATTCACCTTTTCTTAAACTTTTTTTTCATCAGAACAACATATGTTAATGGTACCATGTTTCTATGCCAATAAAATATAAGATATTATGGCACTGAACAAACATGAAGCCAAACTACTATAAACTTAATGAAATAAGTGAAATTGAATACATGTATCTGATATTTTGTGATGCTGCTGCAGGAGTAACAAGGCAGAAGAGGATACAAGAGACAAAGACAAGAGACTTTTCATCTGCATTTTGTTTTTGTTTAAAATCATTTGTGCACCGCACTTAAAGGCAATCAAATGTTTGCATCCGAGGGGAAACATTAATTAAATGTAGCGTATTCACAACAGAAAATCAATAACAGGAAAATACCTCCAGAAGATTAAATAAAACAGAGAGAAAGTAGTGTGAAAAGCATGTTTTAGCTTTTTTGTTGACTGAATCTCAATTCTTTGAAAAGGACAGCAGCTGTCAGACTCGTCCTTCTAGCTGGTGATCGACGTATGGTTCATCCGTCCTCTCGCTTCTCCTCTGCAGAGTTCCTGGACAAGAACGACATGTCGCTGGCCTCGGCCGTGTTTGCCGCCTCGTCACACAGTTTCCCCATCGCCATCATGCAGGTGGCCAGCAGCCTGCAGAAGGAGGAGTATCTCCTGTGTTTTCACGGTGGGCTTCACACACCACCTCCAGCAGAGCTCACCAGCAGCTCGCTGTTTACCGTGTTCTGTTCTTTAGGCTTTCTGACAGTCAGAGAGGTGTTTCAACTATTACACAGTCAATAAATGGCTGCTTTTCACTAGTGGTGCAGGAGGGTTATTTTAGATTTGAGTTTTGTATAATTTCCAATGACTTTGTATCTACTGCACCACCATTTAATAATAATAATAATAATAATGATAATAATAATAATAATAATAATAATAATAATAATAATAATAATAATAATAATAATAATAATAATAATAATAATAATAATAATAATGCATTGGTTCCTGTGGGCTCACCACCTGCAGGAAGGTTCTTAATCGATGCAATGTGATCTGGGTGACGGTGCCCAGACTGCCACCCGGAAACGAATAAGCGGGAGAAGATGGATGGATGGATGGATGGATGGTATTAGTTACTGTCAAACATCAGGCCAAACCAGCAAACAAAATGTAAAATATTTTAAGAAAACACAGATTTTTCTAAACAAATTTCAGAAGATCGGGCGAACACAACATGACACTGAGACTCGAGCTGAGATATCGGTGATTCTGTCATGTAGGCGAGGAAACTAGCCTTAGCCTCAAAGCCAAACTGTCAGGGTGAGTTTGTAAAAACATGAATAATGAAACAGCTATACATGTTTTTTGGACATGTTGGAACCCGGCCTTGGGCTTGCTAGTTCCTCCCGGTCCTTTGATCCTGAACTTGTTGTCTAAAAAAGTCTCAAGACAGCGAGATACGTTTTACCATTTATTTGAGTAAATGTAGCCAAATGCAAGTAGGAGCGCTGGACACCAGGGCCCAGTTGTTCAAACCTGGGTTATTTTAACCACTGGTTAAGCCCTAACCGCTGGTTAAATCCTTAACCCGCCGTTAGCTAACCGACCGTTAAATATGCGTTGTTTAAAACATGGTTTGTCATCCCGTTAGCTAACGTCGCCGTCAAAGTTAACAGTGAGGTTAACAACAGCGGTTAGCGTCCCTGACGCCGCTCCACCCAAGGCTCCGCCCAAGGCTCCGCCCACTTCCAAGTCTCCGAGCTTCCGTGTTTTGTCTTAAACATTGTGGTGGAGGCAGCCAGGGTTCAATTCAATTCAATTCAATTTTATTTGTAAAGCGCTAAATCACATCAACAAACATCTCAAAGCGCTCTTACAATGATAGAGGACAACAGAACCCAACTAAACCCTTCCAGAGCAGCAGATGTAACAAGCAACAGTGGCCAGGAAAAATTCCCTCGCATGGAGAGAAGTTCATAAGAACTCCCTCTTCAGGAAGAAACCGTGGGGCGGACCCTAGACTCTGGAAAGACGGCCATCCGCCTTGACCGGTTGGGGGGAGAAGTACATGGGATAGGACAGGGAGAGAGAGGAGTAGAAGAGGGAGAGAGAGAGTGGCAGACAGGCGAGATAAGTACAAATACTAAGAAAAGTCTATGATGAGCGTTGGTCTGATGATGAACCAATCTCAGTCTGGAGTTTAAGGGCCGTGCCGTTGCGGTGGGGTCCCGGTGCTGTGGGGGGGTCGGGTAGTAGGACCGTGGTAACTCCACTCTGTGAGTCTTGGGTCTGATCCCCTGGATCCTGCTCTCCTCCTGTCAGGGAGAAAAAAGACGGCGGCAGTATCTGGTGGCTCCAGTAATGTTGTTACACAGAGAGAAAGAAAGAAAGACAAGAAGCAGAACCTCCAAATGTAGAGTTACTCCCTTTAACGGGAGAGAGAAAATCCCCTCAGCAGTCTAGGCCTAGAGCAGCTCAACTTAGTGGTCCTATTTTATTACTATTTTATTCCTAATGAGAAGCTTTATCAAAGAGGAAGGTTTTTAGTCTACTCTTAAATAAACTAATGGTGTCGGCCCTTCGGACCGAGGCTGGTAGTTGATTCCAGAGTAAAGGAGCCAACGATACATGGTGATGTGTTCAGGTGCATCACGTAACTCTGCCCTCCGTGGCTGCGCTCCGGGACTGACCATTCGTCCTCCGAGGAAAATCTCCTCTCCTCACAATCAGCAAACACTTTGTGAACAGAGATAAAACCCCCAGTGTTTCTGTATTTTTCCAGGTTCCTCTGTGTCAGTTTTCAGATGGATTCACTGCAGCATTTTCTTCACAATCACGCTAAAGTTACACCTAATTGAAATACTGTTGTCAAGGCAGATTTTTCAATTGTTTTCAGTAAACTGCACCACATTCCTGTTCTACATGACCCCAGGTTCTTCTGTGTCCCTTTTCAAGTGGATTCACTGCAGCTTTTTTTCCACAATTACACACTTAAATTACACCCAATACATGTACTGCAGTACAGGCTGATTAAAAAAATCCCCACAGGGACATTAAAAGTATATTTGAACTTATTCAGGATGATGTGTAGTGACATCCACTCATCTCTCTCTCTTTAAATTACTTACAACATGTACTTTTTTTTTTTTTTTGTAATCTCACACTACTATAATAAAGCAGCCGGTGGATCCACACGCTGCACAAGGTGCTTTTATTTTACACCTGCCGTACAAAATGTCTGCGCACGCCACTGAATATTATGTTTTTCTCCCATATTTGTATGAGAGACTGACAGCATGTCACCAAGACGAATATTGGTACTTATTTTTTTCAACTTAAAGCACTGCCCGATGTTGACGACTATGGAAGCAGTGAAGTTTTGGGCGTGAACGAGACAAAAACTTACAGTAATAGTGAGTGAGGAAGGAACGTGGAGAAAAAACAATGAACAGAGAACCAAGCCAGATGACACTATATCAGTGTTTCAGTCAGCCTGCTGAGTAGCCCTGTTACTACTGCCACTTTGGGACACTACAGCGGCAGCTGACTCGTTTTAGGGAGCCTGATGATTGACACACAGTCTTGGATATGTTCAAGTATAGTTGGGATATTTCAAGCCAGTTATTCACATTTGTCATAGCATCTGTCAGTTCTTGTGCAGCGTGTTGTTTATCCTTTGCATGGACATACAGAACAGCATCATTGGCATACATTTGGCAGGTGACATTCGAAGGACAACAACTTGGCAGATCATTTATAAACAAACTGAGAAGCACTGACCCCTGCGGTTCAACAAGATTGTTGTTACCTGATGTTTACTTCATGTTCTGTATCCTAACACACTGTGATCTTGCAGATATGTTTGATTTAATCCAACTCAGAGTACTTGGGGAGAAGTTAAAACTGGACAGTTTGGTCAACAGTATCTGCTGGTTAATGGGGTCAAACACTTTTCTGAGATTGATGAAAACAACACCAATAACACCACCTTTGATTTTTTATTTTCCAGAAAGAAGCAAACCACCGTCTCAGTAGAATGATGTTTTCTAAAGCCAAATTGCATTCTGTTCAAGGTATATGGACTATTGTTAAGATGATCTACAAAATGCTCACAATTTTTTCCATGACTTTGGAGACTGCTGGAAGTATGCTTATCGGTCTCTAGTTGCTGGTTATTGCAGGATTACCTGACGTAAAGACTGGTGTAATGACAGAGCACTTCCAGGGTTCAGGGAAGGAACCTTCGTTTATGGATTTATTTATAATAGTAGTTAAGGGTGCTATGAAAGATTCTTTGTGATATCCTACCAATGTTACATCCATACAAAATGCATCTTTGGCTTTAGAGCTTTTGCGGCCACATGCAGCTTTATCAACTTGTGACTGCGACACTACGCACAAGTTAAGAAAGGGTTTGTCGGCGTTCAGTGGCATTGGTGGGTGGTATTCTATCTGGGGGAAGTTCCTTCGAGTCAGTTCTTTAACTGAGTCTATAAAGTAATTGTTCAAAGTTGTTGCAAAATCCTTTGGATCATGGATGACCTTCTCCTCTGTCAGTTTTTTAATCTGTAACTTGGAAAAAACGGTTTGTGCACCTGTAATTAAGAATTTGTGAATTTGTAAGTGTGGTGTTGTATTTGTGGAGGTAAAATAATCCTACAGGTACACAACTCACAGTACACAACTACAAATTCACAGTACACAACAAAAAATTCCACTTTCACAAGTGCACAAGCCTTTTTTCACCAATAATACCTTCATACTGTGCTGATAATTAGCATTGGAAATAGCCAAAGCGACTCTCTTCAGTTACTATTGCACAAAGCTGCTGTTTACTAAATGAGGAATATTCATTTGTCCTGAAGTAACTCATTAATTGTTGGTAGCGCCGTTAGCCTGTAGCCACATTAGCTTCCTTTAATCAGAGCTGTGTTCGTTCATCTCAGCTGATTTGTTCCTGCTACGTCTCGTTGTTGTTGGGTCATCAATACATTTCTATCAAGAAACTACAACAGCCAGATCGTAGAGCATCTTCCTCCCGCTAACAGATGAACTCCACATGAGCGGACAGCAGTGTCACATCCACACTCATCACTCTCTCAAATAATCAGTGACGTTATAATGAAGTGACTAACTGGTAACTGTAATTAGTTTCAGTAGCTGCTTTTGTTCTTGTGACAGAGTTTGGAGTGTTTGTGGACACGTACGGACGAAGGAGCCGCACCGAAGAGATCAAGTGGAGTCGTCTTCCTCTGTCTTTTGGTAAACGTAGTTTCAAGTATTTCTCATTGGTTTGATTAATGAATCAAGCGTCCTTTCTGAAGCTCATGTTATCCTACTGAGTGTTTCTACGCTGTCGTCCATGTGTCAGCCTATCGAGAGCCCTACCTGTTCGTCACCTACTTCAACTCGCTGGACGTCATCGAGGTTCAGGGGCACGCGGCTCTGACGTGAGACTCTCGGCCTCCTGGTGTCCGATTCGTTCCGCTGTGGGTCGTTAGCTCAGTTTCTCACGTCGCTGCTCTTCCTCACACAGTCCTGCGGTTCTGGCCCACCTGGACATCCCGAACCCTCGCTACCTGGGCCCGGCCATCTCCTCCGGAGCCATCTACCTGGCCTCGTCCTACCAGAACAAGCTGCGGGTCATCTGCTGCAAGGGCAGTCTGATCCGAGAGTCTGGAGAGCTGCAGAGGACCGGCTCCAGCAGAGGGTCAGTGTGTGTGTGTTTTAAAGTCTGTGAAGAACTTAAAAGAAAAACTACTACTTTTTAGAAGTAAAGATGAGAGAAAAGAGAGTATTCATGTAGTATAAATCTACCAATACTTAGTTATTAATTATAGTATGCGTGTATTCATGTTTTTCCTCATTTTAAACAATTTTGTTAATTTACCATTAATTCTGAACTTTTTTTGAATTCAACACATTCATTATTTTTCTTTGTAAAATGAAATCAATCTGCATTTTCTTCATCTTTATTTAGTTTCACAGATATAGTCGTGCTGACAATATGTCTAGAAACACAATGAGAATTAGTTCAATTCCACAATTTATAATTTTTTTATTTTATCCTTGTTTCTCATTTATCATGAAAAAAATGTTTGTATTCAATTTAGATTTCATGTAGAGTTTCTTTAAAAATGTATTTTGTGTTTTAAAATTTAAATCAACGACAAATTTTTAATCAATAATGGATTTTCTTTTTCAAAGAAAATCCTGACTTCTCATTTATTCATTTGTAAAAATGATGATAAAAAAAACAATTGAATTCAATACAGAACAAAGTTTTCAAAGTCCTGAATGAAAGGCAGCAGAAAGAAGATTAACTTATACACCCTTTATCTCAATGAATCATTTTCCATTGACAATTAAAGCAAACAGCAAATAAGCAACAAGCAAAATGACATGAAATCCGTCACACAGTGATTGTTTGCACTGTTTGTTCAGATTATTTGACAGAAACACAGTGAACCTGTTTGTTTGTATCTCCCCGGAGCAGCGGCGCCCCCTGCTGTCATGTTCCGACCCGTCAGTGCTGTTATTGTGGTTTCACTCCGTCGCCTCCTCTGCAGGAGTCCCAGCAAGCGCGGCCCCCCCACCTACTCAGAGCACATCACCAAGCGTCTGACCTCTGGCCCCGGCAGCCATGACGGTCTGCACCGGGAGCCTAGCACGCCGCACCGCTACCGGGAGGGCCGCACCGAGTTCCGGCGGGACAAGTCTCCGGCGCGGCCGCTGGATCGGGAGAAGTCGCCCGGCCGGGTGCTGGACAGTCGCAGGGAGCGCTCACCTGGGAGGTTCGGGGACAGCTCTCGACTGCACGCTGGCTCGGTGCGCACGCAGCTCGCCCCAGTTAACAAGGTCCGTGACGACAATCCTCCATCTTCTGTAGGGCTTCTTCCTGTGCAGGTCGCAGGGCGGCAGTGACGAGCGCTGATTACTGTGGACGGGGGCAGGATTCACCTGGACAGGTTGACACTACAGGACAAACACACAGAGACAAATAACCACACACACTGTTAGGCCACGTTTACACGTACAAAAACGGATATTTCTCCCTCTACGTTTAAAAAAGGACCCAGATATCCACCTGGTTCAGAGCGACTGTGAACAGCCAAACCTGTAGGGGGCAGAGTAACGAGAAGCATGAAGCCATGATAGCCAATCAGAATCCTGGAAAAAAACACTATGTCACTAATTGTGAAGTAAATAACCACCTTTAGACGCAACCGGGGACGTCGGGTATGTCGGATTGTCCCTCCTATCTCCTTATCTATCGACTTTACCTTAACTCCTGGATGACGTCACGGGGTTAAGGTAAGGTCTTAGAGGGCTTCCTAAAGGACTTAGTGAAAGGTGTTAGGAGGCTTCCTAAAGGACTTAGTGAAAGGTGTTAGGAGGCTTCCTAAAGGACTTAGTGAAAGGTGTTAGGAGGCTTCCTAAAGGAGTTAGTGAAAGGTGTTAGGAGACTTCCTAAAGGAGTTAGTGAAAGGTGTTAGGAGGCTTCCTAAAGGAGATAGTGAAAGGTGTTAGGAGGCTTCCTAAAGGAGATAGTGAAAGGTGTTAGGAGACTTCCTAAAGGAGTTAGTGAAAGGTGTTAGGAGACTTCCTAAAGGAGTTAGTGAAAGGTGTTAGGAGGGACAATTCGGATGTACCTACAGAGTTTATCCGGATCTCTACTGTGGCTGACGTTTTCAGGAATCATCGTTTGTGGAGACCATTGTTTCAGCCAGAAATCTGTTTTGGGTGTCCATCCGAAAAATCTGGGTATCCAAAATTATTTGGATAAGCGACCGGGTTAGGGTGGGGGGGGTATATGTGCTCCGAGTACGAGGGGGAGGCAGCGCTTACTGGCACGCCTGCAGAGGGTTCCATAAATAGACCATAAATGATGCATTCTAATGCGTTCCGGACTACGAAATATTGTGACATGTAAATTTAGCTTTTTGACAATAATACATTTCCTTCTCTTCTTGACATTTTTGCTGATGCATCCTATATACTTTCTTGCTTTGTTAAAAAGTTGTCCTTTTTTCTCTTAAGGTAATGGCTCATTTTCATTGGTGATGGTTTTCACTGGTACAGGTACCAGTGAAAACTCACCTCACTCCAAACTTCACTACATGTACTTGTTTATGCCCCCTGTAGTTTCACATTGCTTCTATCTGCACCCCTAAACTGTACATCTGTAAACTGTGAAATAGTTTCTATTATCCTCTTATTAGTTTTTAATTGAGTATTAGATCTTATTTGTCCTCTGCAGGCCTCCTATAGCTCAGTCCCAAGACCTCAGTACGTCACGGTCACACATAAACTGGTGATGGAACAAGCATGATTGTCAATACTTATATCAAAATCAGCATTTTCACCAAGAATATTTTATCCTTCAATGAAAAACATGAATGATGTACAGAATCAAACATGTGTCAACATTTTGGAAATGAAAACTGAGATCGATCATAGAATTAGTCCCTGTGTGGATTCTGCAGATAGAATCCCTCAGCATTTTGAAAAGGAAATTCCTCCTAATTCCTCCTCTCTGCTTCAGCATTTGAACGCATCAGAATGAGTCAGAGAATTGCGAACCAATCAGAACGTATAGACCACATGGTATCAATTGACCAATCATTTTGCTCGTTACTGGGTGTAATACAAACCTGAAGTCAGTTGGAAGTTGTTTACTCGAGGTCATAATTCGGAATTTTTCAGCAAAAAAAGATGGATTTAGACAAAATTAGACAATGACAAGTAGTGAAGGACATTATGGACATATTTTAGAGGCTTTGAGCAACACGTCCACTATTTTTTCAGCCGTCTTTTCTGAAAATTGACCGTCCAAATGACGACTGGACGGCTCGCTGCCAAAACCATGGTGGAGACTCGTAGCTGTTTTTATGTGTAAATGCACGGCTCAAACACAGTGAAGTATCAGTTTTTTCAAATTCCTGGGCATGTGTAAAAGTGGCTTTATTCACACTCAGGAGCAGTTTAGACACTAACTACCAGAGTGTCTGGAGAAACCTTCAAATGTGCAGCGAGAACTGGAAGATCTGTCAGATTTAAATCGTTTTAGCCTGTATGTCAGAAACAGCCACAATGCAGCATCTCAAAATACTACAACATTTCGTTTTTGCTTTTTTTAAACATTATTATCAGGGATGCACCTATACCACTGTTTGAAGTACAAGGACGAGTACGAACCTTTAGCTCCGAGCTGATACCAAGTACAGATCAAATGCCAATAGGTCATGAACCACCTGCGTACAGCCTCTGCGCCGACACTACACGCTCCTGCAGCAGTCTACAGTACACAGAGTGCAGTGCGTAGCGTCCATCTACACACGGCGCTATGCGTACTGTAGAACGTTGACCAGCGGTCTGCAACCATTTTTGTCTCTTTCCACCAAATAAAATTCTTGTGGAGCCACAAAACATGTTTTATCATAAAAGCTCACACAGCTTATACCGTATACTTCCCAATAGACGTGAAGTGTGCGAGTGCAAGCCTCTGGGTGCACGTCTATTGAGAAGATGTGAGCCGCAGGTTAAAACATTCTGTAAAATACGGTAATCACATGTGTCTTTATTGACACGGAAGTAGTTCTGCAAACCGTGCTTGCTCACTTGCGCATATCTAGATTTGCGGCGGCGTCTTGAAAGACGGTGTTAAGAATAAAATGACCGCCAAAAGGGCCTGGCGCATCTAGAGTTGCCGACCCGCCTTCAACCTGATGGCGGACGCTGCCCTACGGGGGCGTTGGCTTTTCTATAAGGCAGTGCTGCTCTTCTATTTGGAACTATACGGTAGTTAATCTATTTACCGTATTTATGTAAACGTACGTTGATGATGTTTTACAACGATTTACAATTAATTTAGCTGTTTTTTCGCTTTTATCCATTTTGAACAGTTTTAACATTTTCAGCTGATTCAGCTATTTTGGTTGTTTTAGTCATTTTAACCGTTTGACCAGTTCTTGTTCCATTCATGACAGTTTTAAACATTTTATATCCTTTTTTTGAGCCAATCCTCCTGACACTTTTTCCTTCTTTCTGATTTTGATCAATTTTAGCCTTTTCAACCATTTTAGCAAGTCTTTTTGAAAATAAGCCCAGTATGCACATACAATTTTAAAAAGCACCAATACAGTGGAACAAAAGAGCCACATGTGGCTCTGGAGCTGCAGGTTACAGATCCCGGCTGTAGACAGAGGGACCGTGCTCGCTGTTAATGAGTGTTTCAGTCAGACTTGAATCATGTTTAGCATGTAGCATCGTTGGTGTGGGAGCCTGAAACTATTAGCATGAAGCTCTCAAAGAGAGAGAGAAGAGAGAATATAGAGGGGGAGAGAGGGATGGGATGGGGGGGGACAGCAGACAATACCGTTGTTAATGCTACATATATTATTTACAGTTATCACACTGATCCAAACACTTTCCAACTGTTTTTAGATTAAACAAAATTGAGCAGCTCTGTCTAGAGAGCAACATGATTTTCGAGAAGGTACATCAATTAGCAAAGTAGCAACAACAAATACAGAAGTACATGATTTTGACGGTTAAATAAGGCCCCGTTTACACAACAACGAATTTGAGTGTATCCGCAAAACTTTCTTCACTTTCGGGGGGTCCGTTTACACGACACCAGAGTGTGGAGGCACTGTATCCTTCAAGTTTTTAATCCGGCTCCCAAAGTGGAAAGATTCTTTCATGGCCGCTATTCCCTCCTGCAGAGACCGCCGGAGGCTACAGAGCCTGTTACTGTGTATCTCTCCCCCTCCCTCCTGCTCATCCAGTTGTAATGGCTTTGATTTGATCTTCCAGTTCTTTTTCCTTTATTTTGTCCTTTTTGATCTTGTATGAGGAGTGCCTCTCATGACGACTTTAGCGCCTCCCAGAGGACACAGGGAGAAACACCATTTGCTTCTAAAAAGATTGTCCATTGTTTTTTAAAGAATGTGAGGAAGTCTGGATCCTTGAGCAGTGGTGTGTTAAATCTCCATTGTCTGATAGGAGGGTGATTGTTCTATTAGTGACTGTCATAGTGACAGGTCAAAGGTCACTGATAGTGATGGGGTGAATCTGTGTGTCCGGGGTGTCCTTCATCACTGAGTTACTCACCAGAAAGTAATCTAAGCGTGACTAGGATTGGTGCACTGCTGAGTAGAAGGTGTACTCTTTAAGAGTGGGATGAGAGGTGCGCCAGGCGCCACAAAGACCAAAGTCACTCATGTACTGCTGGACTATGTCTGTAGATTCCGTGTGTCGGGTGTTTGCTGCTTTACTAACTCTGTCTACTTGTGGATTGAGGACCTTGTTGAGGTCTCCTCCCACTATCAGTGTTTTGTCAGAGTGTGTTGAGAGGGTGGTGAAGAAGTTGTGATAGAAGGAGGGTCATCAACATTTGGGCCATAGATGTTTGCGATACACATCTCTATGTTCTGAAGAGAGATGTGAAGAATTATAAATCTTCCCTCTGGGTCTGTGATTGTGTCTTTACAAGAGAATTGTATTTTATTGTTGATTAATGTAGCTACACCTCTGTTTGGAGTTCTAACAAGCTGAGTATATGTGAGGGAATTGTGGTGAAATCAATTTGTGATGTCCTGCGGAGCTCCGAAACTCTTTAGAATGTAGCATCACTGGTGTGTGAGCCTGACCTCATTAGCATGTAGCATCACTGGTGTGTGGGCCTGAAACTCTTTAGCATGTAGCCTCACTGATGTGTGGGCCTGAAACTCTTTAGCATGTAGCATCACTGGTGTGTGGGCCTGAAACTCTTTAGCATGTAGCATCACTGGTGTGTGGGCCTGAAACTCTTTAGCATGTAGCATGTAGCATTACTGGTGTGTGAGCCTGAAACTCTTTAGCATGTAGCATTACTGGTGTGTGAGCCTGAAACTCATTAGCATGTAGCATTACTGGTGTGTGAGCCTGAAACTCATTAGCATGTAGCATCCCTGGTGTGTGAGCCTGAAACTCATTAGCGTGTAGCATGTAGCACAGCTCGGAATTACGTGCTGAGCCGTTAAACTACTGAGCAACATTGGGCTCCCTCTGCTGGTCCAAATGTCTCTAGTGATGAAGTTGCTGCTGATTAAGTTGCTGTTGTTGTACCAACAGTCTTTTTCCTCCTCTTGATATTTTGGCAGAACATAGTTTACAGTCTGCCGTACTTCAGTAAACAATCTCCAAACTGCAGACATCGCTTGTCCTTACTTGCGTACCTGTAATCGACATTGCTGACATATGACGTCACGTAATACTTAGAGGAGTACGAGTATTCCAATACTGGTATCGGTATCGGTGCGTCCCTGATTTTTATGAGGTCATGATTTAAAATTTTATTAGAATTTAGTTTATATGATATAGCTGTGGAAGTAACTGACGGAGCAATAATACTTAGTTTTAATTACTGCCTTTATATATATATTTTTTTTCAATTTTTGCGTTCAAGATGTTGTGATTGGTTGGCGTTTCCTGACGCGTCTGTTTGTCTGTGACCTCAGTGTGATGAAACGTTCAGTGAGCGGACATACTGCCCGGTTGACCTTTGACCCCGGTCTTGTCTTGCAGGTGTGGGATCAGTCGTCGGTGTGAATCCAGTGCGGGGCTGCTCCTGACCGGGGGCTTGAAGAGAAACCCTCAGAGTGCAAGCACACTGACGCACACACACTCTCACGGCTCGGGCCTCCTCACCTGTACATAGTGCTCAGAATACACACACACACACACACGCACACAGTGGGAAGTGTCTCCCGTGACAATCCTCCTCCTCCTCGCTGATGTTTCAGGCAGACCCGGTGGCGAATCGACCGACCGCCTGCTGAGTCGACTTTATAAGAAATACGACCTTGTAAATATGGCCACCTGAGTTTTTATAGACAAAGGGGGAAGAGTCGGCTGGCAAAGCCACGTCTATTTTTTTTAACTGAGTTTCTAAAGATGTTGCAGGGCGATTAATGAAGCCGTCAGTTCAGAGATACACTGTCAAACCTTTCGTTTGGATCTGAATTATGGGAGCGGTTTGAGGAGGCAACACTTTGCACAGCAGGTTGGATTTGAACAGTTTATCCGCTCGTCACATGATCAGTCTTCTTTCTCCTCTCATCAAACTTTCTTATTTAACTGCAGGCGATTGCTTGGCTGACCGCCGTCTGGCCACACTGTAAAACTAAGCAATGTTTTGTGGCTCCTTGTGTTTGATTTCTTTCGCCCCCCCGCAGCTCTGCCTGTGATGCCGGATGTGTTGCGGGCTCAGACCGCCTCTCAGCTTCGCTCTTTAGTCCGCCGCCTCCGATTATGGTACAGATGTCCCGTTTCTGTGCAGTGATATGAAGTCTAGTGACCGTCAGCGGTTGTCACTTTCTAGTGTTTTTTCCTGGGAGGCAGCGAGACCGCCTCCACTCGTCACATCGGTGAGCATGACTAACTTTGGAGCAGCTCGTCGCTTCGACCTTCGATTCTTTCTCTTGGTTGTTCTTTTCCGTCATGTATTCACTTAGATTTGCATTCAATCGTAGTCGTTGATGTTAGACGGTGACTTTCAGGTTTCCTTGATTTTTAGAGATGTATTCCAGTAAATGCATTAAACATGATTAAAGTGTTTGACTCTTTTCTTCTTCTTGGTTTCAGACTTTCCTGCCATTAAAATTAAAAGCCCCTCCAAAATCTATTTATTTTCACAGTAATTCACACAAATCTACAGCTGAACCAGGAGTCTGTAGGTTCGCTCCTCCTTGCACACTCTTTAAACTTCCTGCTTTTAGCCTCAATGAGGACGATTCAGTTACAGTCGAGGACGAAAGCACATGAAGGATTTACTGCAACTGCAGAAGTCGATCAATTTCAGAGTAATCAAGTTACATCAAACAGTTTTAAATGGACTTCATAGTGTTTAATGAAAAGTTCAGCCAGTGGTTACTGGTACTTTATCAATACTTTTTAAAATTGTATCGATACTTTTTTACTATGACTGGTACTTTAAGGCTTTATTAATTCTATTGACACTTTTTTTTTAACTATCAATAACGTACCCATAATGGTTATAAAGTACCTGTCATATTTAAAGGTGTGTGTGTGTGTGTGTGTGTGTGTGTGTGTGTGTGCTAAAAAAGCACACAGAAGGTTCAGCTAGTTTATTTCTCCTTCAATTCTACAACAATGTAATGCTCTTTAAAGTAAAATCCAACAAAAACAAAATATTCAGACTGAACAAGGAGCACTTGTTGTTACAGGAAGTTGCTATGTACAGCTACACACACTCCTCTGATGGAGGGGAGAAGGTTCAAAGTGCTTAACAAACAGAAGGGGTGGGGCAGAAAGGAGGAGAAATCAAACAAGAGCACGAGTGATCCCTTTGAGAGACCCGTAATAATAAAACTGCTTGGCACCAGTCCCCCCACCACCACCACCACCACACACACACACGGTCACTGGGCCGTCGCGGCCATGCCTCTGATGGAGCACGTCAGCGTGAAATGAAGAAAAATACAACATAATGCAGATTGAGAGAAATTCTGGGGAGGAAAAAAAACAAAAAGCACAGCAGTGTGTGTGTGTGTGTGTGTGTGTGTGTGTGTGTGTGTGTGTGTGTGTGTGTGTGTGTGTGTGTGTGTGTGTGTGTGTACTCATACAGCCTCCAGTTTCCTCACAATACTGAAGCACAGCTCAGGTTCAGATTTCATTTTGATGCACTCGGTGGCAGTGTCGACTTCATGTGCAAAAAATAGCCTCGTTTTTTGTTTTACATGGTTCACATTCATGGGTTGAATGAGACGAAACTCGAGGAGATGAAAGAGGAAACAAGTGAGGAGAGGAAACAAGTGAGGAGATGAGAGATGAGACAAGTGAGGTGATGAGAGATGAGACAAGTGAGGTGATGAGATCAAACAAGTGAGGTGATGAGAGAGGAAACAAGTGAGGAGATGAGAGGGAGGCAGGTTTAGGACTAGTGCTGCTCTGAGTGTCTATGGGGGAACTTTATGTTTGACTTCATGAAACTCATTCAGTCTGACATCTGGTTGTCTTGTTTGCTCAGACTTACTGAGTTTGGTATGATTTGATTGAAGCGCCCCCTGGTGGACTCCTACAGATGAGTGAACACAGAATTTAAAGCCAATTCCACCTAAACTGTGACGATGTGGAGCAGCGTCACTTTTTAGCTCCTCCAGTGTCGTAACCCCTCAGTTAGTGAAGTTCAACACTTCCAACGGGAGGCAAAGCGAAAACCAAACAAACACATGCAGTATGTTGTTGAGTCCCCCCCCTACGAGTGTGAGGGTCCTGGTTTTGAATCCCACCTCTTCTGCTGTACCTCTAATGTTCCCACACAACAAAAATCCTAATTGACGAAATCAAAGGCCAAACCTGTGTGTGTGTGTGTGTGTAGAGGTAGTGTCTGAGTGGGGGGGGGTTTCTGGACGACCCTTCTCTCAGTGCATAGACATCTGGTTGGCCGCAGACACTAAATGACGTGTCGCGGCGCCGCCTCGTCCACACGTCGTTCTGAGAAATGCCTCTCGTGCTCCGTCTCGTAAACACTGATTATCTTGTGGCAAAATTTAATTCTCTGGATTTATTTTTTCTCTTTTTTTGAAACAGCAACGCAACGGCAAAACCTCAATAAATAAGAGCCGAGTAATGACGGGATGGGAAAACCACTGCAGCATCAAAACAGGACACCCTGCTTCTCTATTGAAAAATAAACACCCGTCGTCCTCAACAGGTCACAAAATATACGTTTTCTTCTTCTGCAAATAACAACTTAAGAAAACAAAGAAATAAAAAAAGAAAACATTTGCTGACTAATTAAGTGCGCCACTATTCAAGGATTCTATACATTTTTTTTCTTAAATGCTATATAGGTATCTGAATATATTATTTTATCCATTTACTTTACAAAAAGAGTGTGTGTGCGTGTGCGTGTGTCGTTGAATGAGGCAGAGCGGGTGTCTCGGGGGGTAAACGGCGGGGAAAAGCCCTTTCTGCTGCTCTGCTTCCACCTGTCAGGTCGTCAGGAGAGAATCGGCTTCTGAGGACTGAAAAGTGGCGAGACGTCCAGCTCCGAGAGCATGCTGGGTAAAAAAACAATAGGTGATGAGCGGTGCCAGCAGACGATCGGCAGCATGAGAAGCACTGCTGTCCAACATTAACCACAATCCTGCTGCGAGGTGACGGAAAGAAGCAAAACTGAAAAGAAAACGTCCCAACAGACCTGCAGCTGCTCTGCAATCTGAGCATTCGAGTGACTGAACAGTCACGAGAATCACTTCACCCAACACAACAGTGTTTTTCAAAAAATAAAGACACCTCCACTCCGCCGTTGCCACGCCTGATGGCAAGAAGTTACTCCGTCTTCACATGTAACGGTCGAGAGAGAGGCATTCTGGGAAATGTAGGCTCTCTGTAGAGCCTCGGTGAAGACAATCCATCCAAGTGCTTCTCAGACGCAAAATAAGTTGTTTTTGTTGTGTATCTCTTTAGAAGTAACAGCGTTTTGCTGTTCCAACACACAGATTGTCAAGTTTTTTTGTTAAGTCTGAAATTATAACTTTTATTTGACTAAACTGAGTCGATGCAGCAGAGCTATGAAGAGTTTGGATGTGTTTGGGTGAAGTGAGCCTTCAAGTCTGATGAGCCGAGAGTCGACGGTACTTTGATGAGGAAGTTGTTGCTGAGCAGGGAAACAACGAGAAAGATGAAAGTCCTCAGCGGGACGCCCCCCTCCTCAGGACCCTCGGACGTCCGTCCTCCGAGTGCAGCCTGATCACGCCACACAACGCCGTCCTCTTTATGTACACGCCACCTCGGAATCTGCAGCGCACACACACACTCACACAGTTCATGGGACATTCGGTGGAGCTCCAGCGTCGTGCCGCCGTCCTGGCGCTCAGTTGGAGCTCGCTGTGATGGGCTTCTCCAGTTCCAGGTCCAGGGGGGCGGGGCCGAGCTGCAGGCTGCTGAAGCAGGTCTTGCAGACGCGCGTGGGCTCGAACAGCTGCTGGCTTGGCACAGGGATCTTCTGGTCGCAGCAGCTGGCGCAGAACACGTTACCGCAGTTCCTGCAGGGGGACACAGGGGGTCACTGTGTGTGTGTGTGTGTGTGTGTGTGGGGGGGGGGGGGTCCCCCAGACCGAGCCTCTTTACACCTGCAGTTATCCTGCAGCTCCACAGCCGGCTGGTCGAAACGTCTCCAGCTGCAGGTTCAGTCAACTGAACTACAACTTTCTTTATGTCTCCTTCAAATCACTGACAGAAACAGAGCTGCGATCGATGTGCCAATATTAAATATTCTATTAATCCAGTATCACTGGATCGTAATTGAATCATTTTTGGTAAAGAAATGATTTTATTTCAACACCGTAGTTAACTATTTTTTAATTGAAGTCTAATTTTAAAGAGGAAATAATAAAAATTAAAAAAAAGAAAACAATTATTCAAAGAGTAAAATTAAATAGTTTTCTTAATGTCTTCATTTAAAATCTATTTAACATTTTTAGTTAACTTTCTCCGAATACCTGCAACGTTATTGAGTAAATCACTAAATATTTTGTGTATTACGTTTCTGTTTACAGTGTTGAAGTCTTATATTTTAAAGATAAATTCTTCAATCAGCTGCATTAACAAGGAAAATAAAGGGAAAAAGTAGAAAAACTATTCTTCTAAATATTTAACAGACACACACACAGACAGACAGACAGACAGACAGACAGACAGACAGACAGACAGACAGACAGACAGACAGACAGACAGACAGACAGACAGACAGACAGACAGACAGACAGACAGACAGACAGACAGACAGACAGACAGACAGACAGACAGACAGACAGACAGACAGACAGACAGACAGACAGACAGACAGACAGACAGACAGACAGACAGACACACACACACACACACACACACACACACACACACACACACACACACACACACACACACACACACACACACACACACACACACAGTCGTTGCATATGTAGGGTCACCGATGCATTAAAAGGTTATAGGGTGAATTAGTTGCACTCAGTATAAACAAAGCTGGGAAAAAATCTCTTTTAAACACTGATAAATAAGATTTCCAGTAAAACTTGGAAGATAATAGTGAAGGAGTGTTTTTTCTTTTCATGTATTGGATACAGAAATGTATGTATGTCTGTGTGATTTAAATCTGAGCATCTGGGATGCGTCGATAAAACAGGTGTAAAAAGCAGAAGTTGAGTCATCGTGTTTAGTTTCAGCTTCACTCCATGCTGACTCAGCTCCAACACACAGTGAATTAACTGATCATTCAGCTCATTAAAAAGAACAAAAACAAACCAAAGAAACATGAGTGGACGAGAAGGCAGGTCACACCGGAGCTCAGATTGAGATGGAAGGCCATGCTGACACACTGACACACAGTGGGCCCTGTTACCCGCCTGCCCGCCCCCTGAGCACCGTGTCAACACTGTGGCGTCCTGTGACGCCATGCTGCTTTGTGGGGAGGTGGAGAGAAGATGCACAGGGGGGCAGGGGCAGCATGCTGCCGGGGGTGTGTAGTTGCAGGGTGCTTGTGTGGTGCCATTGTGAGAGGAGGATTGAGGTGTTTGTTTTTAGTTTAGTGAATTTTGCTCATTAAACAGTCAATCATCCCTTGACCAATCACAGCGAGCCCACTGGCAGCAGCGTGCTCTCACGCTCACAGCCGGTTGGAGACCGCTCGATGGAAACACACTGCCGCCGCGGGACGCACACTCGAGTCAATACACCTCAGAAATGAAGAGCGATTTCCCAGAGAAGCTGCTGAAACAGGATGAATGGGCCCGGATGCAGCAGGTGAGTAGGAGAAGGAGGGAGTGGGAGGGGGGTGCTGCAATGCTGGGATGAAAAGGGTGGAGGGAGGAGGGAGGGAGGGAGGGAGGGAGGGAGGAATGGGGCGGAGCGGGACAGGGGAGCCGGATCTCACCAGACCTCCTGGACAGGCTCCCTGCCACTGTAGAGGAGCAGAGGGGCAGACATTGGATAAGAGCTGCGGGAGCAGTGGAGACAACACAACAGACTGAGACACTCCTCCTGCACCAACACCACTCCTCTTGCACCAACATTACTCCTCCTGCACCAACATACTTCTTCTGACCTGCACCAACATCACTTCTGACCTGCACCAACACCACTCCTCCTGCACCAACATTACTCCTCCTGCACCAACACCACTCCTCCTGCACCAACACCACTCCTCCTGCACCAACATCACTCCTCCTGCACCAACATCACTTCTGACCTGCACCAACATCACTTCTGACCTGCACCAACATCACTTCTGACCTGCACCAACACCACTCCTCCTGCACCAACATCACTTCTGACCTGCACCAACATCACTTCTGACCTGCACCAACACCACTCCTCCTACACCAACATCATTCCTCCTGCACCAACACCACTCCTCCTGCACCAACATCACTTCTGACCTACACCAACACCACTCCTCTTGCACCAACATCACTCCTCCTGCACCAACATCACTTGCGACCTGAACTAACACCACTCCTCCTGCACCAACATCACTCCTCCTGCACCAACACCACTCCTCTTGCACCAACATCACTCCTCCTGCACCAACATCACTTGCGACCTGAACTAACACCACTCCTCTTGCACCAACATCACTTCTGACCTGCACCAACACCACTCCTCCTACACCAACATCACTTTTGACCTACACCAACATCACTTCTGACCTGCACCAACACCACTCCTCTTGCACCAACATCACTCCCCCTGCACCAACATCACTCCACTGAGAAACATTCCGTCCACCTGCAGCAAAACGGAGACGACCGGTGACATGAGGAGTGATCTTGTTAGCGGAGATAAGCTGATTGATCCACACACACAATCCCGTCTTGATCCCTCTAACTACTCTAGTCAGAGCACATTACTTACTGTCCTGCATAGAATAACAGAAGTTCTAGCTCAATAATTGAGCCAATTGTCACTTTATCAAAGGTCTACTTCTGAGAGTGAAGCTTTCACAACATCCAGAGATTACAATTTACCCACTTCTCAGTCGCACCTGAACACACCATCAGACTACAAACAAGATAAACTTTAACAAAGGTTTCCCTCAGGAAGTAAAGTTCTTGAATAACCAACTAATTAGTCAAAAATGCTGAAAGTTCTATTTACAGCTTGGTAGGTTTTGCATTCATAAGAAAAACCAGCGACTTCTTCTTGGAAATCTCCAGATGAGACGAATCATCACGAATGAGTTTCGATTCATTTGGAGTGAAGGAAAAGCGTTTCAGCTAAATGCATTATAAAAACAACTAAGCGGTTTTTCTGAACCAACGAGGACTCTAAACTTCACAGACGCCTCAGCAGGACACAGCACTGGTTGTTTAAGGGACTGAAGAGTTGTCTGCGCTCGCCAACGAGCCTCAGTACGTACCTGCAGTGGTGCCTCCTGGTGGCGAGCCAGAACCTGCTCTCACAGCCGTAACACTGTGCTGCTAAGTGATCAGGGTACCAGCGAGTCACCTGCAAGCAACAGACCAGGCGGGTTCACAGACATGGAATAACAGAGCATCTGCTGCCAGAGCGGGCTGACGTCACCTGAGCGGCTCACCTCGGTGTCTTGCTTGTCCACCTGCTCCCAGCTGGCCTCGGAGAAGAGCTCGGTGCTGCAGCGCGACAAGCAGTTCGCGTCCAGATTGAACTCCGAGTCCGTCATCGAGGTCTGCCAAGACAAATACACTGAATCATCAAAGATCTCCATCATAACCAGTTCAGATGGCGTTCAGTCATTTCTCAAAAGGCCTCACCACTTCGTCTCCGATGTCCCCATTGATCCTGTGGAACCCGGCGTGCTGCTGATTCTCCAGGCGGCTCCACAGCTCCTGCACCTGCTTCTTCAGAGTCTCCACCTCCATCTGGTGCCCCGCCTCTATCTGCCTCAGCCTCTGCTGGATGGCGTCCGTGTGCAGAGTGAGCCCATCGTCATCCAGGTGGCTGCGAGACGGCTGCTCCGGGCTGACGGCAGCTCGGCTGTGTACGCTGTGGCAGCAGCGGTGCTGAGAGCAGCTGCCGCGCGGATGCAGGATCAGAGAGTTGCAGCTTGCGAGGGACACCTGTCGACTCAGCGGGGCCCGCTCGCCGTTCCCTTTGGCCCAGTGAAAGCCTCCACAGGGCTCGCCGTCAGAGCTGTCCCCATTACTGAGGCCGTCCCTGCTTATGTCAGTACTCGCACACTGAAAGGCACTGACGGAGGCTCGCTTGAAGCCCCCGTTTAAAGTCCTGCTGAAGCCATGCTCAGCTGGCTCCGGTCTTTTTTCCTTCCTGGAGCAGAGCGGAGGAGCCCGGCCGTCGTCGCAGGGCGGCCGGTTCAGACAAACGGACATCTGCACGGACAGATCTACCCTGCTGCAGGCCTCTTCGGTTAAAGTCTCTGTGGAACTTTCCATAAGGGAGATCCTCTTATCCAGCGGCTCCACCGGCTCAGAGAGGCTGTTCTCGGATTCAGAGTTGGGGTATGTCTCCTCATCCACACCCGCCTCTTCAGGTGAACTGTCCACAAATCCATTAGTCATAGTTCTTTGTGCTGAGGGCTCGAAGTTGCCCGAACTGGACTGAATAGGTTCGTGTGCAACCTCGTCCTGTACCGAGGAGTTCTCTACATTCTGCTTCATCAGTTCGTCTGATGTCTCCTCAGCTGGCTGCTGGTCCAGCTCCTCGTCCTGCTGTGAGGATCGAGGAGGAGCCTCGTCATCCTCCTCTGCCTCGGTCATACCATTTTGTGGAAAGTGCCCATTAGCGAGTGTCTGTGTTTTCACCTCAGTCCCGTTAACTTCCTCAGACTGATGCTCCGCCTTGACATCCGCTTCGACATCCGCTTCAGCTCTCTCCTCTGTATCAACGTTAGCAACATCAGAGACGGCGCCGCCTCCTTCTCTCTGAGCGTCAGCTCCTGCCTCCTCCTTCGTGGCTTCCTGAAGAATGTTCTCCATTTGTCCTTCGGCCACGCCCACCGCCACAGAGAGCTCTGCCTCTTCTGCATCCTCCCCGGGCAGGTTTAGCAACGTCGCCTGACCGAGCCCAGCGTTCAGACCCTGTGACTGTGGGCTGTCGTCCAGTTCGGAGTCCGCCCCGTCTGGATAAGGCCCCACTCCATTAGGCCGCACCTCCTGATCCTGGCTGCCCCCTCCATCGGGCCCCGCGCCCATGTTGCGTTCCAGCGAGCGCCGCTGGTCCTGCCACTTCTCATTGAGGCTCGGGTCACTGGAGCGCCGGTTCGGAGGCAGCGAGCTGCCCAGCTCACATGCGCTGGGCAAGTTGTCAAAAGAGCGAGTCTTTGTACGTCTGAGGAGGAAATCAAATAATCACTTGGTGTGCTCGCTGTGATTCAGACGACAGCGGCTACAACAAAACAGTGAGTTGACAAATCAATGGAGCAGCAGGAGAAACAACAATGTAAGAAGGCAAACATATTGAAAGCAAAGCATTCACACTTCAACACAGAGCTCACTCTCATAAATGACCTCGATACAGATGAAACAAACTCTTCTGTGATGTTACGAAAGTCATGGGATAAGAGATAAGTGCATCGTTAAGCAGCTTCTCCTCAGGCCCTCGCAGACAGCAGCGCTGAGGATGGGCCCGTCTGGATGTGGGAGGCTTGAAACTTCATCTTACATGAGTGTGGAGGGGTGAGGGAGCTGGTGAAGCAGGCCAGGCTCACCTGCCCAGAGGAGCGTCCTCCGGGTTGGCGCCGGGCACCGGGTAGGGAGCACACGAGTCATCGGAAGGGGTGGTGGGGGAGGAGCTTGGCAGGTAGACCGCCGTCCACAGCATCAGGTTCCGCACGTGACACACCGGGTGGAGAACCTGCTACAACAACTGGATATCAACTCCAAACTCCATGAGCAGAGAGACGCAACCAATTAATTACTCTGGAACAAACATCTCAGATTATCCTAACTCTTTTACTGCTTATTCTTATCTGTGATTGGACGCAAAGCTCTATTCCTCTGTTTCAAATATAAACTGAGTGATGGTAAGCAGAAGTCATAGAATTAGATTCAAAAGTTTATCCTGATTTCACATAAATCAATAGAGTATATTGATGACAGGAAATGACAGTTTAATGCTTTTAGATGTGTCTTTGTTTGTAATTAATCAAACTAAATCCATTTATTTTCGGTCTGTCAGTACAAAAGCCAGAAAATAAAAAGGCAGAAAGTGTGCTTTACAAAAATCTGCTCTAACAATGGAGGAAAACGATTTTTTCCTTGAGCATGTGGAGCATCAAAATACTTTTATGCCCTTGATGAACTGCTTGAGGGAAATTGAACCGATATCTGCAGCTGAACTCACCTGTGATGTGAAAATGAATGTAGATTATTCAGGCAGTCACCAAAACGCTTTCAAAGTTTTTGTGCAATAATTTTGAATAGGTGAAATTAAGTTTAACCTAATTTCTGGACTACTGACCACACCGGAATATAAGCCGCATCCACCTAATTTAAAAAGAAAAACAATTTTGGACATATATAGGCCACAGTTGACTATAAGCCGCAGGTGTCCACATTGTAACAGGGCTTGAATTTCACTGCTGGAATTGCATTTTTATTTTTATTTTTTAAAGAAAAAAGTCATTTTAAACACAGCTGCTGTTGTGGGTTGGGTCGGCGGACAGGCAAGAGGGATGGGAGGGGGTCTGGGACGGTGTGCCTTCCTCTGACTGAGCAGCAGCACGCGTGGGGTGTGAAGCTGGAGCTCCAGAGTGTTAACCCTTAAAAATCTATATTCGCCGCGTCATTGTATAAGCTGCAGGGATCAACGTGCCTGAAAAATGTAGCGACTTATAGACTGGAAATTAAAGTACTTAAACATAAGCGCAACATAGCTATAAGTCTTCATATGGCATTGATTAAAATGCTTAATCTTAAAGTAGAATATTACCATTTGTAATAATAGTGGTCAAACTTACGCATTTCATGCCTTTATATTAAAACCTCTCCAAATGGAAAATATTTCCCTGAAGATCTGTACAAGGGTACCTTCCTTTCCCACATTTCCACATGCACTACTGCAGCCATGTGTTATGAAGTGTTATTGTGCATTGCAAAACCCTGCACAAGCTTCACAGTAACTATCTCAGCAATCATTTAAGTTACCATTGTTAGTTTTTAAGGTTATAGAAAGAAATTGATTCTGAATATTTGTGACCACTTCCACACAAGGAAAAAAAAAGCAAAACTAACACTAACCACAAAAGTGTAACTGTCACAAAGCATCACAAGGACTTGTGGGTCAAGTTTTAGCACACAAGCTATTAAATAAAGCGAAAGAGAAATTCATAGATTGCTTTCAGGCTCCTCCTCTCTGCCAAATAAAAATAGGCGTCAGGAAACTAAACCCACTTCTTTTTAAATTGTGTAAGTGCTTTTTAAATTCAATTATTCAATTGCGAACACGCAGAAAAAATTGTTCAAATGCACTTTTCAAAACTGCGCATGTTAAATGTAATGTGATGACAATGAGAATCACAGGTCCTGTGCTTCCTGCAGCAGTGAATGACCAAAGCAGCGCGACACGTACGATCTCGGAGTGAGATGAGTACAGCATGTTCCTCAGTGTGCGGTTGGCTGGCCTCAGCAGTGACCACACGGAGCAGGTCCTCTCCTGAACGTGGCGGTCCTCCCGCTCCTTACCGCTGTTACACAGGAAGGTGCCGAACAGGCAGGAGTAGGCGTGCTGCACCAGTTTCACCTGCGTGCACACGCACACGCACACGCACACGCACACGCACACGCACACACACACGCACACACACACACACACACACACACACACACACACACACACACACACACAAGAAGTGTCCTCCTGTGACTTGTGAAGTCTAGAGGTGGCTGCATACTGAAAACCAAACTGTAACATGTGGGAAAACCGTTTGAAGTGTGAAGATGTGGGAAGAATCGGAGTTGAAGGGTCACATTTGGACGTACCAGGAAGGCCTCGTTAAACTCAAAGGAGCATGGGAACTGCCTCTGCAGCTGGTGAACACAGTCCAGCCACTGCAGAAAGACGGGGCAGCGCTCATTCAGGTCCTCAGAGTTTTCCCCGTGGCCGCATCGGTCGGCAAACTTGTGGCCAAAATCCAGCCAGTCAGTCTCCACCAACACCTGGAAGCCCTGCACAGACGTCATGACAGCTTAGACTCCATGAACTTCTTACATCAACGAAGAAAACATGTGTAGCATGGACAGCAGGCTTCCTTCATACCTCAATAGTGCGGTAATAAGGGTCCAGCAGCAGCTTGGACAGCGCAACAATTTGAGGCGTGCGGTCCCAGCCGTCAGAACAGTGGACCAGGACGGGCCGCTGGTCTCTGTCCACAGCGTTGACCACCAGCAGAGCCGCCTTCAGCAACAGGGACAGGTGCTGTAGCCACTTGGTGCTTTCCAGTGCAGAAAGCCAACTGCAGACACACGATAAAAACATCACTAAATGCTTCAAATCAACAAACTATGTGCATGGAGTCACAATACAAAAATACACACCAGGAGTGTGTATTTCTAATTCTAAGATGAATTCTAATTTAATTGACACAAATGCACCATTGCAGCAGGTCTCCACCTTCACAGCAGAGTCCTGCACTCACTGGGTCGGGTAATCGCGAGCACACCTTTCGATAGGGGGGCAGGGACGTGCAGGCAGTATTTTGGCTGCTAAATTCAGTTTAAGTAGTGGTGGCTCCATTTCACTTTAATACACCTGGAGTCAAACATAAGGCCCGTGGACCAAAACCGGCCCAAAAGGCTTCAATCTGGCCCTACAAACCACCAAGCAAGGTGGTTATACTGGATTTATCGGTGGGGTTTTCTTTACATTTCACTGTATTTTGCAGCAGAATGTTTCATTAAAATCGACTTTGTGTTGAGATTGTAGTCATTTCCCGTAGTAATTGTGTGATCTTGCAAAATTATAGACAATTTCATCATCTACACTGTGCGCCACAACAAAGCAAAACTTTAAAGTGTAAATTTCAAGGTTATTATAGCAATTTTTAAGTTTTTAATAATTAAGTCCAGACCACACAAGATCAAACTACACTGTATGTGGCTCCTGAAGTCAAATGTAATTTAGAATTTATTTTGTATACCACTTTGTATATATTCTATTCATGCGAATATATTGTATACATTATTATATTGGTTCAGTTTTGTGCTTTAACTAAGCATGTTTCTTCCATAATATATTTTTTGGTGTTTGGTTCGTTCAATATCGTCACAATGTAGTATTTTGTAGTCCACAATGCATTATGCACCATTTAAAGTCAATTTTCTTTTCATTTTCGGGTGTTTGCAAGGGGGGCTGAACCTATTTTTGGGGGGTTTTTTTTGCTCCATTTATATATTTGTATTTTATATTTACTTGTTATGATTGTATAGTACAAAAAATATAGATCTGACCAGCATTTGGGCAGCTGGTTGCTGCTGCTTATTTATGTCCACTTTAATCATATCGTGTACCTCGATGTTTTGGTGTGCCTTCGGAACTGCCGCAATGACAAATTTCTATTTATTTCAATAGATGAAGTCTAAATAATCTATAAAACAACTTAACAAGTTTGAAAAAAGAGAATAATTTCACTGGTGAAGTGTTAAAGACATTTGTGTCAATGTAGATCAGGGGTCCCAAACTCGTGGCCTACAGGCCAATTGCAGCGCGCACAACGATATTTTTGTACTATTTTGTATAATAGTATAATGTTAGTGCGGCCCGCGAGGGGAGTGGACCTCCAACGTTGCCACTCAGCCACCACTCCGGAACTTTTTACCATCTACAAAAACCATAATCGAGCACAAAAAGAAAGGCGACTGCTACTGGTTGCAGCAAATGCCCGAAATTTGACAATGTGATGCCTGTTGTTGTAAAATGCATCAACCAAATCAGATCCAAGGGCTTAAAGTACAGGAGGTTCCGTGCTTTTTTAGAGGAAATGGAATCAAACAAACTCTTAACCGCTTTATATTTGAAGCGAGCCTTGTAAAAGAAGAACTCAAGCAGTTGAGCTAATCTTTTAAACCTGCTGTTATGGCATAGAAAACCAACAGGAACACCAAGGCAGGACCACACTACACACAAAACCCTCTTCACTCCCGGTTGCCAACTTACAACTAATAAACCAAATTAAACTAGATGAATTAACGAACTACATGAACAAAGCAACGAAAACACAACACAACACAGCCTTTACCAACACTACAAACCTAATATAACCCCTAATAGTTACATCTAAAACATGACAAACAGAAACTCCCATAATGCATTGCAGCGATCAGCTCCGTGATCGCTACATATTATTAAAACGGCGGATATATGCGAGGGATCGGGGTTTTTAGAACCATGAGTGCGAGTGACGTGGCTTTAGTTGTTGTGTGATTCACGATTATTCAGTTGAGAGAGTATTTGCCGCTCTCTGTGGCTGTAAGCGTCAGCATGAAGCAATGGTAGTGACGTATTGCTCAAATACGCCGCTTTGCACACACCCTTGGTTTTGTTGACTGGATTTATTGAAATGTGGCGCTCCGCAATTCCACGTTGTTCGCGCCACTATTGTTGCATAATGACGTTACATCCCTGCGTCGTTAACAGCCCCGTCTACATTTTACCGCACTGTCTGTTGTGGGACCACGCAACACAGTTGGTCTGGGTGCACTTTGCCTTTCCGTACCGTACCGTCCACCACCGCGCTCAGGGATGTACTGCAGTGGGACCGAGGCTCAAGGAGCCGCGGGTTGCCGACCCCTGTTCAAGACATTCTGAGGGTCTCAACTGCTTCCTCTCTCAAGCCACATGTGGCTCACATATGTGAGAAGAAGCGCTGCCAAGTCTCTGGCAGGAAGGAGTAGGCAAGAGAAACTATGTTCAGAAGAGCCATTCAATGTTCCATTCATGTTCAGGAGAAATCATTAAAACTGTTAATAATGACATTTGAAGATTTTTTTGTACAACTTTTTTTTGGGTGAAATCCCTGATGCAGCCCAGCCTCACTCAGACTCTGCCTCCAGCGGCCCCCAGGTAAATTGAGTTTGAGACCCCTGATGTAGATGATTTGACCAGTAGTATGACTTCATTAACTTTACAATACAGATATAGAAATGCAGATTGTTTTTCAGGTTTTAGGGTTTTTTCTGCCTCTTAGTGGTTAAACTGGTTACAGCCGCTTCATTCATCCAAGTTTGAGTTATGATCACTTAATACTGAAAACATCTCATGACCCTTGACCTGACCTACTTCAATTATGAGTCAATGTTTCACCCGTCGTATCTTATTTGGGTTATCATTCAGAGCTCTGTGTATTTGAATTTATTGTAAGGAAAGCCCCTTGAGATGCAACATCTCGTTTACAAGTGGGACCTCTGTGTGGTTTTTATTGTGTATGAACCTGAAATTGTCTGTGATAGAGGAAGATTACCTTTGGCATTTCATTCTGTGACCAGACAAACTTTAAACTTAAAGCATAGAATTAACCTCAGAACAGAAATAACTACAAACGATTTTCATACACACATAAATACATGTCTCAATGTCTCAATGTCTGTTAAGGAACAACAAAATAAAGAATCCCACGGAAGCAAATGTGCATGAACGCACTCTGTTTAACCTGGATAAACATGCTGAGCTAGGACATAGAGTCTGGAGACTGTTATTGTCTCCTGATTCAATCTCTTAACAAAGTTCAACCCTGTTCTCTTAAGCCAGCCTGATTCAATTACACATTACTGTAAAATAAGAGTCTCGGAGTGCAAATGGAAAGAGATCATCCACCTGGGGTCGAGCCTGGCTTTCTAAATCAGGCACACATGTATGGCCAAGGCCAAAACACAGCTGTGATTACTAGTTACCTCCAGTCACTGCACCAGAGATATGATAGCTTTGGGCGTAATCGCTTTAGCCTGCAGGCTTGTGGAGTTATGAGGAAATATGAAGGCACAACTGGAAGCGAATAAAAACATACTTGGCTGGATCAGGCATCTGAGTGCAGAGGAAACGCAGAGACTGGAAACTCTTGCGGATGGAGTGGATGTTGGCCATTCCCATAAACACCACCTCACAGTTCGGGTAGTACTCTGAAGTAGGAGGAAAGCAATGGTTAAAGAAAAGGCTTTCATTTAAGCATTGAGAACAATCACATCTGAGCTCCTGAATCTGTAGCACTGGCTGACCTACTTCTGCGTGCCACCACTGATGGAGCCGGATGGACCTACCTGGGCATTCACAGCCGCCCCCCTTGGCCCTGTTAGCTACAGCAGCAGCGTACGATCTGGCATCCAGGATGAGTAGTTTGTGAGGCTGGATGGCCAAAGTCTCCACCTCTGAGCTGTTGGTCATGGAGGATTCTGAAAGACACAAACACAAAAAAACCCAACAACTTAAACAATCTAATACATCTTCAAATGACGGAGATTTGTTGAAGTCCATTGACAAAATTTAGCTGAATAGAAGTGAATGTTAACTAAGAGTTGGAGTGAACGTCTGCTGCTCCGGACAAGCCTGGACACGTCGGATTGCACAACAGCGTCTGCTGCAGACTCGTGCAGATAACAACATAAACAAATATCTGAGTGCGATGTTGAGTCTAGAGTCGTGAGGGGGCGTATACAGCTTGTCGACACACTGTGCAAAACGTCTGTGAGCTCGTACCGAAATCGGTGTCGGGCAGGTCGGAGCCGTTGGTGTAGCTGCCATTGGCGAGGTGCCTGCGGGAGCTGCCGTCCACGGCGCATGCTCTGGCAATGGACTGAACCAGGTGCTCGTCGTCAGAGTTCCTCCAGCCCCACCAGCTGACCTCCGGCTGGCCGCAGCGGGCGATCACAGCTCCCGTAGGCTGGTGTCTGTGTGCCAGACACCATAATAAAGACTAGTTGTTTATATTCAATCTTATTTACTGCAAGAAAACAGCCACTGACTGTTAGCTACAACATGCAGTGTGCATTCAAAGCACAACCATGCAGGTTAGGTACAAGAACAAACATATACATCGTTCATTCATGGTTCAAATGACAAATTTTACTGAACCCCACCCACAAAAAAAACCATTGGTTTGTGTGCAACAGCTGCATGAAAAACGATACCATTTCATCCATGATCGAGTTTAATTTCTTAATATGATACAGAAATTAATATAGTTTACTTATAGTTTGTGGTACCAGGATTTACTTTGGCTAACAGTTTTTCAGTGTCACTACTGAAGTGTGTAAGTTGTATTTCACATGTGTTGATCCTTTTTAAAAAGTTGTAAAAATAATTCATTGTGTCTTGTGTTTTCTATATACGAGTTGTATTTTATTTGGTTCATTTTGCTCCTATAACTTTAGGGTGAACGGCATTTATTTTGCCATCCGTGCATGTTTGTGCAACCATTGATTTCCAATAAGTTTCTTTAATCTCCAATCCTCTAACTGCAGCCATGTAAGACAGATGTTCTCCACCTGAGTCTGGCTCTGCTTGGGGTTTATTCCTGTTAAAAGAAAGTTTTTCCTTTTAAGGTTGCCAGTGCTTGCTCATGTCACGTTTTGTGGCCTCTGCCTTGACACAATTGAGCTCTGACAAATGTCGTCATGTCACTGTAGAACAAATCCACCTACGTTCACACTAATTTGTCTGTTTTGATTTGAGTGGTTTTGCTTCAAGCCAGACTGGAGGGCAGCACTAACCCAGCAGCTATGACTCACTGCAGACTGGATAAATCAGCCCTGTTGGTGCGACATGTTGCATGTTTCTGCAGGGGCGTGGCGCTGATACAGATCTTCACACTTTATCTAACTGTAATCTCACTTCCTTCACATAAGGACGCTTTTCATATCTGTGCTACAATAAACAAGCAGGCTGACCTGTAAACCACCGCAGGAAACCTCTTCCAGGAGCGGAAGGCAGCCACATTCTCCAGCTCCTTGTCAGTGATCCAGGCTGGCACCAGGAGCTGCTGTGGGTAGCTGGGACAAAGCCTGGCAGTGCAGAGCAGCAAAAAGAGCAAAGTTAAACAAGAGGAGGGAGCACCAACAGGGCTGTGATGGCTCAACAAAAGTCTCTGTCTATAGACACCTAATCCAGGGCTGGACGCTTATCTGTTCAGCACCAGTGGAGTACAATAACACAACCGCCCGCTGTCCAACCCGTGCTCTGACCTGCGCTGCTTGCCAATGAAAGCACAGGACGTATCTATCTGGGAGCTGTGAGTGAGGGAAATCAACACATGAATGGAAGCTACTTTCACCTGAACTTGCTGTTGATGTCAGATATCCTCCAGGCATTCTGAGTGTCGAAGCCCATCCTCTCCACCTCGTTTTTGAACCACGAGGTCACATGTTCACCTACAGAAAGAGCCCAGATGTCAGATTACAGGAACCAGTTGGGGTTAAACGAGGACGTGTGTGATTGTGGTGGTGGTGGGGAAGAGGGCAGACGGGTACCCGGTCTGCACAGCTCGCCGTGCTGCTCCTTCTCCCCAGCGTACACCTCCATGCACCAGGCGTGGAAGGCGAAGGAGAAAAGGTCCTCCAGACGAGAGGGGGGATGCACCACTGCATTCAGCCGTTTCAACCACTCCTGACACTGCTCAAAGGTGGAGAACTGACACCTGCAGATCACACATCGTAATACAGACGTCAGCTTACATGACACAACATATTCACTTTCTAATAAACACCAACTGAACTGTTTGCTTGAGAATTACCTTTGATATCCATCAGATCTTTCTGTTTTCAAAGAAACCAGTCTGTATGAAGTCTATGACCTTGAGCTTATAATTATCTTGATATTAAAATGCACTCCAATATATAGATTAAATATTTGTCTTTTTTTTCCTCACAGGTTTCCAATTCTAAAAGCAGGCGGTGGCATTACAGCAGAGACTGGGCCAATATCTTCAGCCCGACTTCAGCGTACAGTGGAAATGTTTCAACTTGTCTCAACTCTTGCAGTGCCCATCAATAAAAGAGAAAATATCAAAAACTATCAGAAACTGCATTATTACAATGAGCTGTGACAAAGTGAGTGTTTACAGCTTTTCTATGATATGAAAGATATGAAATGAAGAGAAGAAAAAAGGTGCTACTAAAGGTATTACTATGCATGCAAGCAGCTGTGAATGATAGAAAGACTCCAGGAATCAGTGCAGTGGTTGTAAACGTACATTTATTTGCAGTAAATGGCAAGTAACTACTTTATTATCCAAAGTCTTGGGTTTAAAGAGGCTAAAGGAGCTCGCATCATTGGAAGCACAGCATTATCTCCATCTTTGCATTACATAAAAGTACATAAAAAGAGGGAATTCCAGACAGTTTTTGCAGATTTTGAAGCGACCTGATGTGTTCTTTGTGTTCTTTGGGTATACCAATCGATTATCATCAAACCAGAATTTTTTCACTCTTCAACGATTGCTTTGTCAACTGCATTCCTCACACTGTATAGTACTCAACTGGGCTTCAGTCGTTCCTGAATTGCCACAAAGATTTTTTTTAATTAGCTCTGGGAAAAAAACAATTTTATGTTGAGTTTTTGACACCTTACTCAAACATTAAATAGCATTTTGGTTGTTGTACCTGACAATTTTGCAGTCCTTACAGGTGACATGAAGCTGGAACATATCCCGACACTCCACGCTCTCGATGAGCTGAAGAGGAACCTGCAGACAGAACAACAAAACTCTTGAAGCTGCATTGACTTAAACTCTGAAGGAGAGTTTTAAACCTCACACATGCTCCAACGCCTGGAGAAAAATAAATAGTAATAAAAACATGCGGTCAGTCAGTGCAGGTACAGCTGTTGACCACAAAAGACAATCCATTTAACAAATTAGTGGTGGTCAACACAGTAATACTGTCATGATAAGAATCATCCACGTGTGCAGCAGCATTCTGTTTAATTAAAACATTTGATTGTATCAACCAAAGCCTCATTCAAGAAGCTGCTATAAATACACCAGCAGCATAGATTACTTGTCCAGGTGTGTTTCCATTCATTTTTCACATCACATCTCCCTGTGCTCTGAATATACATAATCCTCTTGAATGGGAGCACAAAAACACTCAATACCTGATCCTGAAGAACTCGTATCTGCATTTTCCTTTTGGCCCAAAGCTGCAGTCTTATCTCATATATTTAAATACAATTCAAAGTACAGCGCTGCCAAGTGCTTATGACTTAAGAACATACTTTGAATACTGCTGGGATACTAATGCTGCTTCTGACTAAGCTCTATTAATTAGTTAGAAGCACTTCTAAGTAGCGTCATAAAAGGTGTGTCTCCAAACTGAGGTTCATACACAGTTTGGAGACACAACGTGCACGGCGGTCGGACAGTTGTGAGGACAAGCTCCTAACAAGAGTGACAAAGTTAGAGCTGTCTGAGGGTCTGTTGGTGGATTAAAATGTTGGCAGCTGAGTGCTTTGGTGAACAAACATTTTTTTCCCAGTGTCAGCTTTAATCCAGCACATTGGTGCTAAACAGGATGCACAAGCATAGTTCTGCTCCTTGAGGAAACCGCGGGTTGACAGATGGACGCACACAAAATTACACTGTTTAGTCAACCACTCCATGCCATGCAGCTTTGCAGGGTACTTACTGACACCTCACAACAACAACTCTATCCAGAAACAAAGCAGAGAGAACAAAAATGAAAGTGAGGGCTATAATCGGCTGCTCGTTCATCCTGCTGCCAGAAATCTGCCCCTGCCCTCCGACCTACATCCCCGATGTGCCATCAGGAGTCCTGGACTGCTTGTTAACAGCCCGACTCTCTTTCCAAGCACCACCCACCTCTGGGGCTGATAAGAGAAAATCCAGAGTCATCCTATCAAAGTAACTTCAAAGATTAACCCTGGGTTTTCTGTACTGCGACGTTCGTTCACTTCTTACCAGGATAAATCACCCAGACAACCTATTTTGAATGTCTAGTCTGCTCCCGACGGTTATATTCTGGATAGTAAGTCAGAGCTCCACCTCCTGACCAATCAGATCTCTTGGAAAATGACCTGGGCATTCTTAGATGATCCTGATTGGTGCACTGTTTGTAATTCAATTCAACTTTATTTATATAGCACCAAATACAACAAAGTTTTAGAGCTGAGCACAGCGGCGAGGAAAAGAGTTTTTAGAGTGATCTTTTTGACATAATATAAAAAAAGGCTCATCACTGAGGCTTTGTATGATGATTTTGTTCTCGACTTGTACCCAAGCTCCACAAGGGTTGATCTGAAATAATGAGATAATATTCATGGTCTTATCTGACAGAAACACAGAAGCATGAATTGATGGAACGCACATCTACTCCTGTCGTCAAGGTGAAGAATTAATTTTTATACAATAATTATATAATATTTATTTATTTATTTATCCATTTATATTGTCCAATGAATTAATATTTATCTAAGAAATATAGAATATTTAATTATCCATTTATATTGTCCAATGAATTAATATTTATCTAATAAATATAGAATATTTAATTATCCTTTTATATTGTCCAATGAATTAATATTGTATAATCTCACGAAGTCACCCAATAACAAGTCTGCAATTTTCTGGCTTTAGATGTGGCAGCAGTGTTGCTTTTAGCCTGGTGGATGTGTTTTATTTCTACATATTTTCTGAGAATGATTGCTCCTCTATGGTAAAGTCAGCTGCTCTGAATAGTTCCTCCATGTGTCTGATTGGTCAGATGCTGCAAACTCCACCCTTTTTATGTGAATACACACTGATCCTGAAGGGAAACCTCTGAGTTTTTAACCTGCTTCTTGGTAACTCTTATCAGGATCGCACATGCCGTGGTAAGTCAACCCCGGTAACAGAGAGATATCCTGAGTATGTTTATCCAGAGTCGTCATATAGACCCTTGATCTGTAAGCTCTGACAGCCTGCTCAACTCTGCTCAAACATGTGTGAGGATAACAATGAGGATAACAATGTCTTGGTCTGACGTGAGGGATGTGTGTGTATGTGTGAAACCGGAGGGTCATCCATCCATCCATCCATTTTCTCCCGCTTATCCGTTTCCGGGTGGCAGTCTGAGCACTGTCACCCAGATCACATTGCACCGATTAAGAACCTTCCTGGCGAGCCCACGGGAAGGTGGCGCCCGGCATGGGACACGAACCCACTACCTTAAGATTGAGAGTCTCATGCTCTACCAACTGAGCTAGCAGGGGCAGAACTTTTCCTTGGGGGTGGTGAGCCCACAGGAAGGTGGTGCCCGGCATGGGACATGAACCCACTACCTTGAGATTGAGAGTCTCATGCTCTACCAACTGAGCTAGCTGGGGGCCACCAGAGGGTCACCGAGGGCCAATTAACTCTCTGGGCAACACGAGCCTAGCGGCAGGAAACACTCGGAGGGACGAACTCAACGGGAGTGAATCTTTTGTGGAGCTCCAGTGATGAGCCGAGTCAATCAACATAAAATCAGTCTGCAAGTATTTTGATACATGATTAATTACTTCAAATTCAAACTCAATTTCTCTGATTAAAGCTTCAGGAATGAGAGCATTTCTTGTCATCTCTCTCCCTGGCTTGTTTAAATTTTTAAAAAGTGCATTGCTCAAATGAGCGAATCAGAAATCAAACCCTATGTAGTGTCATCGGGGGTTTAACCAATCCCAATCAAGGTAGGCCCTCCCACAATTAGGCAGCTCTGGGGCCTCATCTAAAATATGAGTCAGTGCACCCAAAAGCTGAAAATGACATGTGCCCAAAACAATTTGGATCGGTAAAACTGTGCGTACCTACATCTGCACGCACTTTCCTTTAATAGACAGTCCATCTGGAAAGTTGTGCAGCTCATATCCCGCCCTCAACGTGCCCACATTCTACCATAAATGGTCAATGCAAAGTACCTCAGGAATATCTTTACATCTCAATCAGCCTGCTGATCAATGGCATTTCACGCTAAATCCTGGCAGAAAAAAACAACGAAAAATAATTTTATAGAGACTGAAATATGTCACTGGGGAGGTGGGGGCCAGGAAAATGAAATTATTTGGTGGATACAGTCATGGCTTCATTAATAAAAAAAAACAACAACAAGTGGTCGGCAGAAAGTCGTCACCGCTGTAAATGGTGTGAGAGCCACAGAGAGATCTGTGACTGCAAACGTGGAGAAGTGGTCTGATTTGAAAGTGGAGGCCCAGAGGAGAGTGGCATGGTACCATCATGGGGGCCAGAGGAGAGTGACATCATGGGGGCAGCACCCAAGCTGGACACAAAAACAGCTCCCATGGTTGTGACGGCCATCGTGTGGCAGAGTGTCGGAGAGGAAGGAGACATATTTGGTGAAGACCACAGGGGAGACTGATAAAATACAGTTTTATCTGTTTATTAAATGTAGAATCTAAATATTTCAACAGGGACTTGTGAGAAGGCTCAGTGGACTTTGTCTTTTATCCTCAGTCACTTGGGAATTGGAGGCAACGAGGAGGTCGTCTGTCTGCAGCACCAGTGCGTCCGTATCAGTCCGTATGACCGTACCAGGGCATCCACAGTGCAGCATTACGCACGGCTGTCACAAGTGATAATCAATCACTGTTATCCACCACTCTGTATCATTTCAAGATGAAAGTATGACATATGAACATCGAGCTGCTGATTCAGTAGCAATGTCTCACTAAAGAAACATCTAGAAAACAACAGCTTGGCTGTTTATGATTCCATAGATCAATATGTCTGATATGTGATGACTAACTGAGATGAATCTGGCTTCAATTCTCCACCTCACCATCAGCGCCGCCAGGTTCCCCGTCTCCAAATTGTGCATGGTCCAAAGTTGGCATATTGGTACGCACATTCTCCCACAAAGTTTGTTTTTTTAGATCACAAACTTTGCGTGGGAAGTGGCATACACATCTTTCAGGACCCGTTTGGTGCGTAACCAACATTTATAGAGGAGGCCCCTGCTCTGGCACAAGGTGCCACAAGAGGAAGTACTTCCTCCTCTTCCCAAGATGGGCATATTGTGGACGGAGACAGTTCAGCTCACACAGACACAGCAGTTATTGAATGCAGCTCATATGATCCAATATTCAATTGGATGAAAATCTTGTCAAGTTTCCAAAACACAGCGGGAACATCTCACTTCGATCCAGAAATAGATGAAAGGCCAACAATTACTTATTATTTAAATAGTGAAGGTCAGAAATATTTGGTATTAACTAAGACTAAAACTAATTTCTACTGATGAACAATAAAAAGATTTAAAACCACGATTCAAATATACAACAGGAGTTTCCAAAAATAAGAAAAAAATCTATTTTAAATAAAGAAGCACGAATTAGGAACAATTTTCTGAATAAATTTGGTGCTCACTCAAGTATTTTTAGCATTTATTTGTGCGAGTTGCCACAAGAACGTGTTTAATAGCAGAGACACCAGACTCAATAGCCTCAGTTAGTTAGTTCTGGTTGTTTCCTGAGATATGCTGACAGTAACAAACAATCATAGACCACTGCAACACTATAAACACAAAGAGTCGGGGCTTTATACACATCTGTTGGTGATTAAACTTCTTTAACGGGGAGGAAGTGAAAGACCTGAAAGTTAACATTGTATCACAGGATTTGTCATTGTGCAACTTCCCCGTCGTCCTCAGTCAGCAGCGAAGCAGCTCGCAAACATATGCTCTCCCCGAGGCATAAGGGGAATTTATTTCACGATCAGATGTTGGCAAATGCTTAATTTTAAAGCAACAAATCACATGTAAGTAGATAGGAAATATCACACTACACATAATAAGAGCCCCACAGTCCAAAATTACACATCATACTCCACAAACGCATATAAATACACGCTTATTATATACAGTGTGACTCCCAGTTATTAGCTTCTGCTCTAAAATCAAACAGTAGTGTGATTGTAAAAAGAGTTTTAAATAACATAGCACTCTCAATTCGAAGCATGTTTGGATTGGTAGTGGCATGTTCTTCCTGAACTTAGGTTCACTCCAGCTTCCAACAGTACAAAGACGAGTGTATTAAGTTGACTGTGGGTGTGAATGTGTTTGCCTTTTTCCCAGTCTCAGCTGGGATCGCCTCAAGTTGGAGAAAGCGGCATAAAAGATGGACGGACGAAGAAGTGTAATGAACATCTCTGTGACTGTTAAAGACTGATGTTTTTCTACAAAGGGACCACATTTGGATGACAAAGCTGGTCCCTCTCTTAACGTGGTGAATAGAGACCCAGAGAGAGAGGGGGGGGGGGGGGGGGGGGGGGGGGTTAATTATGAATTCCCTCTGGAGCCACTGCTGCCATGGCAACAGCAAGTGCAGAGAGAAAGCGGAGCGGGCCGGCGGGTGTAGAAACAGAGGTGATGAAGAGTCACGCGGCTCTGCAGCCAGCTCTGAATGGCCCGGTCACTGTGGCGCTGGCACATTGGCCTGCATCGCTTTCCATTCACAAAACAATAATACACACTTTCACTCAGCCTCAAATAGAGACGCTGTACTTCATTCTACTCTCTAATCTCATCTGTGACCTTGCTGTAACTTTCCAGAGATACTTACATTGACAACAGACTCTTTGAACTTTATGTGGAGGCGGTAGTTGGACATGGCGATGATGGCCTCCTCTGCTCTTCCCACATACTCTGTGAACTCCCCGTGCAGCTCAGGAAAGGGCACCTAGTAACAACAGCAGAGGAAACCTTTCAAACACAACGCAGTCACTCAGATCACTGTTCGTCATGAGGAAGGCACACACAGACACACGTTAAGATTCATCATTTCAATAAACGTGTTCTCGTGTTCAAAGGATCAGCAACACTGTGGCAATTTTAAAGTCAGCAAAACTTTAACCTACTTTAAATTTGTATCCCAGTTAATGGGCAGATGTGATTCTGTCATTTAATTTCACCGAGCTTTAAAGAGTTGGGAACGACAACCCGTCACCTGATGAATGTGACTTAATTTGTGTTGAGTCTGATGCTTCTCCACAACCTCTACAGATGCATTCAAGGGCCCCAAAGTCAATTTTCAACTGCAGAAAATGTACAAGTCTCATAAGTCATACTATCATTGCAGTATTGAATTGGATTGCCACTCTTAAAGAAGTAGAAAGTTGTACAGTGTTCATTAAAATAGAAAACAAATACTATATAAAAGTAGACAAAACCTACACAAAGAGGATGTTTTCGACA
The DNA here is from genome assembly GCF_963383615.2 of Lipophrys pholis. NCBI lineage: Eukaryota > Metazoa > Chordata > Actinopteri > Blenniiformes > Blenniidae > Lipophrys > Lipophrys pholis. Next base: position 30,501,874 of record NC_137638.1, read on the forward strand.
CATGGCCAGAGATGCTGGGACACTTTGGAGTGCCACTCTACTCGACTCGACACTCTACTCGACTTATCCTTTGTGGGACTTCATCCTACAATCTATAGAATTTATGGAAGGCTAAAGGCCAATTCATCCTCCATAAGAACAAAAAGAAGGTTCGGCAGTGCGGGGTCCTGCCGAACAAAATGACGTCATTTCCTTGCCGAAGAAATTTGTTCCGGCTGTGCCAACCATTCTGGTCGAACTGTGTAGGTCCCGCACTGCCAAAACTTCTGCACTGCCGTGTGCTGCGCATGCGTGTTCCAGTTCCTTCATGACTATCAGTCATATTTTAATCATATTTAGCTTGTAACATCCCTACTCTGAGAGCGCCGCAGCTCGTTAAAATGTCGGAGTGCAGGCTTACGTGATTCAACTGAACGCATCACGAACAGCTGTCAGCTCCTGTAGTTAAATCCGGACCAACATGGTGCTCGGACAACAACTCTCTCTCTTTTATTACTGACACAGTTCAGAGAAATGTGTTTCTGAAAGCACTGGAGGCCAGAAATAAGCTGTGCAGCTGAAAAGTTTAAACGACGTTTCACAGACGTGTGGCTGATGTGAGGGGGCGTGGCCTGTGAGTTCGACAGCTTCTTTTCGTAGTATAAACAGTCCTGCCGAAAAAGCTTTTTTTTTTCGGCAGCTGGCTGACGTCACTGCCGAATTTTCTTCTTGTTCTTATGGGTTCAGAAAGGGAGTATGAAGGGGTCTTTATGCCTTCACTCTCTACCTTCACACTATCTACAATTCAAAACAAACACATATCATGTTCAAAATAACAAAACCTAAACTCCCAGCCTGCTTTCAACACTGGCTGTACAGTGGGTACGGAAAGTATTCAGACCCATTTAAATTTTTCACTCTTTGTTTCATTGCAGCCATTTGCTAAAATCAAAAAAGTTCAATTTAATTCTCTTTCTCCTCACACAGGTGAACCTTTGGCCCAGTCTGAGGTCCTGAGCACCCTGGAAGAGGTTTTCTTCCAGGATAGCTCTGTACCTGGCCTCATTTATCTTTCCTTCAATTGCAACCAGTCGTCTTGTCCCTGCAGCTGAAAAACACCCCCATAGCATGATGCTGCCACCACCAAGTTTCACTGTTGGGATTAGGGTTGTTCGGTATACCGGTACTGTATTGGAATCGCGGGTACTTACGCCTTTAAAATGATACTATACTGGGCCCAATCGGTACCGGTATCTTTTTTTTTTATTTACCTCGCTGCGTAGCGTCATTGTGTTGTAATTTGCACCGATGTGATGTTTTGGACAATTGAAGGTGCGGAAAACAGTGATGCGGTTTCTTTTTTTTTTTTTTTTGCACTCCGGTTTCCGAGAGGTTTGAAGTAATCGGACGAGACGGTGTGCGCACGCGCTCCCACCCGAGATCTGCAACTGAATAAGCGCTTCATACTCGACCTTAATTACCAACAACATTCCTGGACATAACTTCAAAATAAAAGTTAAAACAACGTATTTTCAAACCAATCTTCTCCCAACCGAGCTTGTACTTTGAAAAGAATACCGGATGCGCATGCGTAAATGACATGACTATTGCGTCAATGTGAGAGTGCGCATGTGTAACTGACTCAAATGACCCGTAGAAACTCCGTAAAAAGAAATAGAGTGCATCACTAACGGAGCAGCAAAGATCAAGAGCCTGGCGATAGAGAGGAATGAGAGAGAGAGAGAGAGAGAGAGAGAGAGAGAGAGAGAGAGAGAGAGAGAGAGAGAGAGAGAGAGAGAGAGAGAGAGAGAGAGTTGTGGTATGTGATTTTAACAGAATATTCATTCTTAATGAGAGAATTTGCTCTTTCAATAAGGTTAGTTGAAAAAAGGTTGGATTTCAATTTTGTATTTAAATCTTTTTTTATGTTTTGCGGCACAATAATAAGACAAGGTTTGTTCATGAATTAAATGAATCAAAAACAACATATTTAACCAACACCTGGGAAATAAAAAAAAAAGATAAATTTATTCCATGCTATTTCAAATAACATAACAAAAGTAAGATTTATTTTGTCATTGGTTTCATTTTATACATAATTAAAAGGAAAACACATAAATTGCAGTAGAAAAGCAAACGTGTGAAAAGAAGTAGGGGGTATGCTTAATAAATCCTAGCACCTCTCCAGTCAATATATTTGCATCGTGTGTTTTTTTTCTTGTTTTTTAATTTAAACTGCAGCAGCCGGATAAACATCTAAAACAACTGGTGGGTAAGTTCGAAGTTCACAGATGGCCTGAAGGGGGCGGCAACGCAATACACCGTTGTTTACTGTCCCATCAAGCAAAGAAGAGGGTCGACTTTCGGGTTTTCCGGCAAATCAAACTTGAAAAAAAGAATTTCAATCGTATTTTATTTCCCGAATTTTGTTTAAGAATATTCCCAATATCAAATCAAAAAACGGAAATCGGATAGTTTTGGTTTTTCATTTGTCGACATCAAAACGAAAATCGAATGGCTGGAAGGTACACTGACCCTACTATCCTTCACTTGCATGGATTGTTGATTAAAAGAAAAAGTTAAAATATTGAAAGTGGGTTTGTGTTTAGATCTACAGCCGGCTGTGGTTGGCAGACAAAATTTGTTAATTTTAAACCTTCAACCAAGCTTTCAGCTGACCGTGAAACATATCAGTAGCACAATAAAAAAAGAGGCCGATAACCACAGGAAACAGAATTAGTTTCCTGTATTTGAGTGACCAACTGGTCAAGATCAGAGGCTCTGCCTCAGGGCCTCGAAGAGGAAGAGAGCTCTTGTTATCAAAACGTTTCTTCAGTCATTTTTCTCTACTAGAGAAAGTAAAGAGAGTTGTAATTTCCAGAATTACTGAACTGAGAGCTAGCTTAAGTCACATGGTGGTTATGTAAGTGATTACAGAGAGGAGACTCATCCACATATTTACACATAGCAATCTTTTTACAGGGCGAGATAAAGCGGCTCACTTACCTGCATGTTTTCCTCCTCCAGGACGGGGGACTTCTTGGGAAAGATCTGATTGGCCTGGATGCACTCCAGGCTTTGCTGCCCCTCTTCCTCCTGCAAAGAGAAGCCTTGTTATAGTCTTTATGGGACCGGTGGCAACTTTAACCACCACATGTTTCTTTCACACAAGTATTTCAGTCCAAACACAGCGTTTGACACATTTGTCTTATTTATCGCGATGCTCCTGCAACTCACTCGAGCACATCCACAGCTTTGAAGACATATCTACAAGCTTTAGAGGTCAAAAGGTTTTGCTCAAGGACACTGCAGCAGTAATTTCAGTGGAAGAAGCATGTTTGTCCTCTTCTTTGCTTTGCCACGGCATCATGTGACTTTCACACTGTTTGGAAATGGCTCAAGTATCACAAACTTCTGTTGTGACAGAGTTGACTCAAATCCAACCCGACACTGGTGCGTTTATGCCGCTTTGTGTAGCCGTGTCCTTGTTCCCGCCCATACTGTAATACACTGCAATCAAGGCTAATTTACTATAACCAACCCCTGTACAACAGGCCAATGAAAACAATATATAGATCTCCAAGTATAGAATAAACAGGGCATTAAATTTACTGAGTACGTCAGAAAGAGAGTCTAAAACAAATATTCTGTTTACAGATATGCTCCTTTGCAAGGACCACAGCACTCTTACGCAAGAGGAAAATATTTTATCAATTTTTCCTCAAGGGTGAAAAGGTGGGGGGAAAAAATAAAAGTCTGGCCTTGTGCAGACAGATCAACACGACTCGAGTTCGTGTCAATGTTCAGTTTAGACTGAAAAAGATGGAGGTGGTTACAGTGATGGCAGATAACAGGGCAGCAGTGGCACATCCTGTGTGATGCTGGCTCAGCAGGAGCTGTGCTGATACACCCAGCAGCCACGGTTAGAGGAACACTGTGCCGAGGCCAGCTGGGGCCAGCTGCCCAGCAGCGGCATGCCAAGAATGAAACACAGTCGCACGGATCAAAGAGCCAAAACATCCGATCCGGTGGTTATGTCATGACACAACCACACTAAACAGTTATCTGCAGGGGGACACTGAAAACTGCCTCGCTTCGACAGCAGCCTCAGAGGACAGTCTGCTTCGGTGGCAAACAGCGCTGATCAAAAGTGAAAAATCAATGCAGCGCTCCAGTCTGCAGACTGCAGCCACGTAGGCTGTCGCGATAATCAATAAATCAATTAATTGCACGATAATTAAAAATTAGCTTGATAAGTTTGCCAGGCTGGATAATTTTTCATTTACCAAAGACGTCACTGTGAGCGGCGCTCATTCTGGTGTTAGTGAACGGCTCTCACAGTTTAATGTTGTTTTAGAGAGTTGCCAGATTTCTGAGCCTTCCAGTGGAAAACCCGGATAAGGCTCACCGTAAACAGGTCTTAACATGTAGGTGGAAAACAGCCAATCTGGCAACAGCAGCCACCAGAGTCGCACCGCCGCATGAGTCATCAAGATGCAAAGCATCACGACAAAAACAAGTAGAAGACAGCAGCACTCCCTCAGACTCCATCTCCACCATTAATACTTCATCTTCGTATGGTTACTGTACTTTTCATGTCGACAAGCCGCTACTTCTTTTTTTTTTTTTTTTTTACATGCTTTGAACCCTGCGGCGGACGACTCGGCTTTTTAAGGGTTAACAAGCTTCATGCTGCTGATACTGGGTGATGCGTTCAGGTGCATCATGTAACTCCAAAGCTCGCAGCAACATATTGAGAAAAAAAAAGAATTATGAACTAGTTCATTTTTGGAACTCTGAATTTAGAACTATGAACTGAACTAGTTCATATTAAAATTTGTTAACTGAACTTTGAACTGGTTCATGTAGAAACTGAACTTTCCCAACACTGCCTGTCAATCACTCTTGTGTGTGTGTGTGTGTGTGTGTGTGTGTGTTTTGGGGGGGGGGGGGGGGGGGGGGGGCACCTGGCACACCTGAGTGCAGCACGAGAGCCCGTGAGGAGGAGAGGGAGAGATGAGGTTGTGTTGATTCTTTATTTTGGATATTTACAATGTCTTTTTTCATAACACAATTCCAATTTTAAATATTCTTAAGAAATAAAAGTGTATTTATCTTTAAAAGGGTATACTTGCATTATTATACCATTATTAATATATTAGTGGAAAAATGGTATCACAACGACGATATTATCATTTATCGCAATAATTTCTGGGACAATTTATCATCCAGCTAAATTTGTTATCGTGACAGGCCTACAGCCGGGTCACAAGGACACAAAGCAGTTATAAAACAAAGCATGCATGAAGGGAAAATACTTTACCATGGCCCCTGTGAAGGAGTGTGGGTCACCCAACGTGAAACCTGGGCCTGGATCCGTCTACACAAAAAAAAAGAGACAGTAATTTTACAATGCATGTTTTTTCCAGTGTGGCTGTATTGTCCCCGGTTCACCCAGTCACAATCAAAAATCTATGGAAAAAAAAGAAGGGCGACTAAATAATGGTCATACCACTATTATGAGAAGCACATACATCCAATTCGTGCAATATTTCCAAATTTGTATGCATATACTGTGAACAATAGTACCAAATTTTAAAGAATGGATCATATATTTTATTAACAGTCTAGAGGTCATTTTCTTTGCAAATTTAGTTTTGCATAACATCCATCTTTTCCAGTATCTTACAAATTGTAACTGCGATAGTATGGCTTTCAAATAACAACTGCAAAAAAAAAAAAAAAAAAGAAATATATGAATATTTTGAGATTTTGGTTTGGATGTTTCAAACAAACAAAAGCTGAAATAATAAATGATACAAGACAAAAGGTTTGAATTTTTTCAGTGATGTAGTAGCGCATAGATCATGTTCTTTCCGTCTGTTTTAACGGACCTGTCGGTGTGAGTGTGACTGTCACCCGTTGGCTGGGACTTGCTACAGACCCTCGCTACCCTGAGGTGGATGAAGCGCTGTGGAGAACGTACATGTATGTGTGGGTGAGGGTGACATTTCCTTTCAAGTGTAATAAATCAAAAATGTGCTGAAGTTTCACTGATTTAACTAATTGTATATATATATATATATACACTGCTCAAAAAAATTAAAGGAACAGTTTTTTATCAGGGTATGGCATGAATTCAATTGCACTTTTCTGATAAGGTTTTGGTCAGGTACGTGGCAGAGGGGGTTGTTAATCAGTTTCAGCTGCATTGGTGTTGATGGAATTAACAACAGGTGCACTAGAGGGGCAACAACGAGATGGCCCCCAAAACAGGACTGGTTTTGCAGGTGGAGGCCATTTCAAGTTCCTCCCTCTTGATCTTTTTCAACTGTTTTTCCACAAGTGTTGGCTTTAGCTAGAGTCATTATCACGACTGGGAGCATGAGGCGATTTCTTAACCCTCCTGAAGTTGCGCAGATTGTCCAACTCCTCCAGGATGGCACATCCATGCGTGCTGTTGCAAGAAGATTTGATGTGTCTCCCAGTGCAATCTCCAGAGCATGGAGGAGATTCCAGGAGACAGGCAGTTACTCTAGGAGAGCTGGACAGGGCCGTAGACGGTCCTCATCCCATTAGCAAGACCGATATCTGCTGCTTTGTGCAAGGAGGAACAGGTCGAGCACTGCCCGAGCCCCACAGAATGACCTCCAGCAGGCTACTGGTGTGAATGTCTCTGCCCAAACAGTCAGAAACAGACTTCACGAGGGTGGCCTCAGGGCACGACGTCCTGTAGTGTGCCCTGTGCTCACTGCTCAGCACCGTGGAGCTCGATTGGCATTTGCCATAGAACACCAGAATTGGCAAGTCCGCCACTGGCGCCCTGTGCTTTTCACAGATGAGAGCAGGTTTACCCTGAGCACCTGTGATAGACGTGAAAGGGTCTGGAGAAGCCAAGGAGAGCGCTATGCTGCCTGCAACATCATTCAGCATGACCCGTTCGGTGGTGGGTCAGTGATGGTCTGGGGAGGCATTTCCATGGAGGGACGAACAGACCTCTACAGGCTAGAGAACGGCAGTCTGACTGCCATTAGGTATCGGGATGAAATCCTTGCACCCATGGTCAGACCCTACGCTGGTGCAGTAGGTCCTGGGTTCCTCCTGGTCCACGACAATGCCCGGCCTCATGTGGCAAGAGCATGCAGACAGTATCTGGAGGATGAAGGAATTGACATAATTGAATGGCCCTCACGATCACCTGATCTAAACCCGATAGAACACCTCTGGGACATAATGTTTTGGTCCATCAGACGCCGCCAGGTTGCTCCTCAGACTTTACAGGAGCTCACTGATGCCCTTAGACAGATCTGGGAGGACATCCCACAAGACACCATCCGTCGTCCCATTAGGAGCATGCCGCGACGTTGTCAAGCATGCATACAAGCACGTGGGTGCCACACAAGATATTGAAAAGAATTTTGAGTTGCAGAAATTGAATTTAGTTCAAAATGGACGAGCCTGCCACATCATTTTTTCACTTTGATTTTTGGGGTGTCTATATACTGAGCCCTCTGTAGGCTGAAAACTTTTATTTCCATCAAAAGATGTGGCATCCTTTTGTTCCTGAGACATTAAACTGTCTATATCAGTATAGATATCCAACTTTTTTTTTTTCACCATTGAAATCTGATGTGTTTTCAAAGTGTTCCTTTAATTTTTTTGAGCAGTGTATATATATATATACACATACATACATACAGTAGAATCTATGATGAGTGGACCCAGTAAGAGCGGACACGTCACTGTGCACAGACACATATTTAACTGTTAACACACCGTAATGAGCAGACAAACTGCCGACCGTGAACAACGGACAGGTTTTCCAGGCAAATTTCAAGCTGAACGGACACTGAAACGGACAAAATACTTGGGCTGGACCCAATTATTGGAATATTCAGACATTGTGCAGGTGTCAGATTAGTTTTGAGATCTGAATAATCGCTGCTTCCCCACAGCACGGTGCTGCGCTATGAAGCTACACGATTGCCTCCACGCTCCACTCTGGGCTCACTTCCTTAACGTTTCATAACGTAACGTAACGAACCCGTAACTATCTCCACTTCTGCTGCCCGGCGTTCTCCACCTTCCCAAAAGTAGTTTATGTTGCACTTCAGGAGTTCTGAGCCTCTGGCTCTTTATTTGCTTATAAATCGTGATTGTTCAGACGGGGAGACGGGGGACCTCCTCACACAAGCACCCAGTAGGCTCTGGCGCATGCGCAGTCAGCATGTACAGGTCGCGCAGTCACAAAATTTGGGCTGCGCGGTCTACCGCAGAGGGTCGGACCCCTTTCCAAAAAATTTGAATATCATGGAAACGTTTTTTTTATTTCCATAATGCCATTCAAAAAGTTAAACTTTCATAGATTACAGATTCAGGGCCCACAATTCAAACAATTTCAAGTATTTATTTGTTTATTTTGACATAATTTGGGCTTCCAGTTCGTAAAACCCATGAAAACAGGGATTCAAAAAATTTGACGTAAGTCTAATCAGACGGGCCAGACGTATGTCGGTGTAATCCAAAATACAGGGCAAGGTGGAAGGAGATTGAGGAAGACATGACGGGGGAGTTCCCAATTCAAGCAGCAATAGGAGATAAAGGGCTAAGGAATAAGTTAAAGGAAATGGGAAACCCTTGGGTTGTTTTGCCACTTACGCTGTGGAAGAAGGTAATAACTCAAAATCATTTGAGAGAGGCGACAAAAGTTTTGAGATGGTGTGCATTTGACCCAGATTTTCTGCCTGAACATTAGTGGATGGGCAACTAATGGCTAACCGCATAGTGCACTTTTTTTTTTAAAAATGGGGAAGTGAACAATTTTCAAGACTTAAAGAGACAATACAATTTGAATAATGATGATTTCTTTAGATTTCTACAGGCTTGTCATTATATTGAGCAAATTAAAAAGAAAGTTACACAACACCAATGGGACAATATTTTACTAAAAGTGTTTATAGAGGCTTATACTTCGGGCCCAAACCAAAAAACCATCTCAAAACTTTATCGGGGCCAACAACAAAAGAAATGCAGCTCATTGAATGTTAAACAGAAATGGGAACGGGAAGGAAACTTGGTACTGACTGCAGAAGATTGGGAACAGTTGTGTTGAATTCAATGGAAAACGTCAAAATCAAGACTATGGAGAGAGTTTTGCTGGAAAAGCCTCATTAGATTATTTTATAACACCGGCGCAAAAAAACATTACAGCAACTCATCTGCATGTTGGAGACAGTGCAGAGCCAAGAGGCAAATCATTTCCACATATTCTGATCCTGTACAGTATTGGTGCCTTTATGGATGGAGGTTTACAAAATTATTCAGCATATTTATGACAGACATTCCATTTGAGTTTGCTTGTCTGTGTCTTGGGGCCCTGCCACCTGATAACTTCTCCTTTAAGGATAAATATCTGTTTCAGATACTTAGTGCAGCTGGCAGGAAGGCAATTAAAAGAAAGTGGTTGAAACTACAAAAACTAACAGTGGACGAGTGGATTGATATTATATATGATGTTTTTAAGATGGAAAGAATTACATTTGCCCTAAGACTGCAACAAAAAGTGTTTTTGAAAAGATGGGAAGGATGGATCAAGTATATTAAACCAGTGAGGCCATCTTTTGTATAATGTTTTAAAAGGTATGTTTCCTTTTTTATGTTCTGGCCAGGTTCACTTCATGATCAAAGTTTGTTTTTCCTTTTATTTTTTAATAATACCAGTGTGCACCCATGTTTCCCTGTTCTAGTGAGTGTAGTTATTTAGTGGTAAGATTTTCGTTAGAGTGTGTATCATAAGATGGTGGAAGGACCAATCATTCATCTATGTACTATTTATACAGGTTGGGATGTGTTGTGGAGATTTAACGGTAATGTTCAGATGAAAGCTAAAGGCAAAATGTCATGTGGAGAATTTTGTGAACCATGAAAATACTAATAAAAGAAAGAATTGAAGAAAAAAAAAAAGAAACAGTTTAAAACATTGTTGGACTCACCACAGACGATGGGTGATGAGCAGTCCTGATGATCCTGTTTGGAATTTCTCACAAGTAAGACATGGAAATCTGTGGAAAACAAACCAAATAATGAACAAAAGTTTGCGCTTACAAGGTTCTCTGCATTCTGCAAACAGCAGGCGAGTTTAGGGGAAACATGCAAGCCACAGAAGCTCTTTTGATTCCCTGGCAAATATAGTAGGTATGTGAAGATCGCGGCCGATATTTTCTTCCCTATTTGTGATCAGTATTTTGGACAGTGACGCGCTGCGGAAAATATGCATTTCGATTGGATAGTGTCGCATACCTCCTCGGAATTCCCTCGAAATACGGAGTCGGGAAAACTGAGCAGTTAAAAAATCAGCTGTTTCTCGTAACACTATCATCTAAGTCCAGTCACGTGAGCCAATGGTGCAACTTCCAGATAAACAGAAATAGTCATTTTAATCACGTCATCAAAAGACAGTCTCAGTCATCTCTTGAGGTCTGTATTGAAGATGTTAGAAGTGCACAAAGATGTATGATTTGAAGTGAAGCTGCTCAACAATTGTTGCCCTGAAAGCTGCTCAAGCACACACACACACTGGACCGAGCCAAACACTTATGACACTCGGCTGCTTTAGCGTTTTTAATTTCCTGACCCAGGTGCCCTTAAGGCAGCTGAAAAATGCAACTGACCAAGAGCATTGATAGCTCCCAACATTTCAGTCAGGTAAAGCGAGAGTGTATATTAAAGCTTTCTATAAGTATCACCTCCCACCTTATTTAAAAACAAGCAACCTGTTGGGGATCTGTGAGCATACAAGCCCACAAATCGTTGTAAAGGTCAGCCACTCCGGCAAAGGCTGAAACCTGATCTAAGAAGGTCACTGAATGGGCAACTGAGGAGCTCAACACACCTTCCTGGGATGATTTAAGATACCAGCGGACCAGGAGATAACTAAACTGACATTGCGTTGGCGTTGGAGGAGGGCCTGAGCATCGTGCAGTCTGTGAGGAGAGTGTTGTGGGGCAGCCAAGGGGGGCTCAGTACTTCACTGAGTGAGGAGTCCAGCTTTTACTGCTGGTGTGACTTGATAAAGCGTATCTGCCCAACACAGGGCTCTGTTTACCTCAGCGGGCTCATGACCCATGGCCACAGCTAAGCGTGGCTCCGAGTTCACACAGTCACACAAGGAAAGCTAAGCTCCTGAGAGCTTTAACGTTACTCCTATCCCATGACGGGCCAACACATACAACAGGCTGCAACATTACTGGCGGCAGAACTCCTTAGTGATTTGTGAAAGAGAAATACTAACAGAGGCCGTGACCTACAATAGGAAACAACCTGTGCTTCACAGCCAATTACAAACACAAATTAGGATTAACTCATAATTACTTTTAAGCTGATTTTTTGATTCAGTTATTCTAAAAATGTTAAAAGTTGCACAAAATGCACTGAATACTTTGGAAATCAAAAATCAAAAAAGTCAAGTTAGCTATGTTGGTAGATAATAGTTGAATCATCAAGAATATGAATTTACTGAATACACACTTAATTTTAACTTAAAAAGAAACAAATTCATGGCCGCAGAAACATGAATATATATATATATAAAAAACAATATCTTTCAGGTAATTCCCTACATCTATGAAGTCATTTTTTGCTGGTCTTTTTGGCCACGTGTCTAAACTTTGTGGACAATTTAGTGCTGTATTTGCATCTTTATAGTCGCATAGCTTTCAAGTCATATTGTGTCTTACTACAGTGACAGGCTGCAATAATTCATAATATTATGTGACGATCTAAGCTTCGTCGTCATATGAATGGGTCTATTCATAGTCACTTTATGCTCATTCGGTGATTATTCTTTACATAGACCAGATTTAATGGTGCTTTCAGGAAAGAAACATGAAAGATGTGCATTTCATGATTTATAAAGCCCTGAAATCACGTATACTTGCAAAATTATGTTGTCCAAAGCAAACAATGCATGACACGACTAAATATGCATAAGAAAAACATGTATATGAAAGGAAGTCAGACGTGTCGTAAAATGATGATAACTGAGAAACAGACGTAGGAAAATCATTTAAAGGGAAAAGTTGCTGGCTAGCTTAGCCTGTTTATCCAACAGGTTCACCACACAGATACATAAATGTGTAAATACAGGAAAATAAGTAGGTAGTGAGTGGAAACCTTGCTGTTGCTCATGTTTCTCTGTTTGTGGGGTTTAGAAAGATTTTATGACGCTAACGTCAGCTGCGAGCTCGCTAACAACAACTAGCTACACCGTTAAGCGAATCCACCGGCTGAACCTTGATTCTAAATCCACATTCCAACGGCAACCAGCCGGTATTTACATTTTCAGCAAGAAGGGGTGTTGTGTTGACTCCCCGCAGCGGTCGGTGTTTGGTAGTTGTGAGATAAAGCGGTTAGTGAGTAAGCTGGTTAGCAGGCATTAGCCGCCGCGGCTAGCGCCGCCGCCGCTGTGTTTTTGTTGTTGTGAGATGGAGGGCGGACCCCAGCGCCGAGGCCTCTGTCAAAACACACCGAGCCACGGCCGCCCGCCGGCGAACTCACCGGCCAAAACCAGTGCGAAGAAGTCGGCAGCCGGAAATTCATCCGAAGCCCGTGCAGGTACCGAGCAGCAAAGCGAGTTGGGTCAGGCAGACATGAGTCATATCCGAGACGAGACCAGCTATCACCGCGTCCCCTTCCAGCGCAGAGCCGTCGTCGCCATCGCCGCGAATTCTCCGGCCCGACACCCTTACGTCGGCGTGACGTCAGCGCGTCGCTGCCCTGCGCGCGAGGGAAGGAGGAGGGGCGCGGCGCGTAGACGCACCACGCGGTGCGACCATGTAAACATTGAGCCTCGTCCTGCCAGAACTCAAGATCTTAACGTGTTACATAACCGGAGAGGAGAGCTCGGTATGGGAGCACACCGGGCAGGAAGCCCGGGGACGGAGAGCCAGGGGCCTGGAGTGCCCTGGGCCTTCTGGTGCAGTCCTATATAAATACAGTATGGAGCAAGACGTCCAAATATTAAACGAAAACGAAGAAAAAAGAACCGGAGTTAACGTCATCCGCGGTTTAAACTAGAATGCCTGTTTACATCAAGTATTACGGTAAAGCAGTCAGAAGCTGACGGGAGCTTCATGGTGCGTTCATAGTACACCTCAGGGACCTGTGGGACCATTTCTAACTAGAATCACTGTAGTATTTTCTCACAATTACACAATAAGCTCACAATAATATACATTCAATATAAATTCATAAAAAAATCTAATTGTTTTCTGCAACCTCCATCACATTCTTATTTTACAGGCTCCCAGTTACCTCTGTGCCAATTTTCAAATTGGTTCATTGAAGCATTTTCTCACAATTACAGAAATAAAATGCACTGTATAGATACAGTATTGTAAAGGTTAATTGTAAAGAAATTCATAATAAAATCCAATTGTTTTCAGGAAAATCCATGACATTCTTGTTCTACAGGCCCAGAGGCACCTCTGTTTCTCATTGTAATCCTTTCCTTTTTGCAGAATGTGGTTTCTTTTAACCATTGCATTTCAAAGGGTAATAAAACAATCGAAACGGTAAAAGGAGATGACCCCCACTCATGGGGTGTTGGAAGAAAAGCTGGGAGATACAGAGAATTGGCACTTTTTCTAACTCCAGCTTCCAACGAGCGGACACAGGAAACAGCCCAGTGCTGAAAACTTTGTGCACTCTGCTTTTACAACTCTGTAACTTTTCCGATCGAACACAGTAAAACAGTTGCGTTAGCGTTCCATTGCAAACCACAGTCAAGTGTTGTTATTTATACTGTATTGGGAAAACAGGGCCCCACATCAAAATATCCTGGGAGGGGGGGACTGTGAGGCTGCAGCGCTTTGAGACGCGGCCGGAGAAGAGACGCTAGCCTAAAAGAAAATTGTCCCCTTTAAATGGTGCCGTGACCCGGATGATTTGTCGCTATTTGGTCCTGAAAAGGTATAACATAGATTGAATTGGGAACGGCATCGAACTGACAGACCCCAGAAAAGTGGATCAACAGATTCCAGTGGTTTTATTTGAAAGGTAAGCGCAGAAGCCTTTTTCCATATTTTCTGTCAGAGCCGTCTTAGGTGATGTGCTCCGTGAGACTCTGCTATTCAACTATTTCTGGGTGTTGTGCTTGTAATAAATTGACTGTGATAACACAGACTAACTGGAATTGTTTTGCTCGATCTTGAGAGTTTTGGAAGCTCTGGGCGCATTGTGTAGTTCAGTGGATCTCAACCTTTTTGGTTTCCTGGACCCCCTGCATATTTAAGATCAACCCTGAGGACCCCCCCGCCCCCACCCCTGTAAATGTAATAGGAAAGGGGTCCAAAATTCTCCCGATTCTCCACATTCCAGACTGATTAATGAAAGTGACGATGCGCAACAACGCACACCAGGCGGCCACAGCGCGCAGCTTTGGGCATATTCGTTTGCAACACCGCGGAACAATAATGGTGACGGTGCGAAATGACTGGTGATGATCCTCCACCATTTCTTGCTCTTACTTGCAACTCATGATAAAAGGTGGTGACTGTCCCGTGACAGCGTGACGCCTCGGCCCTGAATCATAGAATTCAGGTCCAAATCGTGATCTGTGGCCAGGAATCGAGATTCGTGCCAAACTTGTCGTCGTTATGTGTAAACGCACCTTTAACAGCTCCACAACCGTTTTCTTTCTTTTCTCGTCGTGACTTAAAACCTCATCAACCATATTGTTGGGATTTATGGTTGGTTATTAGCATTAAATTACTGTAAGTAATAGATTACTGAAAGTAATAAATCACTGGAAGTAATTTATGAAAAATGTAAATTATTAATGGAAGTAAACGGTCATTTACTCATTAACAACTCCTAAAGTAATTGAGTAACTACTTAAAAAGGAGAAAAAAATGAATAAATTATCAAAGATTATTTGATAATTTGACACCAGGTGACACCTCCCTCCTGACACCAGGTGGATGTCAGGAGGGATTGCGATGACCCACGCGACCACTAGAGGCGTTTGACTTGCTCTTTCTGGGGACGCGGCGATTGCTCAGCGGCCAGATAAACAAGACGTCCGTCGAGCGCGCATGCGCGAGGGCGGTGTCGGAGCGAGTTAGTCTACCGAGGGCGTAACGAACGGGCGGTTCCGTTGGCCTGGTTCTGAGCACCGGAGTCCTAAGTGGAGGTCGGGACCTGCAGTTAGAACTCTTGTGATCAAAGCAGATCTGCCCTTGCAGCAGGTAACACCTTGGTGCTACATGCAGTAGTGTGTGTCTGTGAGCTTATCTTGATCAGATAAGGGGGGACGCATATCTGCGAGGCAGATGTGGGTTAGTAGAAGGAGGGGAGAGATGAGAGAGGATGAAGACAAGAGAAAGACAGAGAATTCTGCGAGGCTCGGTTCTGAACCCTGGTTCCTCCACACAGAGCTCCCAGTGGGCCTGGAGCTCACTTGGACCTCTGGTTCTGAGGTGGAAAACCAGAGTCCTGGACTTGGTTGGTGCGCGTGAACGCAAGTACACAAACATATGAGATGCTGCGGCCTTCTGAGCGGCACATTGAAACACATTGCATTTTCAACAGAACATCATTCTAACTATTGTGCCCAGACAAAAGCTCTCTCACCGTCCGGTTCTGTTGGTTCTGTGAGGCTGTGGTAACTGGTTGTTAGCGGGTCTGAATTCAGCGTCCTGAATTCAGAGGCTTGGCTTCAGCTGCAGGAGTAGACAGCTGAGAGGGTGATTTTGGAGAGGAGACGATGGCTCTGGTCTCCAGAATCCCCCCAAAACAGGAAAAATAGAGGAAAACAGAAGATGTAGTCCAAACTGGGTCCTGCTCGTCCAGCGGGCTGGTCTTGATGTTTCTTCTGTTCTTTTGCTCTCTTTACCATCCTGAGGCAAGCAGAGACTTGTGTCTCCCTCGATGATCAGATTGAGAGGCCGAGAGTGTTGGTAGAAAGTGAGTCTCACCAACTTGGGTGGTGTTCGGGTCAGATTCAAGCATCCTCATTGGCCACTTCCGGGGTCTGGCTCGCTCCTCTGCTGTTTTATGGCCTGTTTATTGTTGCTGGTGTTTTTCCTTCGGGGGAGAAACTTCTGGAGGAGTTCATGGAATCTTCAGCCCCAACAATATTAATTGCGCTCTTTTTATTTTTTAATTAACTCAGCATCAGCAAATTGTTTCTTAGCTTTGGCAAGGTTCCATGAAACAAGCTATGATGCGCTGTTGCGCTCACTTGTGCCAATGCTGACATACTGTAGACATGAAGGGCTTGTATCACGTTATGTTTTCAATTTCTGTTTTGCGTCAGTGGGACTTTGGAGGGTCGTTGGTATTAATGCTGGTGGCATACAGAAAGTTGTAGTCCTGATCCACTTTGCTGACAGCTCCAGTCTACTGCAGATCAAACATGGGCCGGTAATATCAAACTAAACTGTTCAGTCCAGTAAGAGTTCAACAGAAGCTTTTCCTGCTCGACTTTCTCCCGCTGCTGGTCATGTTGTGTCTTTTTTTAAATTTTTACTCACTGTTGGATGATGTGTGGTTTCGCAGGTCATGAAAATGAAATCCGTGGACGTCCGAGCAGAGCAGCATTGACGTGATTACGTCAGATGCGCTTAGACTCTGGCTTCGACTACCGACTAACTGGAGCACGTAAGAGGGAGCACATAACACCCGTTCTGGCGTCTCTCCACTGGCTGCCTGTGCGTTTTAGAATTTGTTTTAAGACTCTTTTATTTGTTTTTAAATCTCTGAATGGTCTTGCCCCGCCCTACCTCTCTGGGGTGCTCCACCCCTACACCCCTGCTCGGTGCCTCCGGTCAGCTGATCAGCTTCTTCTGGAGGTACCGAGGTCCAAACGAAAGCTCAGAGGGGATAGGGCCTTTTCTATTGCAGCCCCTCTGTTGTGGAATGAGCTACCACTGCCCGTCAGACAATCCCCCTCACTGTCCACTTTTAAAACTAATCTTAAAACCCACTCCTATTCCTTGGCTTTTAACCATGTTTGAGACTCTGTCCCTGGTTTTGTTGTTGCCAATCTATTGTTTGTTTATTGTATTTCACTGTTTTTACTCTTTACTGTACTTTTTTTATTTCATCTTTTATTGTAAAGCACTTTGGCCTCAGCCACAACTGTTTTAAAGTGCTGTATAAATAAAGCTGACTTGACTTGACTTAACTACTGTGTGGGATGAGGATTAAAAAGGTAGAGCAGCACATTTTTTTACCGACAAATTGCACCTTATTTTGTCATGAAACGGAACTGAGGCTCAAGCGCAGACAGCAAAACAGGAGACACAAAATTCCGTTCACTGATTTATTTGAACAAGGAGCGGAGTCAACAAAAACTACCAGAGCCCCTAACGGGATGGTGGGCCAACTAAAGGAGAATAAGCCACTAAGGCATAAACTAACACTAAGAAATAAACAGAAAACGATCAGGAAACTCCTGACGGAAAAGAGACTGGAAAAGGTAAATACAATGAAGCAGACTCGGGGGGGCTAAACTAACTGCGTAAAACATAAGGTACCAACGTACTTAAGGTACTTTTCGCAGCAAAAGAGGACGGGCGGAGGAGTCTGGCACAGGAGTGGGGAGAATCGGCTGAAGAGTGGAAAGAGTAGAGGGGATCGTTGTTTCAGGCAGGCAGGAGGCAGACAGGAATCCAGCGACGAGGAGGTCCAGAGTGAAGTAGTTTACGGTTTGTCGTCGGTTCGTGGTCAGCCGGTGTTTATATAGGAGGTGCAGGTGGGGAGGCCACTCCCCGCCGCAGCTGGAAGCAGTTGAGTTGATTGGAGGTGAGAGGTCATGCCCATGAGGCAGGGAGGCCACCAGATGGTGCCAATGGACCAAATTAGGGTTGAGAAGTGGAGGGCATGACAGTACCCCCCCTCCTACGTGCGCCTCCAGGTGCACGACTGAAACGTTCAGGACGCCGCCTTTTGAGGTCCCTGATCAGGTCAGGGCAGAGGATCTGCCTGCGGGGGACCCAGCTCCTCTCTTCAGGCCCGTATCCCTCCCAGTCCACGAGAAACTGAAGGCCGCGACCCCTGCGGCGGACATCCAGTAAGCGCCGAACCGAGTAGGCGGGTGAGTCAGCCACCATCCTGGGGGAGGGGGGGGGGGGGTCGAACTGGAGGAGCCAGGGGGGAGTCTCTGGTGGGCCTGACCTGTGAGACATGGAACATAGGGTGAATTTTCAACGTTCGGGGAAAGGTGAGACGTACCGCTGTAGGGCTGATGATCCGCTCCACTGGGAAGGGACCGATGAACCGGGGCGCCAGCTTCCTGGATTCAACCTTTAGAGGGAGGTCCTTGGCCCTCAGCCAGACTTGTTGACCCACAGTGTAGGTTGGGGCCGGGCGACGATGGCGGTTGGCATGACGCTCCATCCTCCTGGTCGATTGTAGGAGTGTGAGCCTGGCCCTCTCCCAGATCCTCTTGATCCGGCTGACGAATGTTTGCATGGAGGGAATGGCGATTTCTTGTTCCTGGGAGGGGAACAACGGCGGCTGGTAGCCGAGGGAGACATTCCCACCGAAGAGTTTATTTGAGAGTTGTGTGCGTACTCCACCCAGGACAGATGCTCACACCAGGCCGTCGGGTTGGAGGTGACCAGGCACCGGAGGTACGTCTCCAGGGACTGATTGGCCCGCTCCGCTTGTCCGTTAGACTGGGGGTGAAACCCAGAGGTGAGACTGAGGGTGGCCCCTAGTGCCATGCAGAAGGCCTTCCCAACTCCGGAGGTAAACTGTGGACCCCTGTCTGAGACAATGTCTGCTGGTATCCCATGCAGCCGGAAAACGTGGGTTATCAAGAGGGATGCCGTCTCCTTGGCTGAGGGGAGTTTGGAAAGGGCGACGAAGTATGCTGCCTTGGGAAAATGATCAACAATGGTGAGGATGGCTGTGTTACCTCCAGAGCGGGGTAGTCCAGTGACGAAATCAACTGCGATGTGGGACCACGGCCGAGAGGGCACAGGGAGTGGCTGGAGGAGGCCCGAGCTGGGCCGGGAAGGCGTCTTGCCCTGGGCGCAGGTGGGGCAAGCAGCGACAAAGTCTCAAGTGTCCCGTTCGAGAGAGGGCCACCAAAACCTCTGTAGCAGGATGGACACGGTCCGGGAGCCCCCAGGGTGGCAGGCGAAATGGGAGGCATGGGCCCACTGGAGCACCTGGGTACGCACAGACTCAGGAACATAGAGAGCATTAGGTGGGCAGTTACCTGGGTTTGGCTGTCGGCCTTGCGCCTGGCAGACCTGATCCTCCACTTGCCAGGTTAGAGAGGCAACGAGGCGAGCCGGGGGAAGATTCGGTTCGGGGTCATCGGGGGGCTCATCACAAGAGAACTGGCGAGACAGGGCGTCCGGCTTGATGTTACGGGACCCCGGGCGATATGTGAGGGTGAACTGGAAGCGACCAAAAAACAGTGTCCAAGCGGGCCTGCCGAGAGTTCAGTCTTTTGGCTGAGCGGATGTACTCCAGGTTTTTGTGATCGGTCCAGACTATGAATGGGTGCTCCGCCCCCTCCAGCCAGTAGCGCCACTCCTCTAGGGCAAGCTTGACCGCCAGCAGCTCCCGGTTCTCCACGTCGTAATTCTGCTCTGCTGGGGTCAAGCGGCGAGAGAAGAAAGCACATGGGTGCAGCTCTGATGGGGTCCTCTGGGAGAGCACGGCCCCGACTCCGGAATCAGAAGCATTCACCTCGACCACGAACTGAAGGTGGGGATCTGGCTGAACTAGGATCGGAGCAGAGGTGAATCGTACCTTGAGGGACTGGAATGCTTGCTCGGCCTTGCGGGTCCACTGGAATATGATCGAGGTGGAGGTCAGGGCTGTGAGTGGGGCTGCCACCTTACTATAATCACGGATGAAGCGGCGGTAAAAGTTGGCGAAGCCCAAAAACCTCTGCAATTGTTTCCGGGTCTCTGGCTGGGGCCACTCTGCGACAGCCGAGAGCTTGGCCGGATCCATCATGATTCGTCCCGGGGAGATAACAAAACCCAAGAATGGCACAGTGGTGACGTGAAACTCACACTTCTCCGCTTTAACAAACAGGCGGTTCTTCAACAGGCGCTCTAGAACCCGGCGGACGTGGCGGACGTGTTCCTCCTGGTTTCTGGAATAGATTAGGATGTCGTCCATGTACGCAAACACAAAGCGGTTGATCATATCTCTGAGCACATCATTAATAAGATTCTGGAAGACGGCGGGGGCATTTGTGAGGCCGAAGGGCATCACCAAATATTCGAAGTGTCCTAGGTGGGTGTTAAAGGCTGTTTTCCACTCATCCCCCTCTCTCATTCTCACTAAGTGGTAAGCATTCCTCAAGTCTAGTTTGGAGAATACCTTGGCCCCATGGAGGAGGGTGAAGGCTGAATTTATAAGAGGAAGAGAGTACTTGTTCTTCACAGTTATATCATTTAGGCCCCGAAAGTCAATACAGGGTCGGAGGGACCCGTCCTTCTTGCCCACAAAAAAGAAGCCAGCACCTACCGGAGCAGTGGAGGGCCGAATGATACCTGCTGCCAGGGCATCCCTAATGTACACTTCCATAGCGACCTGCTCGGGTTTAGTGAGGTTGTACAGACGACCAGAGGGCAAGGTGGCTCTGGGCAGGAGCTCGATGGCACAGTCGTAGGGTTGGTGGGGGGGCAAGGATAAGGCATCCTCCTTGCTGAAGGCCGGAGCTAGGTACCGGTAAACATCAGGGATACAGAGCGGGTCCGGAGGCCGGGGAACCGGCTTGGGAATTACCGGAGCAGAGGATGAGGCGGAGCGGAGACAGTTGGCATGGCACGCTGCACTCCAGGACAGAATCTGGCTGCTGCGCCAATCAATGGAAGGATTGTGTTTTGCCAACCAGGGGTGCCCCAGCACCAGCTGTGTGCGAGAATTTTCAATTAGGTGAAAGGTTAATGTTTCATGGTGTTTACCTGCCAACAGGAGGGCGACTGGAATTGTTCTCCGCCGGACCGTGGCCAGGGGAAGACCGTTAAGTGAGCGGGCCTCCATGGGACAATCCAGTGGAACAGATGGGATGTGACGCTGTCTGGCAAGGTCCAAGTCCAGAAAGTTCTCCTCGGCCCCGGAATCCACCAGCACAGGCACGGAGAGTGAGTGAGTTAGGTGGGTCAGTGTCGCTGGTAGCCGTAGCAGATGAGGGGAGGTTACCGCAGTTCGGCTCACTCGTAGACTCCCCGTCACGAGTGAGCCCTCTCTTTTGCCGGTCTCTGGGGACAGGAAGCAATGAAGTGCCCGGAACCCCCACAGTAGAAACAGGCATTAGCCGCCCACCTCTGCTCCCTCTCCTGTCAAGTAAGCCGTGCCCCACTGATCCTACCAATTTCCATGGCCTCGGGAGCCGCCTCAGGGGACGATGTGACCATAGCAGGCTGGGGAGTGGGCACGAGATGGTGGAGGCGTGCCTGGTCCATCTGGTGTGAGCGCTCTCTGTGCCTCTCTCTCAACCGATTGTCAATCTGGATGGCGAGAGAGATTAGGGCCTCCAGGCTGCCCCCCTCCTCCTTGGTGGCGAGCTCATTCTTCAGAGCCTCGGACAGTCCCCTATAGAATAACCTCTGGAGGGCCGGATCGTTGAACCCACTGGTAGTTGCAAGGGCCTGGAACTCCACGGAGTATTCGGCGACACTGCGGGACCCATGTCTCAGCGTCGTGAGGCGATCCCCAGCATCTCGTCCTCGAAATGGGTGATCAAAGACACGCCTCATGTCTGCGGTGAAGCGGGAGTAGGTGGTGCAGACACTTCCCTGTTTTTTCCACACAGCGACTCCCCAGTCCCGTGCTGACCCCCGTAGGAGGCTGATCAAGTACGTGATTTTAGCCCTATCAGACACGTATGATGTCGGCTGCACCTCGAAGGCGAGTGAAACCTGTGTCAGGAAGGCCTCGCAAGAGCCGAAATCCCCAGCATAGCTCTCTGGAACCGGAACCGTGGGTTCACGGACAACTGTAACGTGCATCGAGGGAGAGCTACTACTCGCTGTCTCTGGGATGTTAGCGTCGGTAGATTGAAACCCTGAAGCGGCTAGGGGAGGTACTAACATGGACAGCTGACCAGTTAAGTGTGACATTTGACCAATTAGTGCATTAACGCTAGATACAAGACCCTTAAGGA
This sequence comes from Lipophrys pholis, assembly GCF_963383615.2. Lineage (NCBI taxonomy): Eukaryota > Metazoa > Chordata > Actinopteri > Blenniiformes > Blenniidae > Lipophrys > Lipophrys pholis. Next base: position 30,523,994 of record NC_137638.1, read on the forward strand.
GCTCATCATGCTGTCCTAGGATTGCCCTGTGGCTATCTACAGCTTGGTGAATGGCGGAGGCAGCGCCTGCCTCCGTTTTGCGGTCTGCTGAGCTCATGATGGCCAAACCATGAGGGCATGACATATTTCACGTGTACATGCAGCGAATGGGCCGCCACGGGCCAGACAGGTGGCTCCCGCGGGCTGCCTATAGAGGACCCTGTCATAGGATCTTTTTTTAAGAGATGTTTGATTTCCACGGACCCCTTGCAATTACACCACGGACCACTAGGGGTCCGCGGACCACCGGTTGCGAATCACTGGTGTAATTAATATTAACCCCGGGAAGATCGGTCTGCTCGAGACGCTATGTCGGTTTGAGTCCATCCGGTTCCGAAGGGAATGCGGTAAATTCTACTAGGTTGAAGTCCTTCTGGGTTCTTTTAGAACCCGGTAAATTCATATCAAGTTTTGCTGTGTCAAATTTGTCATGTCAATTATGCTGGGCAGTCCTAGTGCTGTGCTGTCCTGTCTTGTCCAGTTCTGTGCTGTCCTGTCCTGTGCTGTTCTGTGTTGTATTGTGGTACTGAGCAATTTGTCTGTGTGCTTGAGCCTGGTGGGCGTTTGTGCAGAAGGGAAAAGAGTGCAGCAGTGAATGAATGACAGCGAAGTATATGCAGCTGTGTCTCACAAGCGACTGAGAGCGAAAAGCGAGAGCGAGTAGCCTGGTGAAGGGGGCGTGTCTTGGGCGTTGCTTGGAAAGACGTCATTGTGTGTGTGATTGGGCGGTGTGGGAATCAAAATATGGTCAACAATAAAAATAAATTAGACATATCCAGGTCTGTCAGTAGAGCTACAAAAATAAACAAAAACCCAGACTTTATACCATCACTATTGATGCAAAATTTAAGAAATGGACAAGCAATGGACTATATATATAGAACAAATTTATAATGAGTCATTTGAAATCATTTGAACAGCTTAAACAGGAATTTGATTTACCAAATAAGGACTTTTATATTTACAGCTTAACTGTAAAACCAAATAAGGACTTTTATATTTACAGCTTAACTGTAAATATAAAAGTCCTTATTTGGTAAATCAAATTCCTGTTTAAGCTGTTCAAATGATTTCAAATGAGTCATTTGAAATCATTTGAACAGCTTAAACAGGAATTTACAGAGGGTGGCTCAAAAAAAAAAAAAGAAAAAAAGGTAGTGGTCTTATTTCTTATTTCTGGTTAGCCCGCTCCGTCTAGCCATTGGTTTGGGGGTGATAGCCAGAGGAGAGGCTGGCCATAGCGCCCACCGCCTTACAGAACTCCTTCCAGACTTGCGAAGTAAACTGGGGCCCCCATCTGAGATGATGTCCTGAGGGATACCATGCCATCTGAAGACGTGGAGGACGAGGCATTGGGCAGTCTCCAGAGCAGAGGGTAGTGTGGGGAGGGGCACGTAATGCACCGACTAGGAGAATCGGTCTAACATGGTGAGAATGACTGTGTTTCCGTCGGAGGGGGGCAGACCGGTGACGAAATCCAGTGCGATATGGGACCAAGGACGACTGGGTCGCAGGGGATGCAACAGACCAGCAGGGGATCGGTGCGAGGCTTTACCTCTGGCACAGATGGGGCAGGCGAGGACAAACTCCCGAGCATCTTTATTCATGGAGGGCCATCAGAAATGATGCTGAAGAAAGTGAAGGGTGCGGGTGAGAAAAAGCACGGCGAGGCCTTGTGAAGTCGTCGTAAACAGCCCTACAGACAATACAACATCTTCTCCTCTGGAGTCAACGACGCCCGCTCATCTCTGATACTGCGCAACAGGAAGGCAATATCCTCCGATATCTGCCAAAAGGCAGCCCAGAGTGTGAGATGACCCAGGCCCATCTGTGCATTCTGGTAGATAACATTTTACAGGACTGTTCCTGCATAAAGAGGTCAAAGGTTCAGGGGAAACCTTCTGGTTTTCCCCTACACACCGATAACACTAAACGGAAGGTAGGGAAGGAAGGATGGGTTCGGGATCGGGGGAGTCAGAAGCAGGGGAGTGCAGGCAAGAGAAAGCATCAGGTCTGGTGTTCTTGGAGCCAGGGAGATAGGGGAGAGGTCTGGGGGAGTGGCCGGAGGCTGCGGGGCATTGGAAACTGGATTGGCTGACAGCAGGCAGTGGGAATGACAGGCAAGGCCCCAGCCAACGACAGAGGATTTAGCCCAGTTGAGGTTCGGGTTTGTTTCTGCAACCACGGATAGCCCAGGGCAACAGGAGATACAGGGGAAGGAATAACAAGGAGTTGGATGGTTTCACGGTGGTTGCCAGAGAGGATAAGGGTCAATGGGGCCATCTGGTGAGTGACATTGGAAATGAGTCTGCCATCTAGAGCATTGACATGCTTTGGAGAAACTAGTGGCTCTAGGGGTAGCTGCAGTAGTTGGACAAGGCCAGTGTAGATGAAACTGTCGTCAGCTCCCGAGTCGATGAAGACGTGGGTGTTGGCAGACTGGTTGCTCCAGAGGAGGGTGGCTGGGAAGGACATGCGGGGTGGAGAGCAAGAAGGGGAAGAGGTTTGGCTCACCAGTTGGCCCTCCCTCACTGGTGAGTCCTCTCTTTTGGGTGTGCTGGGGCAGGAAGCGACGAAGTGACCCCCAAGTCCGCAGTGGATACAAAGGTTGTTCGTTATACGTCAGAGTCGCTCTTGGGGGTCGAACCGTGTCCGACCCAACTGTGTGGGTTCCTCCAAGCCAACAGAGGGGGGCACAGGGGGCTGACTGGGAAGAGTGGCAGCTGATGAAGAGGAAATTGGAGGCTGCACAGTTAGGGAATGTCCAGGAGAGGGAGCCACATTACGTGCCAGGGCTGAACGTTCCCTGACCCTCTCCCTAAGCTGATTATCAATCCTAACACACAGGGAAATGACTTCTTCCAAGGACGTGGGCTGATCTCTGGCGACTAACTCATCCTTGAGTGTCTCAGTTAGGCCCTTGCAAAAAATACCCACTAAAGCTGGCTCGTCGAACCCAGATTCATTAGCCAAAATTCTGAACTCTATGGAATAATTTGCTACCGACTGTGTACCCTGGGAGAGAGCTAACAGGCGTTTGACGACCTCCTAAACTCTAACAGGATGATCAAGAACTCTGCTGAGCTCACCCGAAAATAATGCAAAAGAGGATAAGACAGGGGACGAGTTCTTCCACAGGGTCGCTGCCCGTCTAGCTGCCTTTCCACGAAGTAAATTAATAATTTAGGCTACCTTAGCTCTATCATTTGGGTAACTAAGAGGCTGGAGGTCAAAAACTAACAATTTAACAAAAATTGCCTACATGACCCTAGATCTCCTGCATAAACTTCTGGAGGGGGGACTAAGGGCTCTTGGTAACGAGGGGAGAGAGAAGCAGGGGATGAGGACTCTGGTGGGTTACTCACAGGCGGAATGGTGCTGGAGGTGCTGGGCGGAGAGGATTGGGCGGCCATTTGGGTGACTTGTTGGTTGAGCTGTTAAAGGGTAGAAACAATCTGCTGTAACATCTGGTCATGACGTCCAAGCAGGGCTCCTTGTGTGGAGAGGGCTTCCTTAACTGACTCCGGGTCTGCTGGGTCCATGTTGGGTGAGAAGATTCTGTAATGATGTGTAGAATCTGAAGTTGGTGTAAGGGCCCAGGAGCAGAACTGGAGGCAAAAGGATCAGTTAAAGAAGGTTTATTGAGGAACAGAGGAGTTGGGGGAAGGGGGTAAACCATGGAGACTCGAGGCTGGGAGGCTGGAGACTTGGGACACACAGGAACGAGAGGTCTTCAGAAGGCTTGAAGATGCACTTGAGGGCTTGAAGACACACAGCGAGCATGGAGAGTCACACTCGAACGAGAGATCTTCTAGAAGGAATGGAGACATCTGCTGGACTGGAGTATAGGGAGGTCTACAACTGATGAACACATTCATGCTTAGTTGCTGAGGTTAATGTAGCCCAGGTAGAAAAACACACAATATACACACCATTAAGTTATGATTAATAAAAAGAGAGAGATTATTTATTTTTATTTGGTTTCATTTATATACATCAGCGAAGTTTGAATGTCCTACTGCACTTGAGTGCAGCACTCAGTTCACAGCCAATCAAGGGCTACGCAAGTCACGCACAACCTGTCTGCTCAGAGGTAAATCGCATGCGTGTTGTTCTCTCTGTCTGACTGAACGGAGACGAGAGGGGGAAGGCAGCTAAAAGAAAAGACAGTAAGAGGAGAAAATTACTAATTGAAACGTGAGAGGAGAAGGATAGTGTCAGCACAATGACCTCCTGGATGTCTGGAGCCAAGACCAGACAGTAGAGACGGGAAACGTCTGTAAGAAGAGTTAATATCGGATGAAAAATGCTAACATCATCGTCCATGTTAAAGTTAGCTCTGTGTCCCATAGGCTAAACTCCCGCGCTTTTCTTGCTGCCAAAAGCCGTTGTGGGTCCCGACAACGTGCTCAGTTTAGAGAGCTAGATCATGGCTCTGTGGGCGTTTTCGTGTTATTTTGTCTGTTGTCTGTGTGCTAAAAAGTGGTAGCATTATAAAGGAAGTGAACTGAGATTCAATTCAATTCAATTCAATTTTATTTGTAAAGCGCTAAATCACATCAACAAACATCTCAAAGCGCTCTGCAAATGATAGAGTACAACAGGACCCAACTAAACCCTTCCAAAGCAAGCAGATGTAACAAGCAACAGTGGCCAGGAAAAACTCCCTCGCATGGAGAGAAGTTCAAGAACTCCCTCTTCAGGAAGAAACCGTGGGGCGGACCCTAGACTCTGGAAGGGCGGCCATCCGCCTTGACCGGTTGGGGGGAGAAGTACATGGGATAGGACAGGGAGAGAGAGGAAAAGAGGGAGAGAGAGAGTGGCAGACAGGCCAGATAAGTACAAATACTAAGAAAAGTCTATGATGAGCGTTGGTCTGATGATGAGCCAATCTCAGTCTGGAGTTTAAGGGCCGTGCCGTTTCGGTGGGGTCCCGGTGCTGTGGGGGGGTCGGGTAGTAGGACCGTCGTAACTCCACTCTGTGAGTCTTGGGTCTGATCCCCTGGATCCTGCTCTCCTCCTGTCAGGGATAAAAAAGACGGCGGCAGTATCTGGTGGCTCCAGTAATGTTGTTACACAGAGAGAAAGAAAGAAAGACAAGAAACAGAACCTCCAAATGTAGAGTTCCTCCCTTTAACGGGAGAGAAAAAATCCCCTCAGCAGTCTAGGCCTATAGCAGCTCAACTTAGTGCTCCTATTTTATTCCTATTTTATTCCTAAGGATAAGCTTTATCAAATAGGAATGTTTTTAGTCTACTCTTAAATAAACTAATGGTGTCGGCCCTTCGGACCGAGGCTGGTAGTTGATTCCAGAGTAAAGGAGCCATATGGCTGAAACTCCTGCCTCCTGTTTTACTTTTATGGACTTTAGGGATTACCAACAGTCCTGCATCCTCAGAGCGAAGGGCTCGTGGAGGGTGATAAACTTCTAGAAGTTTCTCGATATAGGACGGAGCCTTCTGATGAAGAGTTTTATATGTGATCAGAAGGATCTTGAATTCTATTCTAGATTTAATTGGAAGCCAGTGTAAGGATGCTAAGACTGGGGAGATGTGCTCTCTTCTTCCAGTTCTGGTTAGTAAACCTGCAGCAGCGTTCTGCACTAGCTGTAAGGTCCTAACAGAGGAGTTTGGACATCCTGACATTAGGGAGTTACAATAATCTAATCTTGAAGTCACAAAGGCATGAATAATTTTTTCTGCATCTTTGAAGGACAAGAAGTTTCTAATTTTTGCAATATTCCTTAGATGGAAGAAGGCTGTCCTGGAGACATGTTTAACATGGGAAATAAAGGACAGATCCTGATCAAAAATAACACCCAGGTTCCTAATATCACTGTTAGAGGTTAAGGTAATATTATCTAAGGTAATCAGACTATCTGAAAAGTAATCCCTGAGCTTTTTAGGACCTACGATTAGAACCTCAGTCTTGGATGTGTTGAGCATTAAGAAGTTGATAGACATCCAGGACTTAACGTCCCTGAGGCAGGACTCTAGTTTAACAAGTTGGTCGGCCTGATTGGCTTTAATTGATAAATATAGCCGAGTATCATCTGCATAACAATGAAAGTTAATGCTGTGTTTCCTAATAATATTTCCGAGTGGTAACATATAGAGATTAAACAATATCGGTCCGAGGACGGAGCCTTGTGGTACTCCACACAGGACCCGTTCATGCATTGAAGATTTGTTATTTACTGAAGTCACCTTCAGATCTCCAGTTGGTTTCATCCAATAAAATTATGAAACAGAGTTTTGTATAATAATGGTAACTCTATACAGAATCCTTTCTGCTTCAGCTTAAATGTTAAGGTAATGGCGCCCCAGTCTCAAGTCTTTTGCAGACTCCAACAGGTTGTCTTCCAAGATTGTCCTGTATTTGGCTCCAGCCATCTTCCCATCAACTCTGACCAACTTCCCTGTCCCTGCTGAAGAGAAGCAGCCCCAGAGCATGATGCTCCCACCACCATGTTTGACAGTGGGGATGGTGTGTTCAGGGTGATGTGCAGCGTTAGGTTTCCGCCACACACAACATTTTGCATTCAGGCCAAAAAGTTAAATTGTGGTCTCATCTGACCAGAGCACCTTCTTCCACATGTTTGCTGTGTCCCCCACATGGTTTCTGGCAAACTGCAAACGGGACTTCTTATGGTTTTCATTTAACAATGGCTTTCTTCTTGCCACTCTTCCATAAAGGCCAGATTTGTGGAGTGCACACCCAATTGTTGTCCTGTGGACAGATTCCCCCACCTGAGCTGTGGATCTCTGCAGTTCATCCAGAGTCACCATGGGCCTCTTGGCTGCACCTCTTGTCAGTGCTCTCCTTGTTGGGCCTGTAAGTTTAGGTGGACGACCGTGTCTTGGTAGGTTTGCAGTTGTGCCATACTCGTTCCATTTCCGGATAATGGATTGAACAGTGCTCCGTGAGATGTTCAAAGCTTGGGAAATCTTTTTATAGCCTAACCCTGCTTTAAACTTCTCCACAACTTGACCTCTGACCCGTCTGGTGTGTTCCTTGGACTTCATGGTCCTGTTTGCTCCCCAATATTCTCTTAACAAACCTCTGAGGCCGTCACAGAACAGCTGTATTTGTACTGAGATTAGATTACACACAGGTGGACTCTATTTAGTCATTAGGTCAACATTCCATCATTCAGCAGTCATCAGGCAACTTCTGAAGGCAATTGGTTGCACTCAGAGAAAAGGGGCTGAATACTTTTGCACGCTGCACTTTTCAGTTTTTTATTTGTGAAAAATCTTTTAACTCATATATAATTTTTTTTGTACTTCAAAATTGTGTGACACTTTGTGTTGGTCTTTCACATAAAATTCCAATAAAATATATTTATGTTTGTGGCGTGTAATGTGACAAAATGTGAAAAAGTTCAAGGGGTATGAATACTTTTGCAAGCCACTGTAAATACACACACACATAAAAACACAAAACACCACAGAACACAGCAGACCGTTTGCTTCAATAAACTCCAAAACGCCATTTCAACAATAAATTTTTCATCTTTTAAATATTAATTTCTTCTGTTGGTGAGTTTGTTTTTTTAGTGTTGTTTTTAATTTTATTTCCAATCTTTGTGGGGTTTTTTTCTCCTGACTTATCACCTCTGTTGTGGACTGATTTGACTGCGTGTTACGCATGTTTTCGGTTATTTACACTATGTTAGTAAAACACTCTAGCTACACACAAAAGAACACACATAGCAACACGGAACACAACAGGCTGCTCGCTTCAATACATCCCAAAGCATCGTTTAAGCCATAACATTTTCTTTTCCCCAGTTGGCGATTAATTACTGGTACACGGACGAGTAATAAAGCTCTTGACTCAGCTTCTTTGTTTTCAAAGGCTTCAGGTCTAAAGTTGAATATCAAAAAGTGTGAAATTCTGCCTATTCATACATGCCAACTGAACAATATTTCATCAATTAGAGTAGAAAAAGAAGTAAAATATTTGGGTGTGTTTATTTCCAAAAATGCTACCAGAAGAGAGGATGTTAATATTTCTAATCGGTTAACGGACATGAAAAAAGCTCTTAGCCATTGTTTAACCAGGGATTTGACTATCTAAAGCTGAAGGTTTTTCAAAGATTATCTATCTTTGTCAATCAATGTTTATTTCATCTCAGAATATTAAGAAGGCTAATTCTATAATCTTTCAATTTCTCTGGAAAAATAAAACTCAATTTGTTAAGAGATCACAATTAGTTAAGTGTTACGACAGAGGTGGTATTAATGCTGTAGATTTTGAAGCCATACGGTACTCTCAAAATCAAATGGTAAAAAACTTTTATGTCACATACAAACTCCTTGTGGAGGAATATAATTTACGTTGAGTTGTGACTTTGAGATCACCAAAATACCATTACATTTATGTACATTTCATAAACAAATATTCTAGTTTGGGAAAATGATATTCAATCATAATTTTCCACCTCATAATTCAACTCTGTGCAACAATAGAACAATTTTATCTGGTAGGAAATCGTTATTCAAACAGGACTGGTTTGATGAAAATATAATATTTGTGAAGGGTTTTTTGGATGACTTTTTTTGAATTACTCATCCTTTGCGGACAAATATAGCATAAACTGTGATAGTAAAATATTGAATAAGGTTTGTAGTGCAATTCCTCAGTCATTGATTCGGTTAATCCAAAATACACTTCTGTATTCTCGAGTAACTCTCAAAGCTAAAGGTTAATAAATGTGACTTGTTATGCAATAATTGTACAAATAACCTTATCAATGACGGTTGGAGACAAGTAATTTACCAAGACTACAAAATAAATTATTTCAAGAAAGGCTATGGTTCAGACAATCATTCAATGAGAATTAAAGCTCATTCTTATTTGTTAAATGGCCAATTTCTCCAAATGTGAAGGAGACTGATTTCAAAATAATAAATGATATATATCCTGTGGGGCAATTCTTGAAAGAAGGTTTAAATTTGATGTTGACCCTTGTGTTTTTTGTAACCATGGGCCTGAGACTATTTGTCATTTGTTTTTTGACCTTCACTACTCAATGTCCTTAATTGTCTGTAATTGGATTAACTTAAAGCTCAAGCTTTTCAGATTTCACACATTGTATATTATATGGATAATTTGGACTCTTTTTCATCGACTGTCATAAATATTATAATAGGTTTGGCCAAATACCATATTCACTGCTGCAAATGGAGGAGTAATATGCCTTCTTTCCCTTGTTTGATGAATGAATGTAAAATGTATTACAGCTCCCTAATAAATGTGAAAGACTGGAAAACTGCACGAATCACCAGCCATCAGATTTCTACACTGTTGTTATTTTAATGTCTTTGTTCCCTGTCTGAAGAATAGTTTTTCCTATTTAATTTCATTTTATATATTGTGTACAGTATAAATGCTATTGCTGTTTTGTGTACCTCTGACGCCCCCTAGCGTCTGGTTTGTTTATAGTCCTCTATGAGAGTTTGTATTATTTTGTATTCAATTAAAAAACAAAAACAAACAATAATAACATGGAGTGCTTAAAGAAAAGTGACAAAATTATTGATGTCTTTGCTCTAAACCACAACAACCGACTTATCGTTTTATCATGACATCTAAAGGTGAGTGATGATTATTGCCTATTTGGTGGTTTAGATCCGAATGCTGACTCTTTCTGGTTGGCTCATTCTCGTGCTAAGGTTTACATTAAGTGGTGTGTTTAAGTGGCAGGCTTGAGAATCTTTCATCTTTATCACTTTGGCTAAATATCTTGTGCATTGTGTCGCATAAAATTGTTTTAGATAGTGGAGCTTTTGAAAAGCTCTATCATCCCAGTCCACAGGGGACACAAGGGCAACGACGAGTGGAGCGACGAGACGACAAGAGGCGAGCCAAGTTGACGAGACGATCCGACAAGGACAACAGAGGGAGTGGAGTTTGAATACACAAGGAAGAGGTGGACACAAGTGGAACATTGGTTAATTGGAAACACGAGGTGAGACACACAGAGGCAGACACAGACATCTGACAGTACCCCCCCTTCAAGGGCGGGCACCTGACGGCCCAAAGACGGCGCCGGGGTGGGGGTGGGGGTGGGGGCACGGGCAACTCTGAAGGCGCAGGGGACCAAAGGGAAACTTGGGAACAGGGACTAACGCGTCAGGGAACATGGGAAACAAGAGACTGGGGGGGTAACACAGGACTGGGGAGGGAACGCAGTAAACACAGGACTGGGGAGAGGGAATAGGAAACTAGGCACTGGGGGTACAGCCACAGAAGAGGCCACTGAGGAACAGGCCACAGGAGGGAAACAGGCCAGGCGGGAACAGGCCAGGCCGGGCCAGAGCAGGTCAGAGGGGAAACAGGACAGGCAGGAACAGGCCACTGGGGGGGAAACAGGACAGGCAGGAACAGGCCTCTGGGGGGGGAAACAGGACAGGCAGGAACAGGCCTCTGGGGGGGGAAACAGGACAGACAGGAACAGGCCACTGGGGGGGGGGAAACAGGACAGACAGGAACAGGCCACTGGGGGGGGAAACAGGACAGACAGGAACAGGCCACTGGGGGGGAAACAGGACAGACAGGAACAGGCCTCTGGGGGGGAAACAGGACAGGCAGGAACAGGCCTCTGGGGGGGGAAACAGGACAGACAGGAACAGGCCTCTGGGGGGGGAAACAGGACAGACAGGAACAGGCCACTGGGGGGGAAACAGGACAGACAGGAACAGGCCTCTGGGGGGGGAAACAGGACAGACAGGAACAGGCCACTGGGGGGGAAACAGGACAGACAGGAACAGGCCGCCGGCGCTGAGGCCGGCTGGAACAGGTTGCCGGCGAGCCTTGAAGGATTTGTGTGGAACTGGCGAGTCTGCTGGGTCCATGATGGTCGGATCGTTCTGTCAGGGTTATGCAGGGTGGACCCCAACATAGACTCAGCCAGTTCCGTAAAAAACAGGTTTAGTGCAATAAAAAGTCCGTGGGACACGAGGGCGATGACGAGCCGTGAGACAAGTTGACAAGACAATCCGACAAGGACAACAGCAGGATTGGAGTTTAAATACACACGGAAGGGGTGGACACAAGTGGAACATTGGTTAATTGGAAACACGAGGTGAGACACACAGAGGCAGACACAGAGACCTGACATTCCAGGCCTGGATCTGGTTGTTTGAAGTTTGCAGATTCTCCCTTTGTCTGTTTGGATTTTTCCAAGAGACTGGTTTCTTACAACAATCCAATAACATGGATGTGTAACCCAGAGATGAACTGATCCAGACTTTACACTCCCCTTTACCCAGCATCAGCTTCAGCTATCTGTAACCTTATTAGTTTGGTTGTAGTTGTCAGTGAGTTTGGATGAAACAGGTAAAGACAATAAATGAATGGAAGTCTCAATCCAGCTCCATTATTTTCTAACTGAATATTATGTTGTGCCCTTTGAACATGTAACAAATAAGCACGATTGTTTTGTTGTCCTCTATCATCCTCTCAATGGAATATTCTCTTATCCACCCATCTTCTATACTTCTTTTATCCAAATGAATGCACTGGGTGAATGAGTGGATCCTGGATGGGTCCCGAGTTGTGGTACGACACAGAGAATGTAGATTTAAACACTACAGTGTGGAACAATGTGTTTTTCATGCATGTTCCATTTATAAATTTATTTGCATTATTCCAAGTGCATTAGCTCCAGGAGCTCTCATTCCTCAGCACAAATAAATAAAAACACAACACAGCAGGATCTTAAACAATTATGTATTGACTGATGGCTTACATATGCAATTTCATTTCCAAGACGTTTGGCATACTCCGTCCATTCTTTAACATTTAATAGCCCAACACACAAGGCATTTGACAGTTATTTATGCCTGCAGGACACTTTTCTTTGTTGGCTCACAGCTGACTGTCAACTGACAATTTTTTTCTTGGTGACAAACCCTCAGTGAGAGTTGGGATTATATTTTTTGGTTCTATAATCACAACTCTGAATGCAGTCATTCGAATTTAGCTGACCAGTTTCATTTTTTTCTTTATTTAGTGACAAATGTCAATTATATAATAAAACTACCTGATGTGAAGGGCTCCTGTAAAAATGGAAAAAAAGCTTTGCTTTTTTTTTTATTTTCTTTTTAAAGTGAGTCACAAAAAGCCCTCCACACCTCTGAGATCAAACTTCCACCAGCAGGCATTTCTCCATGAGGATAATGCATGAGGCTTATGATATGGCACAAAATAATCTTGATTTAAATATTAACTAGGAAATTATATTACGGCTTTCCTATTTGGGTTCTCCAATTTCACTGAAATCATGATGACTGTGCGAGAGCCATAATTCATCAGCTGCACCATGCCTGGACTTCCCTTTAAGTGCTGATTTGATGTTCAATAACTATAACACAAAATCCCTCGTCATGTGACCAGAATGGATTTGCATGCAAAACAATGAGATGAGTTTTACGTGAAGAGACAATGGTCTGGGTAAATACATTTCTTTTTCAGTCATATGTCCATGTTACCATGAGAGACAATGGAGTTTTTCACATAAGAAATGCCACTTCTAATCATACAGTATATTATGCACAAAATATGGTGGTACGAAAACCAGAGAAAAATCTTCTGTGGCTCAAAGAGAACAAAGAAAACAACAAAAAAACCAACAAAAAAACAGTATTTTAAGAGCGCAAAGTCTACTGGTCTCAAAAATGCAACCCATCAGCTTCATCCTGGTTGTTCCAATCGACGCTGCATTTTGACACGTCTGCGTAATGAGTTACAAAACAGCAACGATTCCCCGACAAACCAGCTTGTTCTGCCAAAGTTGAAATTCCCATGATCATATGACTTCATTTTATATATAACAGAGTCATTCTCTACACCACATATTTATCATAATCACCACAACTGATGAGAGCAACTGTTTCAATAAAGCTTTAAAAAGCAAGACTACCCTGAGAGAAGGTCTAAAACGTGGGCAAGCTTGCCAGACCAGAACTGGCTCCAATGGGTTTGGTTTATTAAATCTGTACACTCTATTTCAATATAATCAGCACATTTTGTTCCAAGAATGTAAGATTTTTTTTTTCTTTTTAGTAATTGTGTAATATATATCTCTACATAATACAATCCAAGTCCTTTGAACTATGTAGACATGTGCAAGTGTTTACTACCAACTTCAACAATACAGTAAAGGCAAAGACTTGTGGACAATAAGTTAGGATAATGTTGATATTTGAAATTTTCTTGAGTCCCCACAATTATCAAAAATCTAAGTGCTGTAAGTACTTCATACACGAGGTATTGAATATCTAGTTAACTGTTCTGAGTATAAAATAGAGGCAAAATACATAAAGAACATCTTGCAAGCATGACAAAATAACGTCTACAGACACGATACACAAGTGGTCAAAGATAATATGAAGGGATACCTGTAACCTTGTGTGACCTTGGAATATAGCGTACTTACAGAACGGATGTTTTCAGAGTGGTGAGGGGTGGTACTGTGTGTAACAAGCTTTCAGATGTTAGGAGAGCTTCAGCTACAGCACCGTGGTCGGTCACACACACACACACACACACACACACACACACACACACACACACACACACACACACACACACACACACACACACACACACACACACACACACACACACACACACACACACACACACACGCCGAGGTGACACACTGCCCGTATGAGGCCTTTTGTCAAGTACAGTTTGTTCTAGCTACAGAAAATCACCCATTCTGGCTCATGTGTGCCCAATCAGGTCATACGTGTGAGGAGGAGGGTCACATTACACACATAAAGGAATATCTACCTTCCCTAAAGACAGATTTCGCTTGTTAACATGCGATCTCCAAGGTGTGATAAGCAGTACCGTCCCCTCCGCTGAGATAAATAAGTGTGTTCATGTATAAGAATGGAGAGCGTGATCGTAGCATGATGTGCATCAACATAATCTGAGGTAAACCAGGTGTCCTGTGTCTTGGCCCGTTACAGTCTGAGAACCAGTGCCTTCAGAGGGTGAGAGAGGTAAGTCTGAAAGAAATCATGTAAACTGTGCTCGGCTGCAGTGAAACTTTCACTCGCTTCCTGAAGCACAAGGACCCTAAACTGTAAACCTCAAGGATTATTGAAGGAAACAAAGGGAAAAAAAATAACCAAAAAACACTTAAAGTACTCTACTCATTTAACATTTCCTTTTTTCTAATTTTTTGCAAGGTTTTCAACTTTTTTTTCTCTTGTTTTCGCTCAAGTATAATCACAGGTGACTAACTACAGAGGATAACAGGGTCAGGTGAGTACCATGCTACATCAGGTTTAGAGAAGGCTATTGCAGACAATTCTACAACATGTACAACCACATTTCTTTTTTTTTTTTCCATACGTGTGAGTTACAAATATTTCAAAACATATCACCAAGAAACTAAGTACATACAAGATGTTGAATATTTAGAGTCTTAAAGGACTATCCCTCAGTCAGTAATTGGATTTCATGTTACTTGACTTAAACTGTCCAGTCTTACAGACAAAATCTGAAAAAATGCTATTCAAAAAGTAGCAAATTTGGTCAGTGTCTCTTTTCAAATAGTTACAGTGCTTTTAATGGCTTAAGACAGGGGTCTTTTTTAATCTCACCCAGTGGCAATCTACAGAACTTCAGTGTACATTTGATGACACCATAGCTGCAAAAGTCTTCATGTCAAGTCCAATAGGTAAAACGACAGCTAGTGCTGCCACGTTTATTTCAAAGAAGTATACATTATCAAAAGAAAAACAAAAAACAGATACACATTTATAAACTTTGTTTGTTCTCAACTCTAAGTTTTTGTCGGGACTTTAGCGGCGTGTTTAGGTCTGTGTTTCCTTTTCCGACGAGTCAGTCTGAGACGAGAGGCCTTCAGGAGCCACGCTCTGTTCAAAGTCTTCAGGAAGCTTGTAGCTGAGACTCTCCCGCGTGCCGTGAGCATCACTCGGAGGAGATCTCGTTAAAGTGGCCTTTCAGAACTCCCACTCCAGAGTTTCTTCTCGATTGGCTGCTCTCTCTAGCCTGTGGATGATGTTATTGAGGTTGGCCATTTTCTCATTGCGTCTCTGAGAGCTTCTGTTGAGTTTGGGGCTCTGGAAAGGAGGCAGCGGGTTGGCGTCCAGGCTGTGGTTGGTGCTCGTGGATGGAGGGTTGGGCAGCGTGGGCGAGATGGGGGCGGAGGAGGAGGGGACGGGTGAGACGGACATCATGAGGCCTGGTGAGGAAGCCGCGGAGGGGGAGTTCAGTGAGACCTCCAGGCTGCTGCGGCAGGGCTCGGACGAGGCCTTGAAACTGACGGGGTCAACAGGCGACTTTCCGGATTCTTCCCCCTCGTGTCGAGACTGGCTCGCCCTCTGGGGGCCGTCGATAGAGATGACGGCTGCGTAGAGCCCCTGAGCCTGGCCGCTCACCCCCTCCTCCTGCCTCAGATGGGGCGAGTCCTCGTGCTCGCTTTTCAATGGCGGGAACTGCACGGCCACGGGAAAACTCTGAACTCTCAGCGGTTTGACGAAGCCCTCTCTCCCCTCTTCGCCATCGTCCTCTCGGTCCGGCGCCTCCTGTTTGACATGAGGCAGTGCTGTGCTGGCGCTGAGAGGAAGGCTGGCGTGGAGTGAAAGTCCTGAGGGCGGCTGTAGCCTCCTCTCCTCGCCGTCCGAGTTCGGGCTTCGCGTTGCCGAGGGTGAATAGCTGTGGTGCTCAGCGTCCGTGTCGTTGTCTGGCAGACCCTCCATCAGAACCTCCCGCCGCATCCTGGACCTGCACGCAAACACCCACTGTTAGACGGCCGTATCAAGCCGACACGTGGCCAATATCTCTGAGTTATTTTCATGTGTTGATTTTATCAACATCTGGACCTAATATCTGATGGAATTACACCAATAAAGTTAAATTTAATGAGCATTTTGATGAAATTAGCTGCCATAAATCTTGGAATTATACATCTTACCAAGACTAGTTCTTGAGGTCCCACATTAATGTGTGAGCTGCTTGTTTGATCACACTTCTCCAGCAAATGAGAAAGTATTTTTCCTTTGTGGTAGAAGCACTGAAGAGGTTCCCAAACTTCTTTTCACCGACGGTCAAATACAGAATAATAATCAACATTAGTAAGTAGATTGCTAATACTGCATTTATTTGCTTTATCCTTACATATTTTCCATTTCTTTAGTTTTGCTACTTCTGTTTACCAGGGGCAACATTTTTCTTTGATTAGCTTGGTTTAAGTGGTTGCAGCTCCATCTAGTGTTAAGACTCAGAAGTACAGTATACGTTCATTATTACCTCCGCCATGGACATAACATCATCGGCATATACTGTATTTATTATCTGTATGTCTGTTAGCAAGATTACGTCAAAACTACTGAATATTTTTTGTCAAAATATTCACCACAGAAGACGTTAGGCCATAGAAGATTCTATAAAACTTTGGAGGGGAAACCTTTTTTCCAGGTCAATCTTTGATTCTCTGATTTCTCTTGTTATATTATTGATATATTGCTTCAGTCATAACCACGGCTGTAATTTGGACACCTCCCAAGTATTTGGTCATAATTTGGCCGCCTGGGAGGAAAGATTAAGTTTTTGTAGCTCTCATCGCTGACGTTAAAGTAAATTTTAGACATAAAGCATAATCGCAAAGTTATTTCAACCTATATATTCAATATTCATGTGCAAGTATGAAATACATGTATGATTAAAAGAAAAAATTATAATTTGGGTCAAGAACAAATGACACGATTAGAAGAACTACTAACACTAAAATATAAACTTACAGGTATGGCAATTAATCAAAACTCAATTTCAAACATTGCAAAACTTAACACAAACAATTATTCATAATGTTAATAATTTTAGCTCATCATTATATAGAAAATTAAACATGATTCCTGTTGTTTTTTTTCATATATACAAACTTCAAATGCCAGTAGCAAATAAACTGCTTTTTATTTAATTAATTAATTAATTAATTGATTTATTTATGTATTCACTCGAGCAATTCAAGTCTATTACAGGCCTTCATATCTATTATGTAATTAAAATTATTATGTACTTTTTAACAATATTATAATAAAAACATTATTACAGCATGGGACAAAAGGTATGTAATCGGCACCTTCTGTCTTTAATGCATATATTCTATTTTATTTCAAAACTAATTTAATCTGCATATTTCCATTATTCTAAATGATGAATTACAAATTTGACATTTCTTGTATTGCAGTGTTCTCGAGGCCGAAACAGGCTCAGTGGGAAACAAATTATTACACCGGTTTTTCCAAAATAGAGCCAGAATTTGGATGTTTTTACGTTGCGGTTCTGGAGAAACTAAGACACCAGATAATCAGCAAGCAGCTCTGAACTCCCTCGGTCTCATGACTTATAACACATTATACAAGAAACACTATCTTCATGAAGTTGTGATTGAATGAACTGAGTGACTGGAGGACGAGAGGAGCGGCGGACTGGCCTGTAGTTGTGGAACCAGTTGATGACGGTGTTGGTTTTGAGGTGGAGCTGCGAGGCGAGCATCTCGATGGTGTTCTGCGACGGGTACGGCTCCAGCAGGTAGGCCTTCCTCAGGGCTTCCTTCTCCTCAGCTCCCAGCACCACACGGGGCTTCTTCACCTGGCTGTAGGGGCACAGGTCCAGCGACGCCAGTGCCGGACTGACGCACTCAGAGCGGGTGCTGGGCGAGTCGCTGTCCGAGCCGGTGCTCAGCAGACCGTACCTCCTCTTCAGGTAGGCTGCGGGGGGGATGGAGAGTTTCAACATGCGAAAACATTCCAACATACACGTGTAAACATCCCAGCATGCAGTCTGGGTCCCCCCCACCTTTCTTCTCCATCTTCTTCATGGCCCTCAACTTGTCCACATTGTGAGGGTCATTGAGCCAAAGCTGCATGCGCACGAAGGGCTCGCGGCCCTTCAGGCTGAGTTTGTGCCATGGTTTGGGCCTGGACAGGAGGTCCGACACTGAGCCCTGAGTTAGACCCAGGATGGTCTCCCCGAAGAGGCGCTGGCCTGCAGGGAAACCAACACACAGCAAATGTCAGTCTGTCGTCTCTAGAGCTTCATAGGAGTTTCGCCGTGATCTTACACGCACCCAGGTTGTTGTCCGTCAGCACCTCTTTGACCTTCTTGGTGATGGCGTAGGTGTCGAGCTCCGGAGACATGGCCACCAGCTCCTGGATGCCCAGTGGGTTGCTGGGCTGGTGCAGCGCCATGAGGCTGGGGGTGGATTTGCCCCCTTCTGGGTGCGGGGGCAAACCCAAGCCCAAGCCCTCTGGCTGCTGGTTCTCCTTGCTGCTCTCCAGAGAGAGGCTGACGGGCTCCACCAGGGGGCTTGGGTGGTTCTCCACGGGGCTGGGGGGCGGGGAGGGCGAGGACTGGGCCGTCACTGGGCTTTTATCTGGAGGGATAAAGGAAATTGTGAGTTTATTTCATCTCCACATCATTGTCATGTCAGCTGGTGAATGAGTGTGAGCTCTCACCCTGAGCATGGCCCTGGCTGGGCGGCTGGCTGAGGCTCTGGCCCAGCTGGTCCAGTAACCACAGCTGCATGCGGATGAAGGGTTCCCGGCCCTTCTGGGTCAGCTTGCTCCAGGGTTTAGGGCGGGACAGCATGTCACTCACACTGCCCTGAGAGAGTCCCAGCACCTGTCGAACAACCAGAGGTTAACGCTGTGTGGCGGCGAAACACAGTCTGTACAACAACACTGTTAATAAATACCACTGCACATACTGTGTACAGGTAGTCAGGGCATTTAACTTTGTTCCCATGTTATATTTTTAGAGGTCAATTATGCCAATGAAGACACCTCAAAGGTCCTAAGATTGCAGATCCTTTTCTCTTTTCCGTTTCATTTAATAAACTGATTAAAAAGAATAACAAGAATGACATTGTTTTTTGTGTCTTAGGCAACAAAACATGGCCAAAGTCATACTCTTTGACAGATTCTATTCAACCAGGTCATCTGTCCCACTGAGGAAGTAGGCTATAATTTTTTCAATTGCCCTCACACATAGTTCGCTGGGATCGGCTGCAGCGCCCCTGCACAGGATTAAACAATATTGAAGATAGATGGAAGATTATGCTTGGGTAGGGTGGGCTGACACACTGGTAATAGTTTGCTGCATACTCAGAAAAAAATACATTTTGAAAAAAAAACATTAAATGTCTAAATAAACAAGATTGTATTGATTCACTGAGTGAATTTTATTCATGAAGGAAGAAAAGTTTCTCCTCTCATGTGACTTGGATTGTGCACTTCTAGCAAACAACCACTAGAGGGATCCAGCACATCACAAATTTCCACAGTGCTTCAGTTTTCAGCAGAGTTGAACCTGAAGCACATTTCATTAAAAAAAGAAAAGGTGAAAAAAAGTCCACATCTACTACAGGAAACTTGTTATACTTCATCCACTCCAGAGAAAAAAACCCAACAAAAAACAACTTGACACATCACAGAGGTGCCTGGGAAAAGACCCCCAGGGATTTTTTTCTGGAAATAAAGGCACATTTTCTGGGGCTAAACCAGCAGAAGTGATGTAGAACATGAATAAGTTTAGTTCAGGAGGAAAAAAAGGCAAATAAACTACAGAGTTGTAAATTCACAGGCTTTCTGTCATGAGCTCCTCCATGGCTGCATGTCAGTGTTTGAAACGTAACAGCTGAGCAGAGTTCTGCGTGACTGTAAGGACAATATCACATTTTACTGATAAATAGATTCACTTGAACGTGTCAAAATATGTACACATACACTAGAACACATGTGGGTTAATGAGACGGATATCAAAACCATTAGGAGCTTTTAAAGATCTAATAGTAAAGAATGTAACATCTAAAGCGTTTACATGAATACAGTATATTTATTGGTCTCAGCCCTTTTTTGAATAAAATGTTTTAGTATTTTTTACACAAACCAGCTATTGTGACTTTCACAGATAATCTCAATCACAAGATAATGTTATTTTCTAAAATCAAATTTTATATTTGGGTTAAGTTTTTTTTTGGTATATCCTTGAAAATCCTAGTTTAGAATTCGAGTTTTTACAGCAGTGCAGGTGAATTTTAATCTAAATCAAGAAATCACACAGAATATTAAAATATAAAATATGTAAAAATAATATATCTGACATTAATAAATGGGTGATTAATTAAATTCCTAATAAATGTTTTACATTGTATTTTTGATCTGACTGGATCTCATAACCACTATTTGTAGGCAAAAGTACAGAAATGTGAGATATTTCAATGTTTGCGAATGTCTGTAGAAGTTGATAATAACTCAACAAATTCCAAAAATGAAGGTATTTTTACAGTCGTCAAGTTGTAAATATTATCGTAAATATTATTTGACCTATTCTTTTAAACAGATAATGTATAATCATTCCTTGCGTAAACTCCAAAGTGTTCGACAGTGACAATTCTTTTGTGTAAATGGCAGTTTATTATTTTTCTAGGAGTATTTATAGGGGTTTTGTGGTGTAGTGGTTTTCACGTTAACCTCACAGAGATGCAGCCTGAGCTTTCTGGACAGATTGCATGTTCTACTTGGAGTTTCTCTTCCCACAGTCCAACAACATCTCCACAGTGTGATGATCCGTCCAGATGTGGCTTCACACAGTCCGCTGGGATCGGATCAATTTCCCCACAAGCATGAACCGGATGACGCTGGATAGAAAATGGATTGACTTTGTGCTGCATTTCCTTGTGTATTGATTAAATCATTGAATAAGTCATTGATTTATCCATTGATTAAATTATTGCTTCATCCATTGATTTAGTTATTGATTCTTCATTGACCGGTTTATTGATTGATTGATCCATTCGGTACGTTTTACTTTTATAAATATTAAAAGAGAAGTCAGTGCCTGCTGTCCTACTTAAATAAAGAAGCTGAATCAGTATTTCTGCCTGAGCAGGTTACTCTATTACACATGTATCTGTGCTCGTAGTTGAGTAAAGTATATGTGAGTGAGTGTGTCTATATGAGGAAGACTGTGGTGCAGTAAAACCCGCTCTCAGAAGTTTTTTAAGGGCACAAATGACGGCTCATCCAAAAGTATTCCGCTCAGATAAAAACAGTGGTAATGGCCTGGACGACAAGAAAGAGACAAAAAAATAAAAAACAGGATTCAAAGGGAAGTTTAAAAAAAGAAAGAAAGGAAAACCCTGCTGCTGTTCCACATTTGGATACAAGCAGCTGAAGGCTTTCAGGACAATGCTGCACAAGGAGGGTAATAAAAAGGTGACGTTTTCAGACGCCTGGTGCAAAGCAAGCTTTTCAGACTGATCGCAATTTTCTTCAACAGCGGCAACGCCACCTACACAAAGCAACTGTTGGTTTGATCATCGTATAAACAGTCAAATGTGATGTTTGTGGTGTGATGGTGTGGGACTCCATATTATCATTATTATGATGGGAAGCATGAAATCTGCTCCGTGAAGAGAAATATCCGAGGAACGAGTGAGAACATTTCCACTGCAACGTGAAACACTATTATCAAACGATAAAAAGCTCAGGGCTGCAGACGCTTCTGCTGTAGAGCAGAGGCCTGTTATTACATCTGAAGGAGGCAATTATTTCATTCACACTGATGAGTTTTTGCTTTGTTTGCAGGAATAATTAAACTGCGTTTATTGAGGTTAGTTTGATATTTTGTGTTTTTTGAATTTCTCAAACTATTGCAAATACTACTTTTACATTTTGAATGTTTTGTGAAAATATACAGAATTTAATCAGAAATGCAGATCATAATCATTAATGCATTTTGTGTAAAAACCAGAAGAATTATAATTTTGAGAAATAAAATAAGTAGATTTTAAATCAATATGTATTAAAAGGGTTAAAACATAAAATGAGCTAATGTACAAATCTATAAGAGCATGCAATTGTTGCAAGTACTGAAAAATCTAAAGTTCCATCCTTTAAGTGTTGAGGGATTTAATATTCAATTCCTTATTTTTATGATATTTGTGAAAACAGTATAAAAACACTATTTTATATTGACAAAGGCAGTCTGAATGATTAAAGTTATTACGAATGACAATCAGATTCAAACATTTCATGATGAAGTACTAGCATCTATCAATCCTTAAACTCTATCCATTTTTAAAGTAGCCTAAATATGACAAACAATACACCCCTCTGAGTTATGTTTGCAACACAGACATACTCCGTATTGCACGATTTAAAATCATGATCAAGCATAGTGTGAGTTTTTTTTCTTCTATCACGTTTTCACTTCGAATTCAGCAATCATCCACTCCGACACTGTGCAAGAGATGTTTTGCCAAAGCAGTAGAAAAAAATACCAGACAGTTTGAGGTATAATGAGAAATGCAGAGAAATTTTCTTTCAATTCTATAAATTCAATCAGCAGCACTTTTAACAATGTTTAACACAACTATTTAATTATGTGTTATCTGACAGTCACCATTGTTAGTTTGGAAGAAAGAAGAAGAAATGTAGATCAAATACAACATCTGCATTTCACCTAATAAAGGGTTATGGTCAGCAGAGTTCATATATTGTCAACATATTGTTAGTCTCATAGTTTTTCACTGTCGTAGAGAGTCAGACCAATTAAATAGCACCATCATACCTGTACATTTACACTCTAAAGTTTTATTTTCTGTGTAATTTCTATTTTCTCTATACATTTTTAAAAGTCTATATTTTCCAAATCTGAACAATTGGAACTAACAATTTGTTTACAAGTCAATGCTTTCTGAGACATTTTTACAATTTGCTTGCTGGTTTGGTGGCCAGATTGGAGCCTCTTGTGGGCTGGTTTTGGCCCACTGGCCTTATGTTTGACACCCCTGCTCTAAACTCACACTCAAGGCACACACTGTTTGCTTCACACCAAGTAGTACATCTTGGTATAATCCCTGATTTCCTCTACTTTTAAAATAGCAAATAGCTGCAGATCCAAAGGATATTAATGAAATATGTTGACTGGTCCCAGTTAAAAGAATAGAATAAATCCATGCAACCAATAATCATGGTTTAATACTTATTTTGTGTACATTACATCATTGCATTCACTCAATCAATTCTCCCTAAACCATGAACTCGTAATGTACTTTATATTTATTGGTTAATTTCAACAGTTCTTGATAACAATTAGGAATTTCTGAATCCAACAAAGATTAAAACCTGTGGTGAGACAGCATGTGCAGCCTGAGATTAGAGTGAATTTCATTCTCAACACATAAGCTTTACTTAAAGAATCATTTATTTTCAATGTTGTGTCTGGTAAAGTGGAAGAAGGAGGGACACAGACCAGAGGGTGGTAGATCCCTCCATCTTCCTTGGCAAATAGCAGCCTGGTCGTTCCTGTGTTCATCTGTCTTATCTCTGGCTGTTAGAAAAGATTCTGGTATTTGAGGGCGGTTTGTTTTGCAGAATGAAAGAGCAACGTCTGACCTTTTCACCAAAGATCCTCTGACAGATGCCGTTCTTCGCCAGCTTCTCTTTCACCTGCCTCGTCAGCTCGATGGTGTCCACCTCCCGGTACATGTACATCTCGTACTGCTCTGGCGTCAGCGGCGGCACGGTGGGCTTCAGGGCGCGGGGGATGTATGCAGGGTAGTAGGAGAGGCGTCCCGGCACGGGTCCCGGAGACTCGCCACTCACCGAGGTGTCCGACTCCACCTTCACCTCCACCGGCCGGCCCAGGCCCAGCTCGTCCTCGGCAGCCGAGGCCTCCTCGCTGTTGGGGAGGCCCTCGCCATTGTCCAGACGGGGCCACGGCCGGTGCAGCGCAGACGGCCCGGACGAGGAGGAAGACAGCGAGGGCGAGACTGAACTGAAGGGACGGGAGCTCCCTCCGAGCCCCAGAGGTCCCCGTTCCTGAGACCAGTGCTGATCAAAGTAGGTACCCGCCTCGCCGATCTCAGACTTGACTTTGCGGATGATGTTCTGGACGAATGCGGCGGGCGACAGGACGCTGAGAGGAGTCTGGGGGCTGCTGATGGAGCTGGCCATGCAGACGCTTACGCAACCCCCTTCTTCCTGTTTGATGGAGATGGGTAGAGGCAGACCCCTGGAGCGCTCGGGCGGCCCCAGACGTTCCACCTGAACCCCTGAGCTGGCTGTCGAGGCCCGCCCACAAACCTCCATCTCCATCAGGGCCTGCTGCTGCGCTTCCATCTCCCGCCTGGCCTGCTCCAGGATTGTCTTTATGGTGTCGTCAGAGCTGCTCCCGGCACCGTTACTGCTTCTCCCCGATGAGCTGTTTAGAGATGACTTCCCATCACCTGAAGAAGAATGGCGCACTTCTTGACACTGATGCTCACACAAATCACCTTTAAAATTCAGACAAATTACTGTGGTGATGAAAATAAATAATAAAAATCATTGTCAATAAATAAAAGAAATCAATCAATAGGGCTTTTAACTCTGAGTTATGACTTGCAGTTTGATCCTCACCTCCCCTCTGGGACTGGATCTCCTTCTTGGCCTGCTCTAGGATATTCCTAATGGCGTCGTCTGACCCAGTTTCAGGAGTTCGGATGCGTGGAGTGATGCTCCCTGCCACAGAGGGTAACAGAAAGAGATAGAGAGCAGGAAAGAGAGAGAGGAGGGGGGTGAGTGGGATGGTTGATCAGAGAGCAGTTCCAAGGCTTTGCTTTTGACTGGTAGATCAATGGCTGCCTTTGAGCGCGTGCTGTCTGAGGTTGCAGTATACGGGAAGCTCAACTTTCAAAAGCTGTGAATCTAGGGAGAAAACAAAGTTTAAAAGTAACACTATAAACATGGCAGAGGAAGCCACGAAGAAGTCAAGGAAAAGGTCCAAGTAGATTTAAACGCTCACAGATCCAGGAGCTAAGCCACCAAAACAAGACGGCACGTTTCCATGTACGTAGTTGCTGCATTAGCTTGCATTAGCTTAAACACTAAAAGGTTATTTCTAACAACTCAAATGTTAGCTTAGTTGCTTTTCAAAAAATATCAGCAAAACACTTATATGAAGCAACCAATTTACTGAATGGAAGTGACATTGTGGAGATTTTAACTTGACTTAGTGAAATAAAATGTTTCAACATGTGTTCATAGGTTCATGAAGAGTCACACAGTCCTATTCTAATCTAATTCGACCTGGCAAGCCACCAAGCAAATTGTAAAAATGTCATAAAAACTGATTGTTGAATTTGTGAAATTATAGTCTTTTTCATCACATATACTCCATGACACAACAAACAAAAATTTTAAAACTTAAATGTAAAGGTTATTATAGCAATATTTTACCAGTCCAGCCCACTTAAGATGAAATTGGGCTTTATGTAGCTCCTGAACTAGAATGAGCCTGCAACTCAGTCATTCATGTCACAAAACTACTGCGCTGACATACAAAGTGTGGGCAGCGGGAAAAAGACCCCCCCCCAAAAAAAAGACAGTTTTGGAATCATCGTTTTACACAATGCAACTTCTCAAGACATCCTGCAGATCTCTAAACAATTTATTCTAAAACACAGAGGATAAAGAAAAAGCACATAATATAATCAAGTGACTTTGTGCTGCATGTGTCCTCATTATTTGAGATTTGAAGGTGTTGAACTTTGTGCTCTGTATATTCCCCAGCTTCCTGTGTTGTGGTGCACTCACCTCTCTGGCGGACCTGGATGGTCCTGAGTGCCAGGATGTTCTGCTCATCAGAGAGGAACTGCTTCATCTTAATGAATGGCTCTTTGCCTTTCACAGTCAGCTTCCTCCAGGGTTTGGGTCTTGCCAGGATCTCGCTGACTGAGCCCTGCGAGAGGCCCAGGACGTAGTGGCCAAACACTCGCTGCCCAATGTTATGCTTCAGCAGCTGCTCCTTCACCTGGAAGGCGATTTCCGCTGTGTCCAGCTGGTCGTCGTCTCCTGCCGTCGAGCTGCCGCTTTCCGACTGGTCACTGGGCAGGCCGGCATCGACGCTGCTCGCACCGGCCGAGCCCTGAGAGGCCGACATGAGGGCAACTTTGGCTGCATAGAGAGCGGTGGGGAAAGCCATGAGGCCGTCCTTTTTGAAGTGAGGAGACAGGAGCTGCTTGTGGAGGATGTGGTCTCCTGACAGCCGGTCCCCGGAGCACGGGGACACAGAGAAAGGACGAGGGAGGTCATGGCTGGAGGAGGACCCGTCCATGGTGGGGGGGGCAGGGCTTGGAGATGCATGACTGTCCGCCTGAGAGGAGGATGAATGGGACCCGGGTGGCCTTCCTGACTCCCGACCTGCATCCTCAGATTGATCATCACCTGCTAACCACAAACAGGAGTCAGGAATTTAAAGACTAACCTAAAGTACTGACAACTCAAAGTAATAGCAATAATTCCCTGGGTTGAAAAGTTGGATTACTTCATGACATAAACATCATGTTTCCTCACAGTAACAGTTTCTGTGAGCTTGAAAAGCCCTCGGACCAACAACATATTTAAGTGCTTGAAAAGAACGGATGTTCCTTGGAAAACCACGACTGCTCCCCAGGAAGCTTACAGCTCCTAGTCGGTGTAATTAAGGTTAACTCTGAATAGCATGGGTCGACTGCAGAGGAATAATCTCCCCAAGGGGATCAATAAAGTAACTTAAGGGTTTTCAGTCCACCTCCTGACCCCCAACAAAGAGAATCACTCTTCATCTGGTCTCTACGATCTGACCTGTTCAACACCAGCGACCGCACCAGGAGTATAATACTCTGACTGACACAGCTTGAGGGTCACAGAGGCACGAAACAGTCCCACCACGGTGAGGTGGGAATCCCATGGGGACTGGGCCTGATCCGACAGGACGGAGCAACAGCAGTTACAGTTTAGGATCAGAAATGTACCTGAGAGAGAAGAAAATGACTAAAGTTCCAGTAAGTGCCAAGATATAAGTAAAGTAAGCAGAGTTTTGAGGAAGATGGCAAAACTCACTGTCTGTCAAAACCCCATAACCTTGTGCACTAAGCTATGTAAACCTTGAGTTGCTGACACAAAAATTAGTTTTGTTTTTTACCGTTGCTGTGCAATATTCGGGTCTTATCCACCAGGTACTTGTGAGATGGAAGAAAGGCCTCTTTATCCAGCAGAAGAGCTTCTGCAGCCTTGGAAGATTCCTGCCAACACACACACACACACACACACACGCACACACACACACACACACACACACACACACACACACACACACACACACACACACACACACACACACACACACACACACACACACACACACACACACACACACACACACAAGCGGTTAGTTTTTGATTAATCAATTACAGTGGCTGTCAATATCTTTATAATGGTTGATAGATCGGAGAGGCATTCTATGGCAGCACCGTACTTCTTCTTCCTTGACACCAGGAGAACATTAAGAGGAAAGCAAAGGTCCACTCTGGCAAATGAAAGACTGGTTTGAAAGCGCTGCGTGAACAATAAAGTGTTGAATACCTTGGACGAGCTGCCGTTTGCTGAAGCCAGCTTCATCACCTTGAGGATACTGTGGTCGGAAACAACGCATGCAGACACAAATTATCTTTTGTATTCATGCAAAAAACATTACTTATCAGCAGTGCATTGCAACAACACCAATCATCACCTGAGCTCAGTTTTAATCTCTTCGTAGTCCATCTGGGATTGCAGTTTAGCTTCTAATCTCTGAAAAGGCATAACAGGAAAATGTTTAACTTTGTATTAATAAGCAACTACTTTTCATCTCTGAAGTGTCGGACCTGCTCACCTCAATAGCTTCTGTTTTATAGGCCAGCTGACGCTCCAGCTCAAGGATCTGATTGGCTGAGGTCTCTTGAACTTCCTGCAGTGTGAACTGGAGCCGCTGAACATTTTCTAGAAGGCGGAGAATTTCACGGTCTTTAGCCAGCATGGCGGCCTCCAGCTGGGGGGGCAGCATGTCGGCTTTCTCGTTCTTCTCCTGACAGGGTGAGATGAAAACAAGGTGTAAAGGCGAAGGAGGGGTGATGGAAAGTGATAAGGGAGTGAAGGCAGTGCTGATGTTGTTCAGACCACTGGAAAGTGAGCCAACATGGCGGCTGTGAGGATGATGAGGTTACAGCTAATGCTGCTCTTTAATTAATTCATAAGGCAGACCAACGATGTATAATTTTCATATTTAAGGCGATCTGACATGTCTCTGTTGGAAGCGCCACAATAGGATGATCTGTATGGCAAAAACTCATTGGAATAACCACTATCTGTACATTCAATAAAAGAACTTGATGATTATTCAAGATGAGGGATGCATATTACAACCGGTGCGTAGATTGTTTTCAGCGCTTATGGTCGATTACGGATACTGATACAGGCACATATATTTCCACTTTAATATGAGCAAACATCAAGTGTCTCCTGAAGAGAATCTAACAGCTCATTACACATGTTTTTATGGTGATGGCCCGTTGGCAGACACAGACATGAAATGTACTGTTTGAAATATACACACGCACTGGGCAAAACAAGGAAACCTCTTCTGTTGAAAACAATTTGGAATTCTTGGAGCATTTTCCATCAAACAAAACTGCAAAATTCATTCAGCTGAAAAAGTTCTGTTGAAAACAAGTCTTGTTTTATCTGAATCATTGTTCACTTCGAGCCAACACTGATATTCAAGGAGAGAATGCACTAAATGTACTAACGATACTAATCGGCACATAGTTGTTGAAATACTCACAGTACAGGAGGCAAATTACACTCGAAAAATACTTTTCTGTGCCTCATAACTGTAGAAAACTTGTGAATAGTTAATACTACAAGTTTTTTTCAATAGTTTCTCCAGTATTAAGTAAAGTCAAAATGTAACATTTTTACTGTGGGTTCAAACGGGAGCAGCTTCTGTATGATTTTGGGTTCGGATGTATAATGAGATATGTAATTGATTAATATCTAGTTAAAACTTAATCATACCAATTAATTTAGTAGTACAGGAAAATTATGGAAATAGGAATAGGAATAGGAAAACATTAAAGATCATATGGCTGCATAATCAAGTAAATGTTACCTATGAGTGAGAGAAGAAATATCAAATGACAGAAAAACCTCAAATTCATTAGTTTTTCAAAGATCTCGAACTTGTTCAAAGTATAAAACATTTCCAAAAAATCTGAATCATGAAAATAATTAAATTCATCCTCTTTATGATAAGACATTAACTTCAAAACTTCCCAAAGTGTCTTTTTTGTAACACCACACACACTTTTGTCTTACATAAAGTAGCCGTTTTTGATAAATGGACTAATATTTTTCATGTTATAAGTAGTGCTGTCAAAAATAACGCGTTCATTTAATTAATTGATTTGAAACGTTCAACTCGTTAAAAAAATGTAGCGTAATTAACGTAGTTTTGTTTACTTCCGTTTTTTTTGGGGGGTTGTTTTGTTTTTCACTCCCTTACCGGAGCAGCCTCATGTGCAGCTCTCTGGGCGCAGCACTGTGACTCCAGAGCAGCACAACAGAGTGGAATAATATTAAGGCAGAAAGTTTCACTTTAAAAAGTTTCCTGACGGCTGATTGAGAAAGTGAAAGTCATTAGCTTTACTTTGAAAAGCCGAATTGGTTGCCATGCTGACCAGGAGCCACCAAACTGCTAAAACTGGAGGAAATACTGGTAAAATATTAATTTCTCCTCTTTCTCTCTTTCCGTGACTCTCATTTTTACTCTGTGTGTGTGTGTGTGTGTGTGTGTGTGTGTGTGTGTGTGTGTGTGTGTGTGTGTGTGTGTGTGTGTGTGTGTGTGTGTGTGTGCCTTACAGTATATTATTGCCACTCTATGTAATAAGTTTACAACTTTGTTTCTAGAAATATTAAAATTCTCAAAGTGGTGGACCTGCACTCAAACAAAACCCTGACTTATGTTAGATGTTTATAAATTAATTCTGTTTTTATTATATTGCTGATCTCAGAGAGAAACAGTTTCACCAAAAGCTAAAAGGATGTTATAAAAATAGTCTTTGAATTTAAATATAGTCTCTGTGCGTTGAGTCGACATTAATTCCGTGGTTTTTTTGAATCGATTGACAGCACTAGTTATAAGATATTATTGTCAGCCCTCACATATAGGTAGCTGGGATTGGCTCCAGTGATACTGAACAGGATATAAGCAGTATAGAAGATGGATGCCACTCAAAGCGCACACAGAAACCATTATTTATTCACGCCAGTCACACCGGTGGTGGTAAGCGACATAGTAGCCACAGCTGCCCTGGGGCTGCTGACAGAGGCGTGGCTGCCATTTAGCGCCTACGGCCCCTCCGACCACCACCAACAACCACCACAACATTCATGCACTGTGGGTAAAGTGTAAGGGTTCTTCTTGTGTCTGTCAAGTCTGCGTCATTTAACTGTTTGTCCCTTCCTGTTTTATTTTGAAGTCTGTCTCGTCTGTGTCTTTGTTCACTTTCCCTTCCTGTTCTCACTCCCTCTGTGTGTCTGATTAGTGTTGATTTGTGTCACCTGTCTGCCCTTCCCTTGTGTATTTAAGCCCATCTTCCTTTTGTCTCTGTGCTCGATTGTCATTGTTGCTTCGTCTTCATGACCCCAGCCTCTTCCTCGTGTTTTCCCTTGTGGACCTCTTTGTGTTTTGGATTCCTCTGTGTACCGACCACTGCCTGGACTTGGACTGCCTCTTTGAACGTCGAACGTAAACTTGTCTGCCCTGATTGCTTAATAAAACCTGCAAACACCAGTTCGTTGTGCGAGTCTGCTTTTGGGTTGTCCTCGGACCCTGACATAAAGTGCCTTGTCCAAGAAAACAAAGACAATGACTTGGATTCGAAACGCCAACCCTTTGGTGATTGGATGACCCACTCTACCGCTGAGCCACGGTCCCCACGGTGTAGTCTGCAGGCAACACTTTGGCACTGAGGTTTTATTATAATTTGAAGTTTTGTCAGTTACACTCACAATAAATTGTTAAAAAAAAAAAGTTTAACGATAATTGTGTGTTACCGCTCAATAAATAAACAAATCATGCAAGGAAAAAGCCTCACTGTTGATTGCGCACTGTTGTTAAGTCCATAAATGCTGTACTGTAACTGCATAGATAATACAAAGCTGTAAAATAAGACATAGCTGCTACTGAATGCCGTAAAATATCCTTTTATATTCTGCTGAAATGTTAAGTATTATCCATCAATTGTATCATTTCATACTTCTGCTTGGAAGTGGCCATTCCAACCCCCCAAAAAACCCTTGGCACATTACAGACCTGATCTGACATTATTCTTACCCTGCTGGTGCCCTCCGCTGGACGGCAGCTCCCTGTGGTGGCACTTTGTCCACTGGCTAACTGCTCCTTTAGCCTCTCCACTTCCCTCTGAGCCATTTCCGCTCTCTGCACACAGACGCGGCATTGCAGAGTTACAGTTTTCATACAGCAGCCACATCAATTGGCTAATGAGATGATCAAGGTGAGGACATATACATAAATCAAAAGGAGGCGGCCGCCCTTGCCCAGAAAGTGGAGTGCAAAGCTGAGCGGGGGCCCGAGCAGACCAAGTGTGCAGCCACTGGTTTATTCTGCTGAGGGGGCTGTTTAGTCAGCCCACTTTATTCCCCAAACTGTTTACCTGCTCTGTCACACCCGGCCTGCTAATTAATGATTCATTTTGAGAACATTTATCTAGGAGCTGCTGGCAGAGAGCGGCGGAGGGAGAAAAAGAGCGTGAGAGGGAAAAGCATGAGGGGAGAAGTAGAAGAAGAAGAAGAAAGAAAACAGAAGAGAAGAGGCATCACCAGGATGGGAAGCAATCAAGGCAATGAGATAACTAAGAAGCTCGGCGTTTGGCGCTCCAGCATCAATCGTGCTCGGCAGTCTCCAGGTCTCTGCTGAGTGGAGCCGTGCTGCCACAGCGTGCCACCAACGGGGGCTCAGGTTTAAACTCACTAATCACACACCCAGGGGAGGGAGGGAAGTAGAAGGGGGGGGGGGCTCGCAGGATGGAGGGTGTCTAATTAAAGCCGAGGCTTGATTACAGGAGTGATTACCTTAACGAAGGAGCATCTCAATCAGAGAAGCACGCGGGAAGACTGCACTCACCTGGTTTGCTTTCTCGAGATTCACCATGATGATGTCGACCTCCTCTGCCCTGGATCGCACAGACAGACAAAGAACGGCAGGATTACTGACGAGACACTCGCACTTTCTGGTAAACAACAAAACATGTAAAAAATAACCCCAAAACAAAAAGCCAAAGTATCTGTTAGCAGCACAATCCTTCTAAAAGAAAGCCATAGTGTGACAGTTAATTGCTTTACATTGTTTTTCAGAGAGTGAGCTACACTAACGGGAATTGTTCTCACTCGGATGTTGATCTGATTTTCCATAAAGATCCAGGGGTCAGCAGGTGAGTTTGTCATGGACTGAAGAAACTGTGAAACTGCACAAATTAAGAAAAACTGTATTTGTCTTTCTTTACATTAACAAATTGATCATTAATCAGAAAACACAACAGGAGCAGCATACGCACGTAGGAATTAGCTCGATGCTAAGTTACCATGGAAGGCAACTGTCCTGACAGTTTGAAAGGGAGCGGCACATGAATAATGGCATCTTCATACTAAAATTTAACACATTTGATGTGGATGTTCAGGTAAATTTATTTACATATACAATTTACATACACCAAATCACAGTTTTGGTGTTTGCAAAGTTTGCCATACAGTTGAATAAATAACACTAGAAAATTGACATAAACACAGGAGTCATAGAAGCCGCGAACATCAATACTCTTGAGACTGTCACTATTAGTGATTTGTATCGTATGAACTTGGCATCTGAGTGCCTCTTTGGCCCAATCTTCCCACACAGCTGCCATAAATTTAAAAACCGTGCCAGGGCTTGAATGAGGTCACAAGTCTTAATTCCCACAGTGTCACCCCGGTGCTCACTGGAGGAATATTTCACTAGATCATACAAGAAGCGAAATTCTTTTCCTCAATATTTATATATTTATAAATCATATTAACTGTTCATTCACACTTGAACTTAAACTTATTTAAACTCCCCAAATGCCTCATTCATGACGCCACAAATACTTTCACTATTTCCCCGACAGCCACAGTCTGTTAGAATACTGAGTGTTAGGATTAATGTATTAAACTACATAATAGAATAGAATAGAATCGAATCGAATAGATTAAAGCAAAGTAGATCAGTCTTGACTAGAATGAACTAGAATGAACTCAGTGTAGACTGGGACAGCCTAAACTATAGAATAAATCAGAATAGAATAAACTCACCAACAATAGACTGGAATAGTTTAGAATACAATACAATAAAATCCAATAGAATAAGATCTAGTGTGGAATGAATTACAATACACAACATTCCAGTAGATCGGGCAGAACAGAAACTAATAAACCACACTAGACTAGACCGGAATTGAGTGGACTATATAGACTAGAAAACAGTTGAATAGGATAGAGTGAACCTGGCACATCACAATAGAACAGAATAGAACAGTCTATTTCAAAGCAAAGCAAAGCAGACAAGACTCAATTAGACTGGAAAAAAGTAGAACAGAAAGCAGAATAGAATAGTCCACATTAGAATGAACCAGATGACTGCTTACTACATGATTAGACTAGGACAGACTAGACAAGGGGTCGGCAACCTCGGTTCCGGAGCCGCATGTGGCTCTTTGGTCCCTCTGCTGCAGCTCTTTGATTCTCCATCCCACTGCAGTACATCCCTGTACGGTACGGTACGGTACAGTACGGTAAGGCAAAGCAAACCCAGATCCAACTGTGTTGCACGGTTCCACTACAGAGACTGCGGTAAAATGTAGGCGGGGTTGTGAACGACATAGGCATGTAATGTCATTACGCAACAATAGTGGCGCACAGAATGCGGAAGTTGCGTCCACAGCTCACAGCCGGCGCAGCTCTGCTGCTGTCCGAATCTGTCAGCTCCCCGCGTTGGCATACACGGTCGTCTGAAGCCGTGAGCTTCCTTTTTATATGACACAGCGGAAAACTTTCTCAAGCCGAACTGCAGCGCTTGTCTCCTGCTGGATCTCCTCTCCTGTCACTGAGAGGAGCGTCTGAACCTCGTCAGAAGACCGCGGTGCTGTGGAGCGCCGACATTTCAATAAACCCAGTCAACAAAACAACCAGTGCGTGCAAAGAAGCGTATGTGAACAATAACAGATGAGATATTTTAATATTGCGGACTTGTTGAGAGTGACGATGCTCACTAGCAAACATCAGACGACTGGAGGAACAATGCTTCATGCTCAAAGCCACAGAGAGCAACAATTATTCACTTATTCACTTATTATTCACAATTTAATAATATTATTAAAGCCAATAAAGCCGGCAGCCGATGTTAGCTTAGCCAGATTCTTTTCTACTCAAAGTGCTTAAAAAAAGAAGTAATCAAGCAACCGACAATGGATATGAGTTGCAGTAATGTTTATTGAACGAGCCAGTGTGAACATGAATAGAGTCGCCATGCCAGGCCAATAATAATGGAATGTGACCTTCTGTTTGCAAAATCCATGTTAAGTTGTGACCTGAGTTATAGCCCCGCCCCTTCGTGACGTCAAGACCTCGATGTTGGTCTCAGTATGATCAGTAACTCTGAAATGAGCGGGTGCTGCAGCAGCTGAATGACACACACGTCTCACATGTTCATCAAAGAAGGATATACACTCACAGAAGGTAATATATTTTGAAACTTTATTGGGAATGCGCTTAACAGGCATTCGCCAGGACAGCTATGAACCTCTTTAGCATTTCCAACATCTGCTGTTGCAAGCAGTAACAACTGACGCTAAAGGAACTCGGTCACCAGTTAAAACGGTCACCTGTTAAATATGGAACACCGGGTCCTTAAGGTCACATGACGCGTTCAGCACGCATGATCGAGTCAGCTCGCTTCAGTGGTTCATCTCGCATGCCCGACTCAGCTCGAAACTTGAAAGAGTCGTTCACCTCCTCTGAATCGGTCAGTACGTAGAAGACGTAGAAGCTGAGCCGCTCTGTTCACCTTGTGCCGCCGAGGGGCGGCGCCTCACTGCTCACAAGGTGAGGGAGGCCTCACCTGAAAGTTTCTGAGATACGGTGGAAAAAAACCTCCACATTGTTTGTTTCACAAAGCTTGTAGAAATAAATACACAATGAATAATGTTAAAATACGACTGTAGCCTGTATTGTGTTACATTTAATATCGTCCCCTATAATTAGTTCTGCCCTATGACCATCACGTTATTTATTGATACTAGTAAAAAAGAAAATCAGAATGTTGGAGGAAAAAAATAAACTATAAAATCATATGTATATATAAATACATAGTGTATACCTGCCATTCTGGATGCCTGGTATTTATTCAGTTTAATCATTCATTTATTTCATTTCCTGGTTCAAATAAACCTCAGAAACAACACAAGTAATCTAGAATAAAGAGACCAGTGCCACTAAAAACTAGTGTGTACTTATTGTTTATTACCCTCAGAAGTGTTTCAGCATTTAACTATGAATACATGATGCTCCCCCAGTGGTTTGTGACGCCATTCAGTTCAGCCAGAAATGGTGCGCAATCGCAACTGAATCAAATGACTCAAACAACCGCTTCACTTGGATGAACGACTCAAAAACCCTTGAGTCAGTTTAAGGAGTCGGGTTCCTCATCACTAAACCTTTGACCTTCATTCTTTGTTGTATTTATATCTGACTCAGGGTTTTATGATCAGATTTTTACTATTACTGGTATTTATTAACCGGTGATGTAGTTGTAGTCTGTTGTTGCACTATTTATCTATTTATTTATTTGTACTGCCTGCTCTAAGCAACCATTTAATTGCAAACTGGGGACAAATTAAGTCTTTCATTGATTGATTGATTGATTTTAAAAAGGGGCGGGGCTTCCTGACAATATATCATTTTACTCAGGAAAATTACAAAAATAGTGTAACATCTCTGCAGTTGTGTTCTTGTTACAATGATATGGTTTATTGATAATATTTGTTAGTTCCGATTCTTTTGTGTCACCTGAACACACCGTTAGAGAGAGTGGCCTGTTATTGGCTGGGAGTGTAGAAGGGGGC
This sequence comes from Lipophrys pholis, assembly GCF_963383615.2. Lineage (NCBI taxonomy): Eukaryota > Metazoa > Chordata > Actinopteri > Blenniiformes > Blenniidae > Lipophrys > Lipophrys pholis. Next base: position 30,560,085 of record NC_137638.1, read on the forward strand.
GGGTCAGGTGAGTGTGCAGAGCACGGTGCGGAAACTGCCTCTGTGTGTGTGTGTGTGTGTGTGTGTGTGTGTGTGTGTGTGTGTGTGTGTGTGTGTGTGTGTGTGTGTATCCATTTGGAGGAGAACAAAGCAGTGGCCCAGTTCTGTTTAATAATAAAGCGGCTTTACAGAGAAGAAACTCGTCCTGCTGGACTATAGTAACGCTCAGTGACTTGGAGAAGTAACTTTAATCTGATTACTGGTTTAGAAATAGTAAAGCGTTAGATTACTCGTTACTAAAATAGCCTAAAATAAACTACAGTAAACCAGACTGTAACCCACCGCAGAACAGAATTGAATAGAACAGAATAGAATAGAAAAGAATCAAAATTAACCAAAATAGAAGAACCAATCTAGAGTGGAACGGACCCGAGTTGACAAGAACAGACTAAATTATAGAGCAAGTTAGAAAAAAAATTATATTATTGTAACTATTGGCGGAGCCTACACAGTAATAGTCTAGTGAAGAAATGAAATGGACTAGAATTTTAAAAAAAGTCTGACTTGAAATTATAAAACCTTAAGTCCAGGACAGCCAGCAGAATTGAAGAAGGACACAAACACATGGACAAGCAGTGAGTCTGATCTGTTTCCTCAAAACTCCTGAGATTGAACTCCATGAATCTAACAATCAGACGTCTAATTTAATACAGAGGCTCAGCAGGATTATTCATGAGGTTTGTTTGAAGTTCAACAGTTTCATTTCTGCTCACATGGGACCTGATTTTCAAAAGGTAGATAAGGATGAATTAACAAGGACGCTGTGATTGATTTAAATATGCACATAGGTTGCTTAAAACACGGTCGAAAGCCGAAAGAAGAAAAACATTCAAAGAGCACCTTTTTTAATCAAAATTTACCAAACTACACTCAGTCAAACCTTTGTTATCTTTCATGTCTTGTGACTATCTGTTCCTTTGTCTCACATCAAGCTGCACGATTACCCGAAATATTAAGAATCCAATACAATCATTGTGCTACAATGACTCAAGAAGGCAGAATACAATCCTCCGATTCGTCTCCAGCGAGACGCGGAATCAGTCAGCCGGTGTCTGAAACTTGGCCTATTCTTTGCGTTAATGATCATCAGTGCTGTGCGGTGCGGTCCGGGTTTCACAGGGTCTCGGTCCAGCCCGGGTCCTATCAATAAGTGCCTGGATAGATGGTGCCCCGCTGACAGCAAACACTAACAGGTGTCAGCTCCACGTTTAATGAACTTGTGCAGTACGGAAAATGTTTTGTATTGATTACCTGCTCAGCTACTCAAGCCGAAGCAGACAAATTGTCTTTCTTATCAACATTGAAGAAACAGTCAGTGAGAGTAATAGAGGCCGGCCGGCGGTGGGAGGCTCGGGGGGTCATGGAGGGATAACTGCAGCTGGAGCTTCGGGGTCAGGATGTGAGGAATGTGACCAGTATCTCTCTCACACACACACACACACACACACACACACACACACACACACACACACACACACACACACACACACACACACACACACACACACACACACACACACACACACACACACACACACACACACACACACACACAGGCTTTCAAACCGCACAGCAAAAAGGTAAGGCCAAACTGAAAATGTGTCCAATCCAACAAAATGGATGGCAGTGGGTCTAGAAACATCAGTTCAATTGCGCCATGGATTAAGCCTGGGAGAAATCCATTAGCAGCGGCTGACTGTGCTCTGGAGCACAACCCAAACAAAGGAGTGTTTACTTTGAATGTCTATCGACATCCTTCATACAAGCTCAGATTCATTTCAGGCGTGCGGTGGATACATTGCGCTCAAAGACCAGGACAAGGTAGAGTGTTTTCTGAAGCAATCTTTAAATGGAGCAATTCTTCTTGAGGGCTGTCAAGGCCCAGCTGCCAGTGAAGGCAAACACAGACCTCTCTCATCGACCTGCATTAGTGGCTGAGTCACTCTCGCTCTCCCGCCTTTTACAATGGCATTCCTCCACTCCATGCTGGACATGAGTTTATGCAGGAGGAATGAGAGCGGCTCAAGACGGCGCTATGAGCGCCGGCAAAGAAGGCCATGGTGATGGCAGCAGCACGTAGAGAAGGAGGGGATGCAGGAGGAAGAGGAGGAGGAGGAGGAGGAGGAGGAGGAGGAGGAGGAGGAGGAGGAGGAGTAAGAAGACAGATAGTTGTGAGAAAGTTTCTCAGGAATATATGGTGGAGGAAACACAGAAGATGAGGTGGATTCTTACTTGTGGGTCATCTCCTGGTTGTATTTACACCGCAGGTCCAGCAGCTCTGCCTGTGCAGTATTCAAAGCTGGTGAAACGACAGAGCGGAGAAGTCAGATATTAACTACAAAAAGCGCAAACTTTGACCTTAAAGCTACAAAACTGATTTTTTTCCCCCCATAGTCAGTCCAGACCCATGGATATATTAAACATTAAATATCCTCTAACACCAAAACACAACCAGACAGTAACAGATCAAACTGAAATGTTGTTAATCTTTAATCAGCTAAACTCACATTAACTTTAAAACTAAGAATGTGATGCTACACATTGAGGTAGGTATAGATTGAGCAGGATTTTTAGAACCTGTGAGAACTGTGAAAATGTTCAACATATTTGATTCACACCCTTTATAATAATCGCTGGACATGCTTGATGAAATGTACTGTGGTCATGGTAGGTCCAATGCATTCAACAAGTCACATTCAAGTTCCTTTTTTGCAAATAACGCATTATATTTCAGGAAATGCGTGCTCAGGAAGAAGTGTATGAACTTTGACAGATCTTCGGGTAATTAAGTTTTTCCCCGGTAAGAAGCTGGGTCTGTATCCAGAGGTATGGAGACAGATTTTTCGAACATGAGACATGTAATATGTGTGATTACGGTCAACATTTGTTAAATACAAAGGGAATATCGTTATATTTATTTGTTTTCTAACTGTAAAATGCAATAATAGAAAACAAAGGTGCATTTTCCCCTTTATTCACCTCTGTGATACAATCTTTACATTCTGTATTATAATAAGTGCTTGAGAAAGGGTGAAATGTTGTCAAACATGAGGTCCGACAGTGAATTAGGATCAATTTTGACCTATTGAGTCACCGGTGGGGCGGCAGGGTTTCACCAGGGGGCAGCAAACTGCAATACTAAAAGCAGTGGTTACTTAATGGGTTGAAATTAAATTTAACAGCTACACAGCACACAAGCATTTAAACCACTTACATGAGCGCAGAACTTTGATCTTCTCCTCGGCCTCTGATAGTTTGTCAGGCAAACTAACGTCGACGCGCTCCTCCTGCTCTCCCTCTCCCTCATGCTGCTCTTCTTCCCTGAGAGGAGAAACTCATGTCACCCTCCTCACAGCGTTGAAGACACACAATTTAATTCACCTAATGCACCTCCAGTTTTTAGGCTTCAAGACAAAAATAATCCCAAATTTTGGGGTTAACTTTCAGCTTTTTGCGGATTTCAGCAGATCATCTAACACCAATTTCCTGCATGTCGTCATTCAATGCATCCCTGAACTTCCTCACCCGCCTTCCTACTCTTCCTCACAAAGCTTTCATCTCTCTTACATGATCCAACCATCTCAACCTCGCGTCAGAAACGTTTCCATAAATTCATCCTTCAAACCGGTCTTCATTTCCAGTTTCACTTGAGGTCTTAATTTGACACTGTTCATTGTTAGGGTTGTAGTTGGCAGTGGTGGTCAGATTCACTGCCCTGAACTGAAGTAACTGAACTAAAACTGTCAGTCTCATCCATTTTAATGGGCTGCTTTAAATATTCACCTCACAACGATAAAGTGAGGCTTCAAACTTCAAACACTGATTATTAAATCACCTGACCTTCCCAAAAACAGACAATTTAAGCCATACTGTTGTGTTTTGCAAGCAGTGTTTTGATGTACTCTTGCAATGTAGTTAATAACATTACTTTTGTCTCAATATGCGTGGCTGCACAACAATTATTTCATTTTGACTTCTTGCCACATCTGTAGGAGACGGGACCAACATGGAGAAGCAATCTACAGTGTTTAGAATAGAGATGTTGACTTTATTTAGAATTTTGTGGATCTAATAGTTAAACAAGCAACAGTGAAGTACAAACTGTGCAGGGTGCTGAGCATAATTATTCTCACCAGCTCTGTGGTGGCTCTCTAAGTTTTGTGACAGCCCCCATGGGTTTAATACAAGTGTGTGTGTGTGTGTGTGTGTGTGTGTGTGTGTGTGTGTGTGTGTGTGTGTGTGTGTGTGTGTGTGTGTGTGTGTGTGTGTGTGTGTGTGTGTGTGTGTGTGTGTGTGTGTGTGTGTGTGTGTGTGTGTGTGTGTGTGTGTGTGTGTGTGTGTGTAGGTGCAGGTTGTGGTTGTTGTGGTTGTCTACATAAGACCCACCATTTCCTGACACAAGTCAAAACATCGGTGTCTGTGTTTGTAGATCATTTCAATGTTCTTGTCATTTCATTTCATAAAGCTTGTTTTAGTAAAATTAAATTCATGATTTTGACAAATATCCAGATTTTCTTGATTTTGTTTCCTGGTTTCCCATTTTTGGATTATTAGAAAAGAGACCTGAACTGCTGGTAACGAATGACACATATATTTTGAGTGTCATTTTCATAACATAATTTTGAACTTGCCCGACTGTAGTTAACTACAGTCGGGCAAGTTCAAAATTATGTTATTGTAACCTGTGACTGACAGAAAACACATGTTGCATTTTTATTTACATATACTGATGAAAAAAAGGTAAATAAGCAGAAAGAGGAACACTTTTCACTATATCTAATTAGTTTGAGGAGGATGATCTGATGGTTCTCACCCCCGGTCCTTGGCTCGGTCCTGGTGGTTCTGCTGTGGGGAGCCGGGGGCCCCAGGAGCCGGTGTGCTGTTGGGGGTCATCAGAGAGGCCAGGGAGCTGTACTCAGGGGTCTCGTCTGTCCCTACAGCACCTGAGACCGTGGTCCTGTCCTCTGTGGGCCCTGTGTGTATGAACGGGGCGACCGTGAGCTCAGGAGACGGCTGTTACTGCCATTATATAAATTAAACTCATTGAATCATCAAGGCAGTGATATTGGGTTTGAAATGAACTGCTGATTATTTTGAATTATACTTTGGTTGTTTTTTTTAATAATAAACAACTTTATAGTGTTGTAGATGTACTTGAAAACTGAAGATTTCAATCATAACGTATTATCTCTGGAGTCCTGGGTATCTGTTAGAAAGTGTTTTCACATGTTTGAAGTCTCAATTGAAATGTTTCATAAGGCTCATTTAAACCTTTATGAAACATTTCATGAAACATTTTTAATCTCAGGCTTGAAATTTCATTTCTTAGCCATTGTGCTGTGCTATGGCTCGAGTCTTCAACAGTTCTGCCTTGAAAAAGATCTTTATTCTCAATAAAACCCAACAGGCTTAAATCCGTATACAAATCCTCACTTATTCCGTAAAAATAGATATTATTAAGTAATGTTTTAATACAATAACATCAGTTTGAAAGTGTATAATCACATATATTTTGTCATTCATACCACCATGTGGTAACAGTTATCCTTCCGATATACAAACAAGTTTGTCTGTCCAGCAATATGATGTCTTATTTCAAAAGAATAAAAGACTTACCGACAGGAACTAACAGAATAGATCATATAAACCCCATATTTTCTCTTCATTGACTTTAAGTGGAATCCTAAAGTTCTTTGCTTAAGGTATTAAGCACAAAGGCTTTGTCATATCTTTAAGATCTATTAGTCCCGCATTTCCCCATCAGCATACTTGAGGATCAGACTGGAGGTTTCTAGACCAATCTAAAGTAGAATAGGTGGCAGATTTTTCAGTAATCAAGGTCTGTAGAATCAGCACAAATTTTCAGTTCAGCAGGCCCAAAACAGTCTGTACTTTAAACGTCAGGTGTAAAACTTTCATATTTAACAAAGCGTAAAGTTCAGACTGAAACACTTTTTTAACTTCAACTGCTCTAGGTTTAGACCAGGGGTCTGCAACCTGTAGCTCTAGAACCACATGTGGCTCTTTGGTTTCTCTGTATTGGCTTTCTGAAGCTTTCTGGAAATGATATGTTGATCATTTTACATCCTATAATTATTTTTTTCTTTTCTCTTGCTAAAATTGCTAATAAAAATGAAAAGATAATAAAAAAAGGTAGTCAGGGAAAAGAAAGTAGCCAAAACGTCTGAAACACTCAAGAATGGAGTAAAAACAGGTCAAACGGTTAAAGTGGCTAAAGTGGCAAATTTGACTAGAGAAAGTGGCCAAAACTCAAAATGGTTAAAAGAACCAGACGAGCTGAAGTTCAGTTCAAGATAAAACTGCTAACAATGGCTACACAAGCTAAAACTGCTAAATTGAAGTCATGAAACCTCCTGAAAATACATTTATAAAAACTACATTAATAACGTTATATGCTGTGGGATCTTTTATGATGAAACGTGTTTTGTGGCTCCAGAAGAATTTTATTTGGTGGAAAGAGACAAAAACGGCTCTTTTGATGGGAACGTTGCAGACCGCTGGTTTCAACTGAGCTTCTCTCCTCTCTCTTACATAAATATGTCATCATTGTACGCGGGATCTCTGGTGTCCCTGCTGGTAGAACAGAGGTTCATTTCCTCATCAATCTGCAGTGACTTGATACTGTCTGTTGTTCACTTGTTTTGGTTTCTGTCTTCTGACCTGATCTTCACTATCATTTCCATCCCCACAGAGCAAGCTCCACAAATGAATCAGTCAGTTCTGTTGTTCTCCCACTGAATATACTTCGCCTTGAGCTGCAAAAATAGATTTAACCTTCAGAATGTCAAGACGTCAACTGATTAACTTTTATGTATAGTTGTGCTTTTCATACCAAAACTGCAGTTGAAGAACTCCAATAAAAGAGCTCTGACAGCCAGGAGAGCTGGAGGACGTTTGAGCTTCTGTAAATACGGCCACTGCAACCACATGTAGACTGAACAGGAAAGACTGAGAGAAGGATATTTCCATGACATTTATTATTTTGCAGATTGGCCTTTTCAACATAATTGTATCTGTTTTGGGATGATTTATCCTCACATATCAAACATACAGGTATCAGTCAGTCTGTTCACATCAAATTTAAGCATTTATAAAGCACTTACTAAAATATTTGTAATCTTAAATAGTTTTTGAAGGATATTTCTGTACTGAAAGACTTCAAAGTCAGCATTAAATACCAATTATCCAATCAGATATCTTGCAAAGTGAAGTAAAATTGACCAAAATCCTAATTCATCTTTTGTAGTTTAAAAATCAATCTGTAAACGGGCTTTATCTCCATTTAGCAAAAAAAATTTTTAAATGTGATGTGTGTCAAAATGTCTATTTGAAAGCTGTGCAACAAAGTTAAAAACTAAAATAACTGCAGAAGTACCTTATTAATATAAAAAGGAAATTCTTTAAACCAATGGATGTGGAGTCTTGATCAAGGACACTTCGACATGTGGACAGGGGGATATGGGGAATTGAACCTATAACCTATCGATTGAAAAAAGACCCAATTCATGAACCGTGAGATGACTATGATGCAATTAGTGCGATAGAAAAACCGCAGAAAAAGATGTGTGTTCACTGCTCGGTGTGTATCAATAAACTGAAGGAGCAGCTCTCTGATGAATGTGTCCTGACCTTTCTTTTCAAGGCACTCCAGGTGTTTCTTCCAGTGCCCGCTGATCTCCCGCACCAGGGCCTTGCTGTCCGGCGCCGAACTCTGCAGCTGCTGCAGCCGCTCCTCCAGGGAATGCGACGCCTCCAGCAGGGGAGCCGGATCTGTCGGAGCGCAACAACAAATGTGAGCCAGAGAGAACTACTGAGAATTGCACGATATCCATACACTCCTACTTTTCATAAAAAGCAAAATAGCTGTTTTACTGCGCGCCGCCTGTAAAGCACATTACAGAGTTTTCTGCACCGCATTTCAACAGAGACAGACTATTCCACTGAGACTTGTTTCCAAAGAGTGACTCTTAGACTTTCCCCACTCAGCTGCCTTTGAAAATTTCACAGGCTGGACCTAATGACACAAGTGCTGTTCCGACCCTTCACATGTAGGAAAATCTAATCTAATGAGTCCCCTCACATGCCGATGAATGGCAAAGAAGACAAAAAGATTACAATGGATGTGTGACAGAGACTTAAGTCCCAAGTATACACCTAGGCAAAGTGTAGAAAAAGTCTGCTCCTGAAAAGGGGGTTAAAAAAAAGCGGGATTCTTTAGCACAACAGAGGAGCTGTTTTGCAATGCATGCGCGGCAGCACGGGGCCCATGGGGCCAACTAGGAGGCTGTTTCTCAGCTAACAAGTCTCCTCTGTATCATTTGATCATTTAAATTATTATGCCAGGAATTCTCAGGAGGCAGCTCGGCACTCCACATCACAGGGCTGTTTTTAATCTTCCCCTTCCCTTTCTTCCCCTCCCGAAAAGTTCAACAGCTCAGAGAGAGAGAGCTGCTCCTGTTGTGTACCTGCCTGCCGAACACCAAAGGAGGTGACTTCTAGTGCCAAAGCACAGAGAAGGAAGCTCAGGGGAGCTCCTTGACAAGGAGGGGGGGTGAGATGTGGAGACACACACACACACACACACACACACACACACACACACACACACACACACACACACACACACACACACACACACACACACACACACACACACACAGCCCTTCAAAACTCTAAAAGAGGAGGAAAATCGCTGCTTTGCTGCACAAACTTTTCTCCCACAGCTTTCATCCACTCATCTTAGACTTCTGTGTGGAACCCAATTGGATCCCTTCTTCAGTACGGGCACTGACTGAAGTGACTTTTCATAAGAAGTTGGAGCCACAGACATTTAAACTTTGCCAGATGCCACAGAGAGAAAACACGGGCTCAGAACCGGCATGGCCACGAAAATAAATGCTCATCAGAAGAAAAGAGAAAACTTGCGCGACGTGCAATTTGTTGAAATCCCGGTCACACATTGCAGCTCGCCATATCTGCATTTTCATCAGACAAACATTTTGGGCCATTTAATTGATTGAGCTATTTTTCCCAGGACCGTTTACAGTCAAACATTGTCTGCATTCATTGTTACACCAACTGTGGAGATATTGCATCAGTCACCAGGGACATCGCTATTAAGAGCACAGCTCTTCTAAGACAAACAGGATGACTTAAAGCACTGCTATTTCATCGACCCACTGTCACAGAAATCACTTTATCAGCCTCTTTCCCATATATCCTTTCAACTTTTAATGATCAAAGGACAGAGATTATAGTAAGGGATCTCTCACGCATGGACAAACCAGGATTATCAATCAGTGGCAGGGGAGTAAAGTAAAGTCAAATTTAAAGTGAAGGGATATAACTTAAGTCTGTATACAAAATTAACCCCCATCAAAGTGGAGCAGCAGGGATATCCTCTGAGGACCCGGGATCTACAGTTACTGCGGGAGAGTCCAGAAAGACTGCTGATAACTTTGGAAAACAGACCTGCTAATGGAGCTAATAAGAAGCAGCAAAACCACAAAGTAAAACCTGCAGCGAGACGAGGAATTCAACGCTTCCCTCGCGTTAATCAAGAAATATAACGCGGCTGATGAGGCATTATGTACATTTGGTGAGCCGCGGTAGTCTCCGAGCAAATAAACGGCTCACTTTTTAATTCATCCCTTATCTTAATTATGGATGATTGGATGTCTGCTCTGAGGTCACGATAAGTGATTGGGCAACAGCAGCTCAGTTAGGACAATAAATCATGCGACATTTAATACATCATTTTTTATAGTCAGGTTTAGAGCCGCAGGAATCGAAGCTGCTCGCGACAGAAATACTGTTTATTTCTCCTCCAAATAAACTAGAACTGGTGAGTTGTGTGATTGTTTGCTCGTGGTTTCAGCAGCGCTGTCAAGAAGAAGATCTCAGGCATGACAAGAGAGCTGGGAATCAACATCAACCTATTTTCTGTATCCGGGTTTATTCGAGTTTGAGGTAACTGGAGTTTCTTCCGGGTGACACACACTGAGATCAGACAAGCACCCGCAGACACGCTATATCTGATATCTTGTGCATACATTTATCACTTACAAACTAACAATGGTAAGTTTGTGTAGGTTTTCTACAGATCCATCCATATTCTAAACCACCTTATTCAACGTGAGGTCGCCGTGTCCTGAAGAACGGTTACACCCTGTACAGCTCAGCAGTCCATCACAGAGCAAACAAACAGACCCAAAGTCACATCTACAAGCAGTTTTAATAGTCACTAACCTTAAAAGCATGTTTTGGATCAGAGTGCATGCACAGGGAGAACATTAAAAAAACTGCACTGAAAGGCTCTGAAACCCAAACCAGAAACACATTAACTACTCTAGCAATGTGCAACCTGAGGATTTTAGTAATCTTTAAAAACCTAGGAAAATCTATGATCCTTTGGCTTCAAATGTCTCTTCATAACACAATCATTGTTGGCATTTTGCTTGTTGGCAACACTTGCTCAGAGTTATTAGTTTCTTTTCCTTTGAAAATATAATTTTGTTTTATTAAAAATGGAAAAGATATGTTGTAACGTGCACCGTGTAAATAAAACTAGTGCAAGACAGCAAGACTCAGTCATGTATACGTTTATCAAGATTGCATAGTATACAGGATTCATCAATCCATCCTTTATACTGTTTTATTCTGTTCAGTTGCGCTGGAGCCGATCTCAGCTGACTGAAGGTGAAGGGGAGTAAACCTGGACACATCTCAGGTAAAACAAAGACCACGTTAACATGTTTTTTTTACAAAATTTATATTTCTCCCTCTATGTTTACAAAAAAAAATTTTTCATTGACACGGACCTGCATATACACCTGGTTCAGATATGAGCGGCCAAACCTATAGGGGGCAGTGTAGCGACCAGCATGAAGCCATAATAGCCAATCAAAATCCTGGAAAAAAACACGACATCATGAATTGTGATGTAAATCGCTGTCTCCTCCTCTTTAGATGCAACTGGAGACACAAGAGTTTTTGTAAATCTCCACTGTGGCTGGAGTTTTCAGGAATCACTATTTGTGGTGACACGTAACTGCAGAGAAATATCACTGTTTTTAGTTAAATCTGGGTACGTGTAAACATGGCCAAAGAGAGCCAGACAACTAAGCACATTCACACAATTAAAGCTCATCAATTAACCTCACAAGCATGTTTTAGGACTGTGAGAAGAAACGAGAGTAAAGAGAAAGAAAGACTTAGATTCAAACTGACAACCTACAACCTGCCTGCCTTTCACTTCAGGTCATAAATGTTGCGTTTCACAAAATCGATCACCCAGGAAGCTAAACACAGATTAATCTCCCCCCCCCCCCCCCCCAAAAAAAAAGAAAGAGAGCTTAATTTCTCTTTATCTGCTTAATCTGAATGCTTGCAAACAAAAATAAAAGACACACAAAAGAAAAAAAGAAGTAGCTATTCTAAAAGCAAGATGTATAAAATTCCCAAATATCACAAATGTCATATTGAAAAGGTTTGATGAGGATGTTTACATGTCAAAGGTTTCAGATTGAATATATTTTACAGTTTCTATTGGACAGAGGTGGCAAATATACCAGATGAATGAAGACATACTGATTCTGAAGAGAGTCCTCTTCACAGTTCTCTGCCTAGATAAATAATATGTTGCTGCTCTGAGGCCCCGTTTACACGACAAATTCGAGTGTATCCACAAAACTTTCTTCACTTTTGGGGGGTCCGTTTACACAGCACCAGTGTGCGGAGGCACTTTATCCTTCAAGTATTTAATCCGGCTCCCAAGGTGGAAAGATTCTTTCACGGCCGCTATTCCCTCCTGCAGAGACTGATGGAGGCTACAGAGCTTGTTACTGCGCATGCGCATCTCTCCCCCTCCCTCCTGCTCATCCAGTTGTAAACACACATGGCGGCCGCATAGTGGTACGACTCACAGTCCGTATTCTAGTTTTATCGTCCAGATCAGTAGTTTAATAGTTGAGATTCACCCCTGATAGCATCCGATGCATCATCAGTCCATGCAGATGTCAGGTTCTCTCCATTTTCTTCATGTTCATAATGTATTGTTCTCTGCACACACGTCTGTGTAGTTTCATTACAAAATGAAGCAAAATCGCCCTCCAGTGGCCCGGCATACTAACTACATCGTTGTCTCTGTGTCCGCTGCTGCAGTGGAAACACACTCCTTTTATTTAGTGGATTAGGTGTTGTCACATGAAACATTGTCGTGTAAATCTGAGCACACTTTAAATCTTTCCATTATCTTCTAAATGGAGTTATCACATTATTCCAGTGACCATGTAAACACTATAATGTGATATACTTTAATACATATACAGTAATTACCGTATCTGATCATAAAAAACCCACCTGGATTCCGATTCAATACTCTGATGTCTTTGCACATGTACACAAGTTTATTCGATTTTCTTTACATCTGTCTATGTGTGAATAAACCTGGTAGAAAACAGAAGATATGACAGTTGATTTACTTCTGGAGTGAAGAGCAGGCCCTTTTCGATACTGATAAGAATGGAAACAGAGCTACATTCTAAAACTGTGTGCAGTGCAATGTATGAAAGAACAAAACCAGAACTTCTGAAAATAGCAGGAAGCTTGAGTCTTACGGAGCCACATAAGCATGTTCTCCTGAAAAACCTGATGGAAACACATTATATGTGATTATTTCCAATTATCAGATCTTAATGCTCATGCAAACAAGTCATCTGATTCACTGTTGTGTCCCAGAGAAAACTTTCCCAGTTTGTCAGTTAATGAGGTGATTATTCTGTGACTGAATTATTGAGCATAGTGATCCTGCTTCATGGAGGTCAGAGCTTCAGCAGAAACTCTACTATGAAGTGCACTTTGTTACAGCTCACGAGTGTTTGCGTGAGCCAAAAGTAAGCCCGGACTACATAAACACGTCTCGTGTTTATAATAAAATAAACCCCAAGAGTGCAACAGCCAACAAAAAGTTCAGATGAATGAAGTTGGGGTTTTTTGTGCCATCTCAGCTGCGTTGATATCGAGTTTCATCACTTTGGCTGAGCGATAATGAGGTTGCCACCCTGTAACTGCTTCTTCGTGGTCAATGTTTCTGTGCTGTTGCACATCTGAGCGCAGGGGGGGTGGGGGGTGGGGGAGGGGCGGAGGGGTGGTGGTGGTGGGGGGGGGGGGGGGGGGTTATGGAGCGGGCGGCAGTTACTGTATCTGGTTGAGCCTCTCAGTCCGGGGTGAGCTCGGACTTCTGCGGGTGGAGACGGAGCAGCGGGTGGGGTGGGGGGTGGGGAGGTTGCATAGGTACAGGATGTGTGTCTGGGTGGGTGGGTGGGTGGGGGGGGGGGGGGTTATAGTGAATGCCAAGACAAGCAGGTGTGTCGGGGCGGTCCGTCTTGGCCCTGTCAGCGATACACCATCATTAGTCGGTGTGGGCGCAGTAGGGTGCACCATTATGTCTCCCTGGGCCCTGTGTAATTACGCTCTGACATAATTAACCCAGCAAGCCCATTAGCCAAGCATTGGCTGGCTGAAGAGAGAAAAAAAAACGCTATAATTATTTGTTGTGCGCATGTTAATGAGGCCAGCTGTGTTCCCATCATACAACACGAACAAATTAATTTACAAGGCTGTGCTCCAAGGTTTTTTCTTTTCATTCAAAACAGTCTTGTTTTTTTTTTCTCCCTCTGAGTGGACTTCAAGGTCCATAAACACGCTCCGCCGCTGCTGCAACAAACAGTAACACTGCTGTAATATTGTTATCAAGGACCAAAACTAGGTTGACAGAACACTAAGTCTTTACTTTCACCTTCACAGACGATGTAAAGCCATATAAGATGTGTCGAAATAATTGCCGCCTCTTTTCTTCTGCCTGTCAAGGATTAGCTTCGATTAGAAGAAACACAAACTGCTCGCAACAAATTCTGAAACACGACTTTTGTGTTCGGTACTTTAAACCAACGAGCATTTGATATTCAGATAGCAAACCGAAGTCTCACTTTACCTTGATGTGGCAGTAGGAGTGAGAAAACACTAAAGTAAAGAGAAAGGTGGAGGAGAAAAAAAATATGATTGTGGGAAGCGGCGGCTTTTGTGCGCGAACAAAACAAAAGCTGAAAGAGAAACTTTTTAACCTGTTCTTTTTCACTGCTGTTCCATGTCTTTGTTTGACAGACAGAAGGACGGAGAAGGAATGACATCAATACCAAGACATTTTAAAGCTCAGAACAAAGAGTGGAGCCGAGGAACAAAGAGTGGAGCGAGACAGCATTTAAAATTAACACGGGAAGCTGCAATGAAAAAAAAAAAAAGAAACCATGAGTGCCAATGACATCCAAACTAAACTTCACTGGAAATTAAGAGAAAAACAAAACCGCCTACTTCCAATCCTCGCATATTGAGCTCGTAAGGCAAATCACAATGAATTAACATCATCAAATGCACCAGTCTACTGTCTTGAACATTTCTAAGTCCCATGGTTACATCTTATCTGGTCTCAGGTGCACACAAACACACACACTGACATTCCTGCACACATGCACACACACAACTGCTGTCTTTTAAGAGCACACACCCCTCCCTGTCCCTCTGGGGTCTCCTACTCCACGGGGATCAGTTGGAGAGGCCCGGCTCTTTTATGAACATAATGCATTATTAAGCACCTCAAACATCTCCTGGGTCTTTGTTTATTACTGCTCTTATTAATCACTTGTGCATAATCTCGTCCCGCCCAGAGAGCTTTCATTTTCCATCAGCTTTTATATGCCCTTATTTTCCAACAGACTGCCACAAATGCACAAGGCACTTCTCCTTCGCTCTTATCCTGACTGTAAGGTACTCAGCTGCACAATTACAATAAAGCCGGCTCACCGTGCCTTGCAGGCCTCTCTTGCTGGTGCTTGCATTTGTATATGGATGGGTACGGGGGGGGGGGGGGGGGGGGGGGGGGTGAAGAAGGACAACTCTTCTGTATGCATTTCAATGACTGTGAATTACTAAGGTCAGTACATTCTGTTCAGTTAATCTCATAGCCAAGGGAAACAGCTGATGTGAATATGTAAGGCACTTATAACCATCTCATAACACGAGACCACATGAGCCTTAATGTGACAAAAAAGCTGCTTGTACTTGTGCTCTCCTGTGCAGTACCATCGGTCACCACTAGCAAGCACTGTTGCCATAATATTCCCAACTCATACACACGCACACACACTCACATGCAAGCACACAGTCTCCAGACATGCCGTAGGCTCTGGCGCACGCACACACGCACGCACACACACACACACACACACACACACACACACACACACACACACACACACACACACACGCACACGCACACGCACACGCACACGCACACACACACACACACACACACACACACACACACACACACACACACACACACACACACACACACACACACACACACACACACGCACACTTAGAGGGGTGTATTCAGATCAGAATCTTCACAAAGTCTCAGTGAGCTCCCCGCTCAGATAAAAGGAAATGTGCTCTAAAGGAGAGGGGGAGCGGGGTGGATCCTGAGGGATGAGAGTGTGTACTGAGAGGAGGCGAGGAAGAGCAAACACCTGGAGCGTCAGTCTCAGGGCTACGCCCCTGGCGACAGGGCCTCACTGCTCTCACAGAGGTGGCAACACACGCCGACGTTCAAACGCCGCTCACAGACACGTGCACACACACACACACACATACGCTCCCACAGAAGAAGAACACAACAGCGAGGAGGAGAGGAAGAAAAAGATGAAGTTAGGCGCATCTCTGGGAAACCGATGAATTTGGGCAGAAGCTGCCACTGTTTTTCAGCGTTCAGTGATCAGGACGTGTTTATACGCACTGATCAAAACTGTGCGGAGGTGATATAAACATTGTTAGGGAAACACTGTTAACGGGCCTCTTTCAAGCCCCAGACTGGGTAGGAGTTACAGTGCACAGCATGGGGAGATGTCACAGGCAAATCAAAATATAGAACGCTAATGAAACACTCCAGTGGATTGACACCTCGGCTTAGGGGCCTCATGAAAGCAGACAAAAAAAATCACTTCAATCACCTGCATCAAGAACTTATTTCTGTTCTGAGTTTACTGTTGCATTCGAGTGGCATTGGAGAAAAGAGGAGAAAAAAGTGTAACATTATCACACTGGAATCTCACTTTGTGGATTCAATAGTGGGCAAGGCAAAGTGGATAACTGATATGTGACCAGATGTTAATGATATCCAGATACAACAGGTCACATATTGAGCTGCAGCCTTGCATGCACCTCCTCCTCCTTCCCCTTGTTCGCCTTTTGCATTCATTAACTCCAGCAGT
Source organism: Lipophrys pholis (assembly GCF_963383615.2). Lineage (NCBI taxonomy): Eukaryota > Metazoa > Chordata > Actinopteri > Blenniiformes > Blenniidae > Lipophrys > Lipophrys pholis. The sequence continues at coordinate 30,576,473 of NC_137638.1, forward strand.
GGCCCGCTCTGATTGGACAGCGGCCTTGGTGGCGGGCGAGCACATAGCGGAGCACACACCACGCACACATCCGAGGCTCTCAAATGAAATAATAGCAGGGAAAAACGTCCCGCAATGAATAGTAATAACTACATTAAGATTAACGAGCACGGCGTGTAAAGAATAATTGCATCTGTCAAAAGATTAAAAATACATGAGCTGTAGCATTTGTTGGGGGAACGGTGGGAAAGCTCACTGTTGTGTTTGAGGGGCAGAGAGAAATGGAGTGGGGCCACAGCCAAATGACTGTCCTCCAGTGTACCTGGAGTCATCCATTCTAGCGAGAGGTGGGCAGTGGAGTGGGGGAGGAGGTGAGATGTGACCTTGGACACCGGCAGCAAGATGTACAGTGACAAACAGGCTCAGGATACTATAAGCCCTCCTTGCAGATGGCAGATACTGCACAAACACTCCCTGCTCTGACTTTGTTTTTTTCTTCTTCCTGCAGCCGGACAGCAGTAAAGGTATGTCAAACCACACTGGATTTTCACTGATACAAACAGTGTGGGACTCAGCAGGCAATCACACAGTGAACATATAATTACACAATAATCTCTCAGTTTTATTAAATAACAAGTGCTGAACAAAAGCTGTGAAAGTCAGTAACTACCCCAGAGTTTCAGATTAACAGATGATCTCTCGGACTTCTCAGGCGTGGCTACAAGATAAGGAATGTCTGGTCTAGTTTTTAGTGGAAGTTGCTTGAATGTGTCGTCACACAGAAACAAATGTTGGTACAATCAGGCGTCCTTGATGGTCTATTTCTATTGATTCTGGTTTTAGATTGACACAACGGCAAACACTGCCACCATAAATGTCACTGGGATGGTTTCCTGTATGCTTACTTTGATTTTAGATGTACACATTTTGATTTTCAATTGAATTGTTTAATTTACTTTTTATAATTAACAGTGATTTCTTTTTCACACATTTCTGATAGCACTTTTCACACTCATATCTCATATGTTCAGTTTTTCTGTCTCAAACTGAATCATGAGTTCTAACTTCAGGTTCAATGTTTTGCCCAAAGGCATGTCGATACATGGGCACATACTGAAAGCTGGAATTGAACCACAAACCTTGTGACTGAGAAATGCTCTTTTATCTGAGATCAACTTCAAGGTAAAAATATTTACCCCAATAAACTTTTAACTATGAAGTTCAATGTGAAATGGTTCATTTCATATATATTTAAAACCTTCTTTTGCTACCCAAACATATCCTATTGTTTCATATTACAGCTTAACATTTGATGCTACTAAATCAGACTAAAACCGACATTATGATCACTAATTCATGAAGTGATTAACACTACTTATCTCTGTATGGGAGCACCTATTAGTTGTTGTTATTTAATTTATATCAGACATAAAGTGAGTATTTCATCTTCAAAGCTGATGTGTCAGAGGCAAAACAAATATGTTTGAATTTCAGGGAATTGTGATTGCTACACAGCGCATCTGCAGCTCTTCTGGGATCGTCTCTACCTGCAGCCTGTGGGAAGTGAAGGCCGCTCTGTGTGGTCAGATCTGAATGGCTGCAGCTCTGTAGCGACTGCTGCAGAAGTTAATGCTGGTCTTTGGTCGACACATGTCAGAATACAAGGCATCAGTTTGTTGAGGATGGAGCAGCCAAACGGGGAGTAAACAAGTCGAGACAGGTGGTCATGATGTTATGGCTGATGGCACTATATCCACATTCAAAATATTTACTGTGAGGTTGATTATTTAGCTGTAAAGCAGATAGAAGCAAATATCCACACCATATCCACATTGTTTTTCTTCCAGCTCATGAACACATTTTTCTTTTTAAAGGGCTTTAGGTTCTAGTAGAGATTAGATTTGAGGGCAGGCCTTTATATGTGGAGCAGGTACTCCAGTTTCCAGCCCAAAGTCCAGAAACATGCATAGGACATTAAGTAGTGAGACTAAATTGAACGTAAATGGATGGATGGATGGATGGATGGATGGATGGATGGATGGATGGATGGATGGATGGATGGATTAATGTTCCTATTTATCAGTATAACACATGCTCAGTCAAAGTGAAATGTGGTGCTCTGGTAGTGTGTACAGTCTGATGTCTATCAGTGTGAGGCAAAAAATATTAGCATTGTTGGTCCAATGTAACTATTAACCACCTTAAAACTAATGAAAAGCTTTTCATTGAGTAATTGTTACATCATTAAATTATGCTTTCTTGGAGTAATACATCAAAAAAAATATATATAAATATATATATTATATATATTAAAAGAAAACCTTGCTGGTGCGCAGCACAAGTGCTAACTCACTGACCTTTGGCGAGATTGAAAACGACTCGCTTTGCTTTGTCAGAGCGGCAGTGATACAGAGAAACACACTCCCTTTGTAAAGGTAAGGTCAAACGGAGGTAGGAGGCTGGATGTGCTACGTCACCCAATGCAACCTGATACAGGAAGGACTTTCTCTTCCTCTCGTACACTCAATACAATGGACCTGGCTCGAATAAATACCCCCCATATAAAGAGACAGAGTGGGTATCCTGTAAACACGTGCTTTTTCTTCCAGGTTAAGGTTGATGTTGTGTGACAGAAAGAGTTATTTTTAACTCTAAAATCGTTGTTCTTAAACATAACACGCATCTCTTTTGACTCTTTAGGGAGGTTTGTGACAGAATATATCCCAGCAGGCGCTCCCGGGCTTGAATTAAGACCTTGAAATAAAAGGTATAGGTCAGAAAATCAAACTGAATATGTCTTCAAAGAACGGTATTTCTTATCAAGGAAATAACTCCATTCAAAGTGTGTGTGTGTGTGTGTGTGTGTGTGTGTGTGTGTGTGTGTGTGTGTGTGTGTGTGTGTGTGTGTGTGTGTGTGTGTGTGTGTGTGTGTGTGTGTGTGTGTGTGTGTGTGTGTGTGTGGTGCAATATCAAGCAGGGGACTTCAAGGAAAAATGGAGACCTTTAAAAGTCAGTTTCTGCCGTCGCTATTTCTCTGACGCAGACTTTTATCTTGTATTCATTGAATCTGTAAACAGCATTCTCTACTCCTGCCACAAGTGTTCCTCTGATCTAGACTGAGATTGGGCTGCGTTTTGCTGCCGTCTCCTGCAACAAAGAGCAATACAGTACATGTGCCCTGGCACTGAAGCAACAACTGAATAAACACACAATGTGTCTTTCCCATCCTGTGCTGCAACTTTCTTGTCATTTCCCCTTTCCTGTTTCCCCTTGGTTTTATTTATTTTTTAAATCCACCTCTTTTCCCCCCTTTGGCCTCATCAGGGCCCTGTGTTCTACACATGAGGCCAGACTTCAGTTGGGATTTTAATTGGCCCTCCACAATCAACAGCAGAGCTCCTCAAGGATGTGTTCGCTCCTCAGCCAGGCTACACTCAAGGACCAGTGCTGGGTTTTGAAGTGGCCTCACGCAGAGTTTTGGAAACCACTCTGAGAGCGCAGACTTTGAAAAATAGATAAGAGCCACAGGGTATAGGGTTTTATGTATCTTATATCCATGTAGTGTTGCACCATATCTATCTATAGCAGGAAAATTACTTTTTGACTTGTGCGTGATGCTTCATATACACATGATCTGTGTGTGTGTGTATGTGTGTGTGTGTGTGTGTGTGTGTGTGTGTGTGTGTGTGTGTGTGTGTGTGTGTGTGTGTGTGTGTGTGTGTGTGTGTGTGTGTGTGTGTGTGTGTGTGTGTGTGTGTGTGTGTGTGTGTGTGTACATAGAGGGCTGGACCAGTGATAGCAGTGAGTTTGATAGGGAATTGATCTCTAGGGAGTGATCTCCGAAGTGAGGGAGATAATTCTTGATGTTAGTGAGTGTGTGTGTGTGTGTGTGTGTGTGTATGTGTTTATGGTGCTGCTGCTGCTGCTGTTGTTGTTTGTGAAGATGCACATCTCTGGTCTTAGTGGGAGACTCACCTGGGGCCTCGATAAGCTGTTTGTAGATTCCCAGGAACGCAGACTCTGCCTCCTTACTGCGCTTGTTCAGAGCAACCACCTGCAGGGGAGAAGATGCCATTAGGGTAAACATGGACTGATACTGTTCTGACATGTGTCTGGCTCGCGATGCACAGAAAATTTATATGTCATGTTAAACAGGGCTGCCTCTGCACGGAGCAGAGAGCTTTACATTGCCTGCAATAAATAAATAGCAAGGAGAGCAAAGGTCAGCCTCGCAGCATCCAGCCAATAAATCGAACAAACAATCCCGCTCAGGGGCGGTGCTTCAAATATACACCACAAAACAACAATGAAGGGAAGGTTTTTAGCTTGTAATAACTCCCCCCCAAAAAATCACAAAGTGGTGAATTTCTTGAAAGATGATGTGCTTATTAAACTAAACCAAACTTTAGAACTCAGCACACAGGAGCAACGATGCATGAAAAAAGCCATACACCCACAGGGAGAACATGCAATCTGCACACAGTGTTACTCACTGTCCAACCGGACTTTTCTCTCATTTGTCTGCAAGCCCAGTGAAAGCGACACTCTCAGATGTGAGACCATCACCTACCAGAATAAAAAATCCCTCTGACACTGAACGATTGAAGTGACGACAAAGTGCGTTTTAAAGCTTGAAAAAATGTAAATAAGCAGTAAAAAGATTTTACTTCAAGATATATTTTCCTCAATGAAATATTTTCTTAAAGCAAGAACATGCAGCAGCTTAAAAACATGAAAACATGTTTGACCATTCAACAAAGTTACGGTTTTACCTTCATCACCAAGACAACTTCAACATTTAATATATTTGGCAGTTTTTCAATGTTATTGTGTGTTTTTTATCATACTGAGAAGCGTATGTTACAAATGTTTGACACGCTTTACACAGAGGTAATTATTTTATGTGATTGGAGCCCGGTGATGTCAATATTTATGGGCATGAAGCTGCGTATTTCTCAGCTTTCTGAATGTCATAAGCAGTCTATGAGTTGTGGTTATGAGAAATATACACGTCAAAACCAATCAAGAGAGACAGAAAAGGAATATAAGGGTTAAAAAGATAAATATTTAGAAGACTCTCACTTATCGAGATATTTAAAGTCTAAAATTGACTCCCTGTATCTCAGATAAATGTTAGTCAGTAACCAAAATTCAGTGCAACAGGATATTTTCACTAGAAATTAGGCAAACGCACTTGGTATTTGCGTTTGAGTTCCCTGAGAGTTTGATCTAACAAAATATCATGTCAGACTCAATAAGAGACACAATCACTAAACATGTAAGACTCCAGCGAGGAACGAGGACTTGTTTCAGACTCTGTACTTTCAGAATCAAAGTGATTTTCACTCATTAAATTCTTCAGCAAAAACACACTGTTTTCACTTGACTTTGGTGTGTTTTATGTGGTGTTTTGTTTGGCAGTGTGCACATGCATATGTGGGGAAATACTGTGCAGGTTACTGCCAGAATCCAAGGTTAAGTTTGCACTGTACATTGCAGGGCAGGTAGAGAAAGACGGTGTAAACTATACCGATGTCCTCCCTGTTTGACTGCCAAGCTGCTGCATGTTGCGAGGTGACATTTGGCCTGTTAAATGTGTGTGTGTGTGTGTGTGTGTGTGTGTGTGTGTGTGTGTGTGTGTGTGTGTGTGTGTGTGTGTGTGTGTGTGTGTGTGTGTGTGTGTGTGTGTGTGCTCGAGGAGGCTCGCCAGTGGCCTCCATCACCAGCAGCACTCAGCACCTGCTATCCTCTGCTCGGCGGGTGATGCAAACCAATTAACGATTCATTAGGAGGGACAAAGAAAGCGAATTAGCCGCCACCTGGCCCCATGGAGAGGGCACCTGCACTAGTGGGTATGTGGGTTACCCTGCTCCGAGCTCCCGCTAAGACCTCGGGCCTGTTTGTAAGTCAGAGGACACGCCGCGGGCTGCTACTCGATGTCCTCCGCTCGGCGAAGGTAAATCAGATCAGGCTCGTCCAAATGACCCCTCACTCCAAGAGCAGCCGGAATTAAAATTATTGTCATCTATTGTCTATGTCGTATCTGTCACTGTTGATTACAGCCTCCGTCAGAGCGGCTCAATGGACTCCACAGCAGAGGGTCAAGTATGGCTGTGCCGGGGCTGCTCCTCCATCGGCATGGCCGACATTAATTTCACAAAGGCTGAAAACACTTATGAGAATGGTGGCGGTGTGTTGGGGCTGTTAGTGGGGTTATAAATAAGGTGTGTGAAACACAGCAAGGGGATGGAGAGCCTTTGATTTACTGGAAATGGCTGGTGTCTTCCCCAGGGAGGTATAGCGACAGCATCATGTTTAAAGAAATATCATAAAGATCAAGCAAATCCCCCTCCTCCCCCCTTACCCCCCCATCACTCCCACTTGGAGCAGCTCAGAGGAGTTCATGGAAAATGGAAAAGGCTGGAGCCCAATCAATACAGATGCAATAGTCTGCAGCTCTCAGCCAACTCCCTGCTACACTATGCTGTTATTTCACTCAGCTATACCCCAATTTAACCCTCGCTCTTCCATCTGCCCCCAATGCCCCCCCAGGACCTGACACAAACGCTGGCACATGGGCTCACCAGTAATGAAAACACATGACACCGTAAACACCTTTCCCACCCTTATGTGCTCACCAACACCTGGCGTTGCCCCATCGAAGGAGTGCTTAATCCCTGTTGATGAGAGGCTGTTTATACATTAGCTCCGAGCAGAGCTTGTTTTCAGCCAGTAACAAACATCGACTCTTCATTTTGACGATGAGCAAAACCACCGGCGGCACTCGGGACACCAAGACAAACTATTACCAACATGAGCTCACAACCTGAACTCCACGGCCACGATAGGGCGGGCGGCTAAACCACCGCTAGTCATCAACTTTTCCTTGACAATTTGCTGGCTGGCCTGCGTTTCGCCCTGAAGGATATACATCAAGCGAGGCCCCCGAGTGCATATGTAAAAATCTGTAGGGATCCCACCAAGGCAACAACCAAGGGCTCCATCTTCCAGAGACGTGCAGGGGGTCTCTTGGCCCTCCATCATCCTTTAACAAGAGAACACGGAGATTACCTTCACAATCACACCATTAACCTGCCTACAGACGCCAGCAGAGACATCAATCACACGCCTGTCTGATGCTTTCCCACGTTGAAGCCCGCTCTGCGTATATACCCTGCCCCCTCCCCTAACTCGCCCTTGTGATCATCAAAGCACTGTGAGTTGTCGTGCATAATATGGGATGATCACAGAGTCATCTTCATGTCTGTGGACATCCATATCTAACTCAGCATGTGAAAGTTTGGAGCCTCACAAAGGCAGAGAGGATTAAGAAGTGAGAGCTCCAGGAAGGACTACAGCAAGTACACCTCTTCTACTTCTGCTCCTCCCCTTCCTCCCCCTCCTCCCATTCCTCCTCTTCCTCCGGCTACAAGGTATTGCTCCAACCACGACTCCGGCTCACAGCAAATTCTTTGTTTTCACCCATTTTGTGATAAAGGATACGACTACCGAGGGAATGGGCTTGGCCGCAGGTTGATTTTACAAGCAGGAGTAAAGCCCGGGGCAGAACAGCAAGAGAGAGACAAAGGAAACCTGTTAGCACTCCTCCATAACTCTTCACGCAGCAACAGAGTGGGCAGAGCACAGCCTTTGGGACACGGCTGCTGGGAAATACTTACTGATAAGCCTTTGAGAATGCTTACAGTACCTACTAGTGAGCCTCTGTTTGAGAGAGAGAGAGTAAGAGAGAGAGAGAGAGAGAGAGAGTAAGAGAGAGAGAGAGAGAGAGAGAGAGAGAGAGAGAGAGAGAGAGAGAGAGAGAGAGCAAGCATGTGTTGAGAAGATACACATAAATGAAGGAGGGGAGAACAGACCCAGAATGAAGAAGAGGAGGCAGAGTGAAGGCTACCGAGCGACGTGCAGAGGGAGACGGAGGGACAACAGAAAAGAGAGGTTCCCATAATGAGCGCAATTAGCAATTATGCAGTCATCAATTACAATTATCACAACTGGTGATTATGCAATTATCACTGTAAATCATCGTTTTCCCCCTCTGCCTTACCAGTTTGCCACCCCCTGTGATTTGGTTGTTTGAGAATGGGTTGTGATGATGCAGGTGATTAGCGTGTGCGACAATGACGGGGGTGTTGGGTGGGTGGCAAGGAAGATCTTGGAGTGTGTTTGAGTGTGTGATTGTGTGCAGAAATGTGTGAATGCTCAAAGCAAGTCTGCATATGCATCTGTGCCACAGTGTATGTGATTTATTTTTTGATTTCCTTCCTGCGTGTGTTTGTGTGTGTGTGTGCACGCGGGGTTCACAGATACCTCCATCTCAAGGTGAATATGGTCGGTGCTGTGGGTGGTTTGGGGACAGCAAATGTATGATTCCACAGTCCCTGAGGCCTCTAAATTACCTGTCATCTTCCCCATGATGCAAAGGTCAGTGCACAATCATAGGGAGTCCATCCTACTGTGCTGCTCACCGAGCGCCAGTCCAGCCCACAGGCTGACAGGATGTCACAACAACCCTGGTCCCGCTCCATGCTTATTAGAACTAAACAGTGGGAAGCCCACTACCACCACAACACCACTTGTCACAGGACCTTCCAGAAGGATCCGCTGGATATTTGACAAATTTGGAGTCCTTGCAGTTAAAATAAGTGGTGAGAAAATTAAGGTAAAGCTTGGGCACCGGTTTGCACCTGAGCTGTGCGTTAACCCTTTATGTGCGATTCATTGAAAATATTTGGAAATGGAGACTTTCAACACTTTGTGTTGTTTATATGAATTACAAATGTGTGGAAGGTGTAAACGACCAAGGTGACATTGTAGTTTACAATATATAGTTAATAATGCCAAAAATAGGTCAAAAAAACAATTCCTGGATGTCTTCCGAAAGCTTTCTCGATCATGTTGCTTCATCCAAATTAATACATGCTACTAGTGTCCTGCAAAGTGTTTTCATAACAAATGAGGTGTGTGTTTTTTAAAAATGGTATTAGCTTACTGGTTAGTTTGAAAGAAACCATAAACAATGAAAGTAGAACAAAAGAAAAAAATAATTCCATTTATCTTTGTGTTTAACTATCTCCACGGTTAGAAAACACCAATGTAAAAATATTTTTACTACAGTAGTGCAGTAGGTTTTATAGTATAGTCTCTATATTTATGTCTATGGTGATTTTTTTGTACATTTACTTTCTTCATTTGGACACAAATAGTGATCCCAATCACAAACTATCCTCTTACTTGTTCTAACCACAATGAGTATTATTAGTTGGTAAAAAAGTCAACCAGGAGAAAGTTTTGAGCCAAGTGAGCGTTGTTACAGTTTGTTATGGACAGAAAAGCATGAACAGAAATCTCCATTAAGTTCCTGTGTTACAGAAAAAAAAACATTGATTTAAATTGAGGGAAAACCTGTGTTGTAGTTGGTGCCTTGCAGCAGGAATGTTCCTCGTTGAAAACCTTTCTTTCTCCTTTTTAATTTAAATTAGGTAAATGGAGTTTATCAGTGTTTAAGTCTGTATTTACTCTAGTACCTGCACTTCTATGTAAGAAGAGAATGTGTCCACTGGAGTTTTCCATTGTTTTATTTTTGGTTTCTAAATATTGTCCTATATTGCAGAGATCTTCTCCCTCCCGAGTTCCTTCAGAACGCTTTTTAAAATGCAATTAATGATGTTTATCCTCTTCTACAGCAATTTCTTGGGTAAAATTAGAAGATTCAAGTGCCGCCGCAACTCATAGTGGCTTTAAATCGGAGTACCTCTCGAAACGCTCTCAGCAGAGCAATTATTTTAATCAACAATCATTCGGTCACACATCCCCTTTGACAATATGTTAAATTAAACTTATAAACATTAGGAAATTGTTCAGAAAACGCCTCTGATTTGCATGAAAGACAAATAATTTCAGTTCCAAATACATTGAGTTTATAGACATATAAGATAAAAAACAAAAAAACAAAAATGAAGGTAAACTGATCTCAGTCAGACCAACACACATGTTCATTTTTATTTTATTCATCTGACTTCTATACTGCTTAATCCCACTCAAGGTTTCTATTTTCTTTATGGCTCTAATGTAACCATGTACATGTATAACCTGTATAACAAATCACTGTTATGATATGTAATTGCATTACAATTACTGACACTGACGTTAATAGCCTTAAACGATGAACAGACTTGATTTTACCATTTCAGTAGTGTCAACATGCTTCATGGGAGAAGTCACATTCACTCACGCCATCAGCCTGGGTGATGGCCACCATACAAAGTGTTCACACACTACATGGAGAAATTTGACTTTAAAGATCTTAGTCCTTCAAGTTTCATGTGAAAAGGCATAGTTTGGAAACAATGTCTGTTACCACGGAAACGGAAGAAATACTGAAAATGACGTAATCAGCCCGCCAGGCCAAGTGTTGGTGCTGTTGGTTGGTTTTGTAATGACATATATATAGCTGGATCACTATTACGGTGACTGTCAACTATAAAACTTCCAAGTCCCAGGTGAATAAGGAGCAGGGGTCTCAAACTCAATGTACCCGGGGGCCACTGGAGGCAGAGTCTGGGTGAGGCTGGGCCGCTTCAGGGACTCCACAAAACAAGTTGTACAAAAAATCCTCAAATGTCATTATTAACAGTTTTAATGATTTCTTCTTAACATGAAGTGTCCTGAACATGAATGGCACATTGAATGTACGTATAAACAGCTCTTCTGAAAAAGGTTTCTCTTGCCTATGCATATTGGTCCCTCGAGTTGTGGAGTGCTAACTTTCAATAAATTCACATATTTGTGGAAGTCTACTTTGTAATATGTTGTTGGACATGAAATGATAACTGGTATGTTCATTAGAGAGAATTAAATAGCATTTTCAGAGTTTGTCATGGGATTCATGAGTAATAGAAACTTTTACTTTGACAATCCTCAAGAGCACCATAACAGGAAGAGACCCCACACAAAACCCTCTTCACTCCTGGTTGCCCACCCAAAAAAAATAAACTAAACTAAGCTAGATGAATTAACTAACATGAACAAAGCAACAAAAACACAACACAACACAATCATTACCAACGCTACAAACCTAATATAACCCCAATAATTACATCTAAAGCACGACGGACAGAAACTTCCATGATGCACTGCAGCGATCCGCTCTGCAATCACGGAGCAGTTTGGTTTGGTTTATTAGTTACGGGTGGGCAACCAGGAGTGAAGAGGGTTTTGTGGTGGAGTCTGGTCCTGCCATGGGTCACCTCCTAATAGCTCAATTCAACCGTACGCGTCGTGGAAAAGCTTTGTTATCAATCAAGCTCCTGCTGTTGTCTGTGGTCATTACCAAGTTGTTGACCACTTTGTTGCCAAACTATTAAAGTCCATGCACTTACATGCACAAATCAGCACAACGGTTTCTTCCACTTCGCGTGTTGGAGGTCCACTCCAATCAAGGACCGCAATAACGTTATACTTTCACAGGAAGGTGCAGGCCACAAAATATCGTCTTGCGGGCTGCAAATGGTCCGCGGGCCGTGAGTTTGAGACACCTGCTCTAGAGGAAACAATGTCCAGTTACTTGGGCAAAAAAAAGTAAGGCCATACGTGCAGCATTTTAGAAAAGTTCCATTTTACTGCATTTCCATGAGGACAGAGTCGGAGCATTTTTGAAAAGTTTCACCTTAGGGAGGTGTTTTCAAAAAGTTGCATTTTCAGTGATCCCGAGAACTGTTGTTGTGAAAATAGACAAAAAAAGCAACATAATTTTCCCGTTTACATTTAAAAACTTTGTGTAAATTAGGGATGTCCCGATCAGATCGGTAGATATCGGATCGGGGCTGATATTGGTGATTTGTGAGTGATCGGGATCGGCAAATCCAGCCAATCACCCGGCCGATCTAAAAAAAAAAAACAACCAAAAAAAACTTTTTCACGTCAGCTGCCGTAAAGCGAGCCCCGTTTGCGACCTGCCGTAAACTGCCGTTAGCAGCCTAAAGCCATTGAGAGGATAAAATGTCAGCAGTCTGGAGGTATTTTAAGTTTGACAACCAAACCAGTCCAGCGGCCAGTTGTACTATTTGCTTCACCACAGTCCCGAGAGGTGGAGCACCAGAGCTTCGTTTAACACAACTAATCTGATAAGACATCTAAAAAGTAAACATGCGGCGGAGTACGCTCAGCGAAGACGATCATCTGTGGAAAAAAAGATGACGTAATCGCCCCCCTCCTCCCCCCACCGCGGTCCGCAACGTCACCTAATAACCACAACAATCACGGACTACAAGCTCCGGTCGAGCTGCAGAAGCTAGAAGCAGGCGGAACCGGGCCATAGACCTATAAAACTAGAGTTATATAGAGTGGTTTATGTGCAGAAGTCTACTTCAAAATTTCTATGTGGTCTGTCTTCTTCTGCGTTTCTGTTGTGTTTGGTGAGTCACAGCGCCCCTAAAGGCAATTGGGAATTAGGTTCTTCTGATTGGTTTTACTGAATACTGTTTATGTTGTAGTTTTTTCTAGTTCATGTGTTAGTCAAACTGATTCACTGGGTTTCATTTTTAATATATATATTTATTTATTTTTGCCATAAAATCCAGGTGAAGTTGTTTAACATAAATAAGAGATACAAGACTGCAGAGTGTAATTGGGTTTTTGTTGTTCTGACTGAATAAAGTTTAAATAAGTTCTTAAGTCATTCTGAGAAGAATTTTGATTCAATAAGTGAGTTTTACAATAATTTCTAGCTAAACAAAGCATCTGCCAGTAGCGCTTTCAGCTTCAGACATCTTAGTTGCTCCAATAATAGACTATTGAGTATATTTACAATAGCAATGTAAGTATCGGATCGGGAAAGTATCGGTATCGGCCGATACTCATTTCTGAAAAGTGTGATCGGGACATCCATAGAGCCTCAAATTTGTGCAGAAAATGTGTAAATTGAAGATGCTTTTCAGGGCAGCTGAGGCTCTACCAACTGAGGCTCAGCGGCCCTGAAAAAATTTAATAAAATAGCATAACCAGACTATATTCTTCAATTTTCTCCATAAGCGGTGGAACCAACTTGTATTTGTATTTCAAACCTGCACAACAATCGCTTGGCCTCAGACTTCAGTCAGGAGACAAAAATGTCAGAGTGGTTTACAGCACAAATGAGTATTACTGAGAATCACTTGAGCAAACACACACAATGTGGTGGTTTAGTCTTAACCAAGCAGGCGGCTCAGCCTGAGCGTGGCCACATTTTTTCTGTATGGTGCTCTCTTTTTTTATGCTGGTGTTCAACGGTTACGGTATTTCACTTCATGTGAAATTCACTTCATGTGAAATTCACTTCATGTGAAATTTCACTTAACAGCAGAAAAGAAACAGACCTGTCAGAGCCGTCAGAAAAGAAAAAAATAGCTTTAGGAATACAGAAATAAAAGGCTCATATTATACAAAATTCACTTTCTTATAGTTTTCCAACAGTAATAATTGTCCCCATACCTGGACTGACGTCCCAGAAGTGAAGAAAGTCTGTCCTCTCTCTCCCCGGCTTGTTTCAGTTTTTAAAAAGTGTGTTGCTCCAACCAGCCAATCAGAAATCAAACGCTATATAGTGTCATCAGGGGTTTAGCCAATCACAATCAAGGTAGATCCGTCCTTTGACTCCTCTCACAATTAGGCAGCTCTGCTCTGGCCAGTCCAGCTCACACAGACACAGCAGATTCTGAATGTAGCTCTTATGATCCAATATTCAAATGGAGGAAAATCAAGGAAAAGCTGGATTTGGGGAAATAACCTTTGAATATAACATGTTTGGATGAACGAGACCCATGTAAAAATGTTGAGGAGAAAATATGTTAGGATTTAATAGATAAAAAATTATAATAAATAAGATGTGTATATGAAAAATAATATTTTTTTTCATGTTATGTATGATGACTTAGAAAGCTGCTTGAAGTTTGGGAATGTACGTTATTGTCATTACAATGCTTAAGTGAATATCACCCAACATTTTTGTTGTAGAGTTAAGTATCTTCTGCACAACAGCAAAGAGAAGCTTGCATGTTTTCCATAGGTCTCTTCAAACTTTAAGAATTTAAACAGATCTGCACTACTCTGAAAGTGCAACATTTTATGGATCGTTTCAACAAAAACAATGCGAGAAGGAAACCTGCAATCCGTCTGCTTCTTTTATGGGCTCTATATGTTAAAGGGAAAAAAATAGCAAATGCAAAACTATAATTTTCTCCTCTGAAGAAGATTTTCAGAGAAAAAGATGTTTTTTTTTAGCTGAGCCGCCCAGTACTTGTGCAGATGTCACTGCTGGCGTTTTGTTTTGCTTTGAGTGTCGGTTCACAGGGGAGGCAGGAGCACAGAGATGAGTTGGTGAGGACTGACTGATGAGTGGGTGGAGGAGAGGGACAGAGGTAAACACTACTGCAATAGTCTGGATGGTGAAAGACCCATGCACACCCATACATGCACGCCAACGTACACACACTTCACAGTTAGAGGCATGCACACATACACACACATACACATACACACACACATACACACACACACACACACGCACGCACGCACGCACGCACGCACACACACAGCATACCGTTCTCACGCAGACGCATGCTGCACACGGATTGTGTTTGCGGGCAGATTTAATCATGGTGACACCCATCTCGGAGCGGTGGTGGCAGCACGGCGGTGGCTGCGGCCGTCTTTGGATGCCCAGTGAGATGAGCAGTCAGAGCACTGACACATCTCGTCGCCACGTCAATTCCAATCAGCAGTGCCTGTCAGTCAGAGCGCACGGCTCTGAACGGCCCGCCACCGCCATCGCAGCACAGCCCCTGCAGAGCTGCTGTCTCAGCCAAATAAATGGCCGAAGCTGACCACACCAATATTCCTTTGGACCACTTATCCGCAGTTCACATGAATATCTAGTGCTGTGACACAGGGACAAATTCAAAGTGAAAATACAGCTGGATTCATGGCTGCATGGAAACCTTTGCAGAGAGTCACACCTGTTTGTAAATGCTTCAAGGAATAGAAGAAAAAAATGCCATATTTAGTGTTGGACACTAATAATCTGCAGAAAATACATTTAAGATTCCTATTTAAAGGTGTTGTGAGACAGAGGCTGCATTTGAAGCTTGCCTATACTTGTAATTTCCATGTCTGCCTGCTCCAAAAACATCTAAAAACATCCAGGAATGTGTGGCGCTCCATGACCAGGAGTGTCCAGCTCTGATTAAGGCTGGTGACTTGAACCTTTTAGGATTCTGGAGTTCAGGACGTGACATTAGAAAGTGATCCTCAAGAGTGGAAGCCTTCCCCTCGCCACCCTGTCGAGCCCCTCTTTACATCTTGTGTGGGTGGGTGGTGTGTCAGCTGAGAGGTCGTGACTTCAGTAGGTTACCGATTAGCCGAAGATGCAGCAAAGGCCAGCATGAGGTCCTTCGCTGGTCTTTGTTTTTGTGAAGCTGGAGAATCAGACTGAAGAACCTGACTTGGCAGCATATTCCAAGCACCACAACATGGTATATGCTATTATAACCAGTGTTGCCAGAGTTACCTTAAAAACGTAATCTGATTACTGATTACTAGTTAAAAACATTTTAAAAGTAACTTAGTTACTTTACTGATTACTTGTTTATAAAAGTAACTAAGTTAGAATACAAGTAACTTTTATTTACTTTCATCAGCTGCCGACAACACCCCCCACCATCTCAACATAAAAAAGAAAACCGGTTTTGCTAAAAACTCAGAGAAAAGGGGCGGGGCTTCCTGTCAATATATCTTTTTACTTAGTAAAATGACAAAAATAGTGTAACATCTCTGCAGTTGTGTTCTTGTTGCAATGATGTGGTTTTGTGATTATGTTTGTTAGTTCCAATTCTTTTGAATGCACCATTAGCTGGTGTGTGATTGGCTGAGAGTGGAGAAAGGGGCGGGTCAGGTGAGCGCGCAGACACACTGCATGTGTCCATTTGGAGGAGAATGGAGGAGAGGCCGGTTCTGTTTAATAATAAAGCGGCTTTGCAGACAAGAAACATGTCCTGCTGGACGTTACAACAGTAACAGTGACTTGGAGAAGTAACTTTAACTGATTACTGGTTTGGAAATAGTAATGCGTGACATTACTTGTTACTGAAAAAAGTAGGTCATAGGTCTTATGAGAGTAACGCGTTACCGGCATCACTGATTATAGCAAGCACGTATGAGCATGATTGTGGTGTTCTCTGCTATTTTTTTTTATAGAGACATGCAAGCTAATGCGAGCTGTTTGCCAAAAATACCCAGATGTCGCTCTGGTTCCCCTCCTTGCAAAAACCTCCCATATGCATTGGATCACTCCATCTTTACCACTGTGTTCTGAGTGCAAAGTGCTGGCATAATATTCGTCATAGGCTTAATGATGAATTTGTAAATTATGACCACTAACTGATAGTTACTGCAGATCCACTTTTAAAACAACTAAAATATAAAGAACTAACATCTGGAGTAATTTATTGTGACCAGAAAACCTAAATCTAAATTCCCTGCAGTCATTGAAACAGCACAACAACCTCTCATTTGAATGTTTGGAAAAGTTTACAGTAACAACTGCTGACTGTGTGTTATCACGATGGATTCTCGTCGGATCTCCCTGCAATCAATCATTTCTATCACTGTCAAGTTATTGTTAAGATTCTAAAAGTGTTAAGCATGATAAATCAATTGAGAAGCTTTTGTTAGAGACATTAAACTCGTGTCACTGAAGTTTGCCAAGTGTTAGCTTTTAACATAAAGGTGATAGTGAGGATTATCCCACTCAATACAATCTTCAGTATTTACATTTATATATTTACAACGAAGCCCAAAAAGCAACAGAAATCTTTCTTTGTGTCACAGGAACTGAAATTCTTACATGTTTGCATGTAGACGTACCTCTCCACAGTGACACTACTTGCATGGGTGATGGGAATAAAAAGAGTATGATCTTTTACAAGTACCTCGTGCAGTATCCGACTGCATACCCAATACTGGTATCGGTATCAAGTGCATCCCTACTTAGGACAGTGCTGCTGAACGTGAAGTCAGAGGAGATTCAAATTAACCATGAGGCAAATCTGAATGTATTATGATATTTCCTGATAATGTCAATGTCCAAAACAAGCTGCATGGACCCTTTAAAAGCCTTTTAGACCTGTAAAGATATGCTGTGGAACATGAGCAACAGATGTTGTGAGAAGCGAGACGGTTGAATGCATGAAACCACATGCATCAATGAGTTTTGGCAACCATTGACTCCGCCGTTGGTTCACCGCCTTTCCTTTCTTAGGGCACCTCAATAGATATTGACCACTGCAGACCAAGAAAACCCCACAAGAGATGCTCCGATCCAGTCATCTACTCATCTTTGCTCCAAATCCCCATGAGTATCCTTTTTTTTCCCACAACACAAACAGGTTGAATGATAGAGAAATGACCAGTGTTCTTTAACTTCATAATGTTATGGACAAGACCGTAACAGGAAACCAAAAATCTGAAATGTCGCCGCTTCATGAGAAGATGCAGGACTGTGAACATCTGCATCAGATTTCAGAGCTATCCATCTAACAGTTGAGGCGATAACTCACTCTGCACTGAAGTGAAGGACAGACTGACCCACACACTGCCGTCCCTACAGCCAGCATGGCTAGAAAGACACATCAAGATATATGATGTGAAGTTTCAACTGAATACGAGACAAGACGAAATGAGAGAGCGGAGTGCGCTGCTAATGACCCAGGCCAGGGGAGAGAGAGCTGATCTGTACAGATCAAGGTGGAGCTGACGTAATCCCAGCGGACGTGGCACACGGAGCCGCATGAGAGACAGAACATGGCACAACATTAAACCGAGATCAAAGGGCTTGCTGTCTCCAGCACGCAGCAGGTGCCTCCTGCGTCCCCCATCGCCATCAACAGGCGGCAGAACCACCGCACTACCCACCCTCTCCACAAAATTCAAAAGCACCATCCTCCTCGCTAACGCCTCAAAGTCACAGCAAAGTCAAATTCAAGAGCCGGTGAGACAAACGGAGGGAAGAAAACAAATCTTTTCTGAATGTCTTTGTAGTTCAAAAGACAGGAGTTGTCATTTTCTTTGAGCTCTCTCCTTCAAATGTTTCATGCAGCGAATGACCTAAACCTTGAGGAAAGTGTGTCTGCTGAAAATGTATCTATCATAACATGAGGGGAGGGAGCACGGGCATGCTGAGGCTAAGATGAAGGCCCCGGTTGATGTGCTGAACAGAAAGGGAGGGCTGTGGAAAAGTAGTAATGAGTACACCTGGATGAGATTTTAGTGCTGGGAGAACTGTTAAGAGGAGAGAAGAGAGGAGAAGTGTAGGTAAGGGCTAATTATAAAAATAAAGTGCCCCCATTATCCCAGCGCTGCACTGCCCTGGTGAACAAAGCTAGAGCAGATGGGGTGTCATGGGTAACTGTGCCAATGTGAGCCAAAGCCCTGGAGTGGACGGACCCTGATAGGCCGGTGGTGGAGCAGCGCTGGCAAGGGGGAGGCACAGCTGCATATCTCGCCCTCAGACACATGTTGACAGTGTTTCTCCAGCCCTGCCTACACTAGTCAAGGTGAGACAGCATGACACGAGGGGAGAGGGAGAGGGTGTGAGAGCGAGGGCGAGAGCGCTCCACCATGATGGATAGTGCTCTCTATCCACCTCTCCTCTCTCTCCCTCTTAGAAGGCTGGTGACTTTCCAGTGAGGCAATTATCATTGCGGAATGCATAATAGCCTAATTAATTACAGGTGTCAGCGCTGCCTTTGTTTCAGCATGGAGGAACATCATGCCAGAGCCGCATCCACTGAAAAAGAACGGGCCTGATGAACGAGCCTCGAACCGCAGCTTGAAGGAAGAGTGCCGCTGACGGAGTGACGTGGCGCGTCGATGACGTGAAGTCTGCCAAACAAGCCCACGCCTGAAGATGGATTGGAAACACATGGTGCAGAAATTACGTCCATTATTTGCTTGATAAATCTGCTGTTGTCGATCGTGGCGCTTGGAGGAAGTGCCCAGGTAGGCCCCGGGTAGGACGGCGCCGCAGTTAATTTGGTGGAGTACGGTGCAACACTATCAACAATCAAAGCGGGGGCTCCTCGTTCCACAGCCCTCCTGACAAACACGGCTTGTCATTTGTCCTGTCAGATTTGCCGATTTCATTCATTGTGGTGAGAAAGCTGGAAAAGAAGACAATCACCAGAGAGAGAGAGAGAAGGAGGACCTGCGGAGGGGAGACGTGAATGATGGGGTGACTAGAGAGGAGAGACAGCACGGCGATTTGTGTTAGTCTCCGTCTCCGCTAAACACAAGCACACTCTGCTGTAGAACTTAATAGAACGTCACATTTAGTGTGTTTGAGTGTGTGTGCGCACACCAACTGCACAGCTTGTGTGTGTTTCGATGGGGGGTCGTGGCGGTAGGCTGATAATCCCTCCACGCCCCCAGGCAGTGGGGGCTCATTGTAGAGTACATTGAGTCTAATAGGAGCGGGCGCTGCAGTTGTATGCAGCCCTTTCTGCTCCCACTGTGAGAAGAGTTTTACATAATTAATGACTGTTGATGTTTCCCAGGTAGTCGCCCGGCAAATTCACTCCAGACTCGGCTGCCACCGTCGTTGGTTCCACAGAGAATGAGCGACACTTGAACAGACAGCTTACATTACAGGCATAAATAAGGCAATTTTGTACAGTGTCTTCAGACATTACTGCGAGGGGGGTTCAGGGCCAATGATTCGACTTGCTTCAGAGAAAAGCTCAGAAAAGAGCTTTTCTATGTCTCAGAGCCTACAGAGAATTTGCGCTTGATGCGAGTAAAACTGCTTCCTTTAGTATTTTTATAATTCTGTATTCTGGTAGAGACACGCAGATGAAGAGGTGCCTTTTCAAGATAACAGTTGACGGCTCCAGACGGATGATCATTCGTGTCTGCATGAATCAGTGTAATCTGGATGTCGATCTTAATACATGTGTGAGCCTGGTGGTCTGGAGGGGTTGAATGGGAGGGTGGGGGGGTTATACACTCCAGACCTCTGAGGCCTTAAGGCCTTTTGCACATATTGCTGGGAGGCAGTCCACATTTATTCTGGAGCATGTTAAATTAAAAATTTAAACACGACACAGAGGGAAGGCTATTTTTTACTGCTCTCAGCCCACTCCTCATTATTAATTTGTAATAACCTTTAAGGCTTTTTGATGTCATACATATTTTACAGAGAGATATCACTCCCAGCTAGACTGGAGAGGGCCTGTCAATGACAGATCACCACAGTGCCACTGAAATGAGGCTTTGTCTGCTATAATTAGGACCAGGTGAGGGTTATAGGAGAACTTTGGACTCAGTGTGTGAATGAGTCCCAACACCAACTCCTAGACTCCAAAAGACTGAGCAGATGTTTTATGAGTTTATCAGCTGTGTAACATGGATTTCATCAAGTTGTGTACAAATGTAGGTTTGACTGCACAAAGTCAATCAAAAGAGAAAACTGCTATAAAGTACTTCAATATGCAAGAGCAACAGCATGATGGTGTACATCAGCAGTTCCCATCACTCTGGAAACACCAACATTTCCAGGGACCCGCACTCGGACATACTTATGTTTCATACAAATCTAGCAGATGACAAAAATCACATCAACAGTAAAATCAAGAAAAGTCCATCATGTTTTGTTATATTTACTTTTAAACATTTGAATTTTCTGCATTCAGTGCTTTTAAGACTCTGTTTACACAATGTTTTTAGTGAAAATCCCTCATTTATGTGTTTTTTTCATATAAACATGAACAACATAGATCATGAGTAAAGGATCAACACACAAACTGCACATTTCTCATGAAACACATTGATGCAACAATTCTCTTTTATTGTACTTAGGATTGAAAATAAAATATTAACTATTATATGTTTACAACTTTTAATTCTAATGTTTATAGTTTTCTGAGTGGAAGTGTGGTTGATGTTTTTAGGTTTTGATGAGCTGATGAATAAAGTGCTTATCTATCTATACATCCATCCATCCATCCATCCATCCATCCATCCATCCATACATCCATCCAACCCCTCATTTATGCATTTTGCAATAAACATCAACAAGTGGAGTACACAGACATTCTAGCGAACACACGACTAAAAAACTTTAAAACTATAAAACTACCAAGTCCCTGGACAATATGGGCTGGGTGTCATGACACTCAGGGTTTAATAACAACATTGTTTGACTCCAGTTAGGTATTTTTGAATGCTCAGTGTAAAGCAGTTTCAGCTCGATAAATCAGCAGAGTGGTCAAAGAGTTTGGGGAAGAGGGGGGAGAAGAGGACACATTAACACCCTCTCTCTATCTCTTTCATATTCCTCTGTTAGAGGTCTGGCCAGGACCCATCTTGCCCCCCCCCCCCCCACCCGCTGGGAGCCCCTCAGTGCCCACTGGATGCCAGCCTAAAGCTTGTGTACGCCGCTGCCAACACGCCACTAAAAGCTGTAAAACAAATGAGCTCTGTTTGGTTAATGTACACTGATTGACCTCTGCTGCCAGGCATTTGATGTCATGATTGTAATGACCAGCTTTCTGCCTGATCACTCATATACAATGTGACAGGCGCGAGGTGGCATTTCTTTTTGAGTGAATGAGGGCTAATCAGATGAGATGAGTGTAGCGACCAGGCTGATGTTGTTTTCCAATGCACATCCTGGCAGCTGTCGACCAAATTACGCCATTCAAACAGTATTTGTTAATAAGGTCAGTTCTTCAGAATTACATAAAAAGCTTGTTTTTAAATAATTTTCTTTAATCGCAGTTTCATTCATATGCCTAAAGAAAAACACAATGTGAGTTAAATGTTCTTCTGATAAAGTCAATTTGTATCTCGCTTTTTACAGCTTTTTTGTTTAAGCAACAAACAATCTTATTTTCAAATCTATTGATGCTTAGCAGCTGTATACCTTTATATAATGAATTTAAGTTTATATTTGAATATATATAATGAATATATATGATGAATTATATAATGAATGATACACATTCATTCATGCAACAATTCTCTTTTCTTGTACTTGAGGGATGCTATGTCGGGATGCACCGATACCACTTTTTTCCAAAATGAGTAGTGTATGAGTACTTACATTTCAGTACTCACCGACACCGATACTGAGTACTTAGGACAATACACACATTTATTTTTTTCCACAGATGTTACTTGAACAACATTCCTACATTGTGATGTACTGACAATCAAAACTAGTTATTTAATGACACTGCTACATATACTGTAAGAAAACATTTCAATAAAACTTTTATTATCTGTGTGTGTGTGTGTGTGTGTGTGTGTGTGTGTGTGTGTGTGTGTGTGTGTGTGTGTGTGTGTGTGTGTGTATGGCCCCTTTAACAGGTGCACTGTTCGCTTGACCAGTGTGTATGAGAGCGGGAACGAGCATATGCTGAGCAGATCCAGCAAGAAGCTGTACATAAAGTAAGAGGCCAAGTTGGTCTCCCCTGCCTCTTCTGATCACGGTCTGGAGACCGGAGCAGGAAGGGTTAACACTTTGTCATAAACTGAGTACTAACATTTAACAAAAGTGCTTTCAATAAAACCTTGTCAGAAACTGCAGGGTTTCCTCTACATTCATTTAGGAGTGGCGGGCCGCCTGGGGTGGGGGTGGGGGTGCGCTCGGTGGAACAGCTTTGAGAAAGCTGTGCCTCCTCACTGGCCACCGCGCTTTGCAGTGAAGTGCCGTAAACCGCGTGCTGCCATAAAGTGGTATCGTTGTCGTGGTATCGGTGGCAATTTTAGGAGTACGAGTACTGGTACTCATGCCTGGTATCGAACCGATGCCCGATACAGGTATTGGTGTATCCCTAATCATATATTTACCCCTTTTAATTGCAATGTTTTACAGTTTTCTGAATGGAAGTGCGGTTCATGTATTGATGAGCTGATGAAAAAAGTGCCTCTCTGTCTCTCTCTCTCTCTCTCTCTATATATATATATATATATATATATATACACATATATATATATACACATACATACATACATATATAGAGCAACTAATGAACGGGTCTTGATTGTCCTAGAACTCTTACAATGAGGCAATATTCATGCATGTGGTTAAGTTTCCTGGTCAAAACTGAAGTTAAAAAAAAAAGCTCACACTCAGGATCAATCGCTTTACTCTCACGCTGACATTTAAAACTGCAGAGTTATTACCTCAGTTTAACACATCTATTTCCATAAACTGCATGAAAAACAAGCTTCTAAAGTCTGTTGCTTCATGTGTTTGGTCCACTTGCTTCATGCTGTGTTTTTAATCCTATCAAACTTTAATCAAACTGCAAGAAAGTATGTTCACAACCTACCGAGATCTACTTTTCAAGGACTCAGTCCACCTGTTTGGTGCACACAAGGTTGCAGAATCCACATTCTGACAAACAGAATACATTGACTAAGTCATACAAAGTGTGTTGTCACTGAACCTAATGTGACACAAAAAGTCCTGTAATTATCCTGACATTGTGTAGAAAGTATGTTCAGGTCCAAATCCTAAAAAACCTCTTTGTCACAGCAGTTTGAAAATTAAATCCTCCAACACTCTGAGCACAGAAGAAATGTTCACTTTAGTCTGACGCTGATATTTCTCGTTATTGAGGGTACTATGATGCATCTACACTTTTAATCTTGTTCTTCCATTCACGCACTAATAAGCTGCTCGTGGTCCATTGGGATTATCGTCTGATTCGCTCTCTCCCGGAGAAGCTTCGGGAAGGCATAAATAAGATGTCGTGACACAACATAAACCAGCGACAATGTGATCAGAGGACAACCTCCTCTAATACCTGAGGTTCAAACTGCCTCCAAATAAAGAAAAACAGATGATCTGTTGAAGAAACATTCAAATACTACAAAATGATCTTTTTTCTTCTTGAATATCCATCCATCCATCCCGCTTATCTGTTTCCGGGTGGCGGTGGTGGCAGTCTGAGCACTGTCACCCAAATCACATTGCACCGATTAAGAACCTTTCCAGCGGGTGGTGAGCCCACAGGAAGGTGGCGCCCGGCATGGGACATGAACCCACTACATTGAGATTGTGAGTCTCATGTTCTACCATCTCAGCTAGCCTGGGCTTCTTGAACAGGCAGTGGGTTTTTAAAATGCAGAGCCATGCAAGTTTTAATTGTTTTTATTCTAGATTTCTTTTATCAATAGATTCAGTTTGACCCTGATTTCTGTGGTTGTGTCCGAGTTAAAGGTTCCAAAGGTTCCTGCAAACCAGCAGGAGACAGTCAGGTACTAAGACAGTCAGGTGCCAAGAGTTCATTATCAAAATGGGAACAGAAAAGACCAGAGCCCTCCCAGTCAACCAGGTACTGGAATCCTCGCCCCTGCGACGGACGTCCAGTAGTCGGCGCACCGAATAGACCAGGCCGCCATCCAACATCCTGGGTGGCGTAGGGTGACTGACAGGGGGGGCCAGATCGCTCTCCTCCACTGGTTTTACCTGGGATATGTGAAAGGTGGGGTGAATGCGCATAGAGGAGGGACGCTTAAGGCATACCACACAAGGGTTGATGATCCTCTCGATTTCAAACGGTTCCATGAAGCGGGACGCCAGCTTTCTGGACTCGACTCTCAGAGGAAGGTCCTTGGCTTTAAGCTACGCCCTTTGTCCAGGAGTGAACACGGGGGCCGCGACTTGTCTCCGGTTGGCCTGGAGCTCCATCTTTTTGGAAGACTGGAGTAGCGCTGACCGGGCCCGCTTCCAGACCTTCTCACACCTTCATAGACGCCTGAATGGAGGGGACTGCAAGTTCAAGTTCCTGGGACGGGAACAAGGGAGGTTGATATCCGAGGGAACACTGAAAGAGGGAGAGGCCAGAGGATGAGTTAGTGTGGGAATTGTGCGCATACTCAATCCAGGGTAGATGGTCAATCCAGACAGAGGGGTTCTCAGAGGTTGCGCTTCAGAGGAAGGTCTCCATCTCCTGGTTAAGCCTCTCTGTTTGGCCATTAGACAAGGGGTGAAAACCAGATGACAAGCTCACCTTGGCTCCCAGCACAGTACAAAAGGCTCGCCAAACCTCGGAGGTGAACTGGGGTGCATGGTCAGACACTATATTGGAGGGGATTCCATGCACCCGGAACACCTCAGCCACCAGCAGGTCCACAGTTTAAGTTGTGGGGAGTTTTGGAAGGGCAATGAAATGTGCAGCCTTGGGAAAAGGGTCCACCATAGTCAAAATAGTGGTCTTAGCGTTGGAGGGAGGAAGGCCAGTGAAAAAGTCAACTGCAATGTGGGACGAGGGACGACTTGGGATGGGCAGAGGTTGTAAGAGACCAGAGCTTGGTTGGTGGGAGGTTTTGTTCCGGGAGCAAACGGTGTAGGCTGCTACGAACCTCCTGGTGTCGCCGTCCAAGGTAGGCCATGAGAACTTCCGCCGCAGGACCCCCAAGGTGCGGGATACGCCCGGGTGGCAGGATAGGCGAGAGGAGTGAGCAGGACCTGGGAATGTACCGATTCAGGAACTAACATGGCATGAACAGGACCATCACCTGGATCACGTTGCTGCTGGAGAGCCTGTTGAACCAAGTCCTCAATCTCTTAGGTAAGGGAGCCAAAGGTGCAGGTCTTGGGAGGAATCGGAGCAGGTTCAGGAGACAGTTCCTCTATGGAAAAATGACAGGACAGTGCGCCGGGTTTAATGTTACGGGATCCGGGATGATAAGTCAAGGTAAATTGGAATGGTCCAAAAAACAAAGTCCATCGAGCTTCGCAAAAATTGAGACGCTTGGCAGAATGGATGCATTCGAGATTCTTGTGATCCGTCCACACAATGAATGGGCGTTCGGCTCCCTCCAACCAGTGCCAATTCCCGATGTCATAATTGCGCTCTGCAGAAGGGAGCCATTAGGAGAAAAAGGCGCAGGGGTGGAGCTTATTATCTGTGGATGACCGTTGGAGGGAACAGCCCCTACACTGGAGTCAGAGGCATCCACCTCAACCACGAATTTGAGGCTGGGGTCGGGTTGGATGAGGATGGGCGAAGACGTGAAACGATTCTTGAGCTCCTGAAACGCCTGAGAAGCTTCAGCGGTCCACACAAACTGGCGGGAGGTAGAGGTGAGGGCAGTGAGAGGGGCTGCTGTTCTGTAATCTCGGATGAACTACTGATAGAAATTTGCGAACCCAAGGAAGTGCTGGGGCCGCTTGCGGTTCTCAGGCTGCGGCCAGTCCAGAACAGCCATGAGTTTGGCGGATCCATCCTTATTTCATCTTGGGAAATGATGTATCCCAGAAATAACACTGTGCGTTTGTGAAACACAGATCTTTCAGCCTTGATGTAGAGCTGGTTCCCCTGGAGCCTCTCCAGGACTTGGCGGACCTGTTTGGACATGTTCTTTGGGGTCACCAGAATAAATCAATCTCCCGTCTAGATAAATTAAACACAAAACGGTCGATCATATCTCTCAAGACATCAGGTTCTGAAAGACAGCAGGGGCATTTGTGAGTCCAAATGGCTTCACCAGATACTCGAAGTGTCCAAGAAGAGTGTTGCCGGTCTTCAATTCATCTCCTTTCTGGGTGCGAACTGATTGACAAGCATTCCGAAGATCCAACTTGGTAAAGATGGTGGCACCGTGGAGGGGGGTAAAAGCCGAATTGAGAAGAGGCAAAGGGTACCGGTTCTTGATGGTGATGTCATTTCAAACTTGGAAGTCAATACATGGACGAAGGGAGCTGTCCTTCTTACTTAAGAAGAAAAATCCAGCTCCCACTGGGGACGAGGAGGGACGAATGATGCCAGCTGCCATGGATTCCCGAAGGAAGGTCTCCAAAGCAGCACGCTCTGGTCGAGACAGATTGTACAGATGACTGTGAGGCAATGTGGCCCCGGAGAGTAGGTCGATGGGGCAGTTGTAAAGGCGATGTGGGGGAAGGGACAGAGCCTTATTCTCACTAAAAACCGGCGCCAGGTCGTGATAGATGGTCGGAACTCAGGAGAGATCCACAGCCTCAGGGGGTGCGGGTCTCAGAGTATCGGAGGGGGTCAGCGCGGAACGGAGGCAGTTGTTCATACAATGGGGACTCCAAGAGCTCACCTCCTCCTTCTCCCAGTCGATATGGGGGTTGTGACTCCTCAGCCACGGGTAACCCAGAACCAGGGGGGGTTGAGAGTGGTTGAGGTGAAACATGAGAATCTCCCTGTGGTTCTCAGTGAGGACCAAGGTAACGGGGACAGTCTTATGGCTGACCAGGGCTAAGTGGAGACCATTGAGAGAGCGGGCTTCGAGCTTGGATTCTAGCACAACAGATGGGATGTTGAGCTGACGAGCTCGCTGGAGATCTATAAAATACTCCTCTGCTCCGGAGTCCACCAGAGCATATACAGACAAAGTCTGACTCAAAAACAGAGAGTGCCGGTTAGTTGAAGGCGTTGAGGAGAATTACTGACAGTTCAGCTCACCAGCAACCCCTCACCTACTGGGGAGTCTGTCCTTTTCCCTGACATAGGGGGCAGTTGACAATGTAGTGACCCAGCTTTCCGCAGTAGAGGCAGGCGTTGGTTGACAGACTCTGCCAAGAGTTTATTATAAAAATGGAAACAGAAAAGGAATTAAACTGAAAGTGAAAGTCTTAACTTGGTTAGAGTTTGTTTGTCCAAGAACAAGGCTGACGTTTCTCCAAGCAGAATAGCAGGAGTGGGTTTCCGAGCTTGAGTTACCACCGGGCTCCGGTGGTAGATGGTCGAGACTGAGTTGTGGCATTGGGAGCCAAGACAGAGTCTTCAGCGGGGAGGCAGAAAGGAGCAGAGTCTAGCAGCAAACCGAAACTGAGCATACACATACGCGGCAAGACTGGCTCTGAGAGTGTTACGATCCAGCGCCGAGTGGAGTTGAGCACCCGTTTAAGAAGTGCAGATGATCAGGAAAAAACAAGCTCCACCTGGTCGTCGCAGCTGAACTGAATCAGGTCATTAATCCCCCAGCATCTCCACTTCCTCAAACACAGCCTGGAACAAAAGGGGAGGAGAGACAGGAGAGGGAAAAACCAAACCGCTGGCCAACAGCACCCCTATGAGGCCTCTGAGGAGTGGGGCATGACATTAAGTTCTTATTTTTTAATAAAAATGTATTAAAATTCTGATATTTTTGCCAATCTTAGCTGCTTTAAAAGGTCCTGAAATGTAAGTTAACTTAATTAATTTATGCCTTTTTAAGACATTATAACCTTTTTGGATGTTTTGATTCACAAAAGTTTTTATTGCCAGAAATGTTCAGCATACAAGGAATTTGTTTCAGGGTTTTTTTTTGGTAGCATTAACAAAAAAGAAGAATAAATCAGGAACTTACATAAAGTCAGATAACATTCACACATATTTACATGTAGTCATAATGAAAAAATATCCATAACAGCCTAATAGACACATAAATAACCAAAAATAATTTATCATGTGACCTATTTAGGTATGCACATTATAAATTAAGGAGACGTCCTCACAAGCCAAAATTATGTTTTTTCTCCCCGGCGTTTTTAAAATAAATCCTGTCCACACGTCACTATGGACACGGCTCAACACGAGGCTTAAGGGCATGTAGTCCATATGCCAGGCCTTTGGAGGCGCTGTGACTCACCAAATACACCAAAAACGCAGAAGAAGACACGGAGCACATAGCAATTTAGAAGTAGGGTGCGTCCGAATAGTCTCTCCTATCTCCTTTCCTATCTACTTTTCCTTAACCCCGGACGTGTTTAAGTAGCGGCCATGATAAGGAAAGTTCGAATTCTCAATAAGCAAAGGAAAGGAGGCTCAATGCTTCCTTTAGAACCTCCTTTAGTCTAGGAACAACTGACACATCCTTTACCAAAGGAGATGAAATAATACTGCCCCACAATTCCTTGCGGCAACAACATTTAAAAGGACTCGCTCATTTGAGCGTGTAGGGAAATGATGATTGAAAAGTGTAAGTTATAAAAGCAATAATCTGCCTTGAACAACTTTAAATAATCTAAAACCCAGATCCCAACTAGGAATGTTATGCGGATGTTGTAAAACGAAACACAGTAAAGTAAACATTTTGTGTAGCCTATTTTCAGTTTGATTGGTTATTTATTCACCTGGCAGCCATTTCACTTTAGTTCCTCGTAGCCTGGCAGCCTCTTTTCCCTTGATTTACATTCAAATTTTGTGATATTTGAGATTATATCAGCAGTTAGAGGCGCAGGGGAAAGCGGTAGAAATGCACTTTTTGTTATCCATTTTCGGAAATTTGTAGTTTTTTCACTACGGCAGACATCACTAACCTTCGCCGCAGTTAGATTATTATAATGCCACATAGTGGAAGTGTGGTCAAAACAACGTGACTGTCTTTCCCTAACTCCTTTAAGAAGCCTCCTAACACCTTTCCTTAACCCTGTTATGTCATCCATGGGGTTAAAGACAAGTGGATAGGAGAGGCGAAAGGAGGGATTATTCAGAAGCACCCGTAGACTCCTGCTCTTAGATTTCTTTTTAACTCTGAGATCTATAGGTCTATGGCCCTGATCCTCTTCCGGCTGGCGTCAGTAGCTTCTGCAGCTCGACTGGAGCATGTAGCCTGCGATTGTAGTGGTTATTAGATGACATCGCTGACCGCGGTGGTGACGAGAGGCGGGGTGATTACATCATCTTTTTTTCCACAGATGACCGTCTTTGCCGTCCAAACCTCACAGCCGGGGTTTTAGAATTTCCCCACTCTGGGACCCGTGTTAAAAAAAAAACAGTCTTTGGGCTTGTAAAACGCTGCCTCGTGTGGATGACTGGCCAAACACGGTGCGTTTACCAGAACGGATGGCCCCTAAATGGTTGTGATGAGGTGCTTGAGGATACAGGTGGGGTGTTAAAAGTCAGTGGGGTGGCTGAGGCCTATTGGAGATGGTTTATGTCCAGGGAGTGAATGATCGGCCACATGTAAGTCACGTGCCATATATGTATGCACACACAATGTAACTATTGTCTTAGTAATACTTTGTGAGTGTGGATACAGCAGCTGAATGATCAGCAATGACACAGATCAGCTTTCAGAATGCAAGGAGGAGAAAGTACTGATGTTTGTCTGGAACAGGTAAATCAAATAACAACTAAAATGCAACTACAAGCAAATGTCTGTAATCATCTGCTGTCTCAGAGAGGCACAAAGGTGCTTGGAAGACGAGATGGAAATATTTTGAGTTCTTAATAAATGATACAAAAAGTGCTTCAAGCAAGAAACAAAAAACAATCCAACCTTGATGTGAGCAGCGTGTGGCCGTGCCTCTGCACACAGGTTAGGAGCTATCCAACGGCTGGGGAGTTTCAGGTATCTCAGAGAAGTTTCCACAGCTCTTGTGTGAATTTAGTCTGACTCAATGTCTCCCGTCTCCTCCAGTAATCCCAGACTGACTCTGTGAAGTTGAGATCAGGGCCCTGAGGGGGCCGGACCATCTGTTGCAGGACTCTTTTTTAGTTCTTTATGGCTGGGGCTGTATGTCTGGGGTCACCGAGATGCTGGGGAATGCACTGATTGGACGCCTTCTGGCAGGTATGTCATGATGGATATAAATCTGGAGCGCCTAAAATGTTTGCACGGCACAAATAAAACAGTGCAGGTAGCAACAGAGGCTAGAGGTAAACTGGTTCATTAAAGAAAGTGCCAGGAATACCTTAGAAATAAATATTTTTTTCAATTCACAATAGCCATTTTTTTTGTTACATCATTGCAGTAGCAGACGTTCAGGAGCGCTAAATCAATCTTAAGCAGCCTCGGAAACAAGTCCTTAGGATGCTTTATATATAGGACCTGACTTTAGTGGTTATCTATTGGATGCTGTGCGTTACATAACCCTCCATATGCTCAGTGAGTGTAGGACAATTCCGTACGGGTTATAAATAAAGAAACCTGACGCACGGCTGCAGCCACTGTGATTTGGGCAAGTTCTCACAAGGGATGTCATAGTTCTGCAGTGCTAGCCCCACTGCTATTTTAGGCTCTGCCTCATTAGAACATCCGCCGTGAGTGAACAAAAAAAGAAATATATATATAAAACAGACTGTACAAAAGACATTTCATTAGGGAGGAGAAAGCATGAAGAGAGCGATCATACTTTCAGCAACAGAGTTAAAACTTAGAGTATTCGTTAAAGGTGGCGGCGTCAAGAAGGCCCACATGCAAGTCAGATTTGAAATTTTCACAGGAGGGAACAATTCAACCAAGAGTCATGAACTCTGAAGCCTTCACTTTCTAGTCTACAGATCATTTCATAACTTTTAATGTCATTGTTAATTTGTGCCATTATTGCTCATTGTTTCGATGTACAGTTAATAGGACAAGCTGCCTAACCAGTAAAGAGGTTGAATAATATGTTGAAAGTACACACAACTCCTTTTACCTTTATTTCTATCCAGCTGCGAGTCTTAAATTTCATGTTTGTAGGTGTAACTGTTGTCCTGATGCTGAATGTGTCACATGTGGCGGATGAATATGATTTTTTCAGTTTTGTGGAAGAAGAATGACTGAATACTGACAACAAAGCCATGTGTGTATTCTTCTTTTTCATTAATGTTAGCGCTGTTTAAGAGCACAACACAAACCCACACACGCAGTCATGCACAAGCAGTTCCAGGTACAGCTACCGCCCTGAGATCTGTGTCACACAGTCCCATGAGCAGTGGATCTGTAGGGACCACTGATAGGGGGCACACAAACAGGCAACCTGCCACAACGCCTGCAATTACACCCCCCATCCAGTGCCTCCGACAACAGGACTTTGTGAGTGTCTGTGTATGTGTGTGTGTGGAGGTGTGACAGAGGGACAGTTAGCGACAGCACATGCGATTATGCATGTAACTCTGAGTTTCAGCACGAGAAGCAAGAGGGGAAGAAAATACACATTATTGCGTGACTGCCTGTACCTGCCTCTGACTGTGTGTGTGTTTGTGTCAGAGTGTGTTCCTGTGTGCCTGTGGAGGCCCTCTCACACCACAGCGCCTGGCTAATTTAGTTAGGGAATAGCTGGCTGTCCTTCAGGTGAATGGACAGAGATTGGTCTCAATATGAGATGTAATGAAACAAGCCCATCACTGGATCCCGGCGCTCCTTCGGCTGTCCTTCACATGTCTCGCCGGAGGAATACACATACACACACGCGCGCGCGCACACACACACCCCGTAAAAGTGTGTCTTATATGTGAGTAGGGCTATAAGATTTAATATTTTTGCACAAAGGAACAAGTTTTTGCTGATTCTGTTACTTTTGGTTGCCATAAACATGTTATAGGATATACATATTAATAGTTTTTCTTTTATTCCAATTTTATCATCATGAAATATTTGCAGATGAGTACTAAAATCTTTCTCAAATGTGTATGCATCCACACAAAGTGATTTCCTGCATCTTGTACTTAAGTACTAGTATCAGTTACTTATGTGAGGAACTGATTTAATGTCTCTACTTGGGTAAAAATGAAATGTACAGATGGTGACACCGACTCAAAGACGATCCATCTTCTATAACGCTCAATCAAACTCGGTGTGGATCTGATCCCAGTTGACTTTGGGTACATCATGTACAGGTCAGCAGTCCATCACGGGGAATACACAGAGAGAACCACACACGGACACATTCACACATTCACTCATTCACTCATACAGACAATGTAAAAGTCAACAACTGATCTGAAACGTATGGTTCTGAAACTGAAGAAACCCCCACACACAGGGAGATTATGCTAACTCTGCATTGAACCTTTACTGAATCAGTTTCTACTTTTTCCTTCATTGACTGGTTTTGGATCATTGTCCCGCAGGAACGCCAGCAGACTGCAGAAGGTGGTGGAAGAACCTTTCTCACCCGTACAAAGCAAATCCAGGTCTATTCTGATGTACTTCATCGTAGTCTTTTCAATGAATGGAGGAGAGTTTATGTTATATGTGGGTTTTTGTTATCAGTTGTTGTTTTCTATAGATTCTGTGAATTGCGGGTGCAGAAGACTCACTGCTTGTGGCTTCCGAGAGCCGCCTTGAACCTGTTGGACAGACGACCAGGTTGTATTGCTATTATGAGTGACTCTCAGCTATAAGACTACCAAGTCCAGGAGACGATGGACTGGGAGTCATGACGCTCTGGAGGAAGCAGTGTTCTTATTGTCCGTCTACTTGCACATGTGCAGAAGAACTATTTACTAAGGGGTAGTGCCCATGCGTAGTAGCATGAATCAACAAAAGCTGACCAATCCTGCGTGTTCTTCTGCGTCAACATGTTCTCGCTGAACAACAGGAGCTCTTGTACTAGATAATAACTCTGTGACTCTTGTTCCTTCCTAGCGTCCAGCAGCCCCCCGGCAGGCGCGGCTCCAGGCGGGGCCTTTCTCACTCCAGAAGACGAGCCCGAGCTCTGCTACTAAATCCACTGAGACCCAATTACATAGACTGCAGGAGGAATCATGAGGAGATGCAAAGTTACTTTGCTTTAATTGAGGCTGTGTTTAACGCTCTCCTCAGGCCACCACGGCCACTTAATGTCTCTGATGAAACAAAGAGGCCTGCAGTGGGACTTTAAAACATATATCTGTTTGTGACAAAGGCAAAGAACACTCTGATCTGTGGGCTTAGATATTTAAGGGCAGTGGATGTGATTTAGGATGTCGTATTTCCTGTGTAAAATAAGAATAAAACAAGCAGATCTCTTAAAACTGTAAAAACACATTTGATTGGTGGTGAAGAAGAAGCACTTTAATGTGGGGTGTACATCAGAAGACTTTCTCTCGTCGCTGGTTGCAGACTTATTCCACTTGCAGCTGCTTGTTTTAATGGAGCCACATGTTAATTAGTATTGTAGTTAATCCCATATTAAAGAGACCCAAACTGTCAGGTCATATTATAAACAATCGGTCCTAATGTTCGTGCATGTGACATTTGGAGCTGCTATCTCTTCTAGCAAAATGTTCCCTAGGTACTAATTGGCCTACTTTACGCTGTCTTTCTTTGAATTGCCAGTTTCTTGATCATTTAGGATATTAGCCTTGACAAGCATCATCCCATACAGCATGGACCCCCTAAAAGTAGAGATGAGCTGCATAATTTAAAAAATTTGAATTTTTTTGAAAAGGGACAGCAGAAATAAATGTTTTACTCCTGCATGCAATACTGCAAGATCTACCTTCATGGGATATTAAATGCAATTTGAAAGAAGAATAAAAGTTCAAACACATAGCCAGCAGCACAGTGAGTGTAACTTTTCTCTGCTTGCATTATTTAAGATAGGCTCCATCATTTTATCAATCTATCGATCTCTCACCAGAAAGATGAAAATGGAAAAATAATGAGGCCGATGAATGCTGTGTAAAGAACATCAATGTGCAAAATTTAATTATCTGCGCTGGAAAGAGAAGGAAAATGTGTCGGCTGTTTTCTAAAACAAAAAGAAAGTGGGGGAGAAAAAAAAAGGAGCAGTTAATATTTTTCCCTCTCTGCATATTTTAATTACCAGATCAATCATAACTACATACTGCAGTACTGCAGCGAAAAGAAAATTGCAAGTCTAAATGAAAAACAATAGATTTGCTTTAAAGTCTTCGCTCTTTTGAAGTCTAAATTAAAATTTCAGGTACCTTTACAAGAGTCTTCTTCAGAAAGTTGTGATATTTAATTAGCGTGTTTAGATTTTGCTGAAATTAAACTTCACAGCCGCGCATCATGTGAAATGAAGACTGGTATTCCCAGGCTTCAGCGGCGGTGGGGGGGATGGGGGTGTGTGCTGGGGGGACACACACCGCAGATGAACAGAGGAATTAAATCAGCAGGGCACGTGAGGGCTGCGTATCCTCTGACAGGAGCTCATGTTCCTCTGACTCCGAGGCCGGCTCTCGGTGTGCAGCAGAGTGGAGAGACGACTCTACTCGCCGACTGCAACTTTGCACCTCAACTCGGGGAATCATGCTGTAGAATTGGCGGAGCAGCTCTCCCCCTGATTCCGCCTTCTTTCTCTTCCTCACGCAAGCT